>NW_015150487.1:882293-890544 GCF_000732505.1 Cyprinodon variegatus | reverse complement strand
AAATGACTGAAAGAAGCTGAACACGCTGATAGAGACAGGCAGCTCTGATCTAGGAACTCTAGAACCTCTGGAGACAATATGTCAAAGAAGAATTATTCATAAAATGAAGAACATTATGGACAACTCTGAGCATCCTCTTCATAAGACTGATGACAGAATGTCTTCAGTCAAAGGCTTCTTAGATCCAGTTTTTGCACAGGATGTCCTTTCTAAAGCAACCGGGAAGGAGATCCACATCCACCATGAAAAAGACACAGACCTAGCCCTCCAAACCACAAATGGACAAATAATGTAAAAAAATATATTTTAATAAATAAATAATTAATTCAATGTTGCATTATAATAAAATACAAAAAATAGATACATCACACAACTTTAGGATTTGGTCAAAATAACTTATTTGAAACACTTGGATCAAATGTTTCTGCAGACTGTTGCTTCTAACAGTCTCTAGGAGTTTTGTCCCAAAAAAAAATCCTTCACTGCGTGTGGATAATGACAATCCCTTAATAGCTTATAATAACCTGTCTCATTCTTGAACAGTAAGATGGCTGGGTACTAACCAGATGAATGTGGCAAAGGAGGTGTCTGTGAGGATCAACACTCCAATCATTCCTAGGGGAGTGGTGGCCTGGTGGTTAGGTTCTGAGTTCAAATCCCACTCATTCCCACAGACTGCCGCTCTGGGTCCCTGAGCAAAGACCCTTAACCCCAGGCTGCTTCCCGGGCCCCGCACATTGGCAGCCCACTGCTCCCAAAGGGGTTGGGTTAAATGCAGAGAGTGAATTTCCCCATTGTGGGACAATATAAGGGATTTACACGATCTAAAGAAGAATAGATATTAAAAAAAGCTGCAAGTGTGCCTTAAATCACATCTTAATGTCTGTCTTTATTCAACTCCAATTGGGCCTTCAACTTAAAAGAAGATATCCATCCATCCATCCATTCAATTAATGTAATGTCAAATGTAAAAACATTGAAATTGAACATTAAGGCAAACTGTTGCTAAAAATGTAACTCAAAAAACTATGCAAGCAGTTTCTCTTGTATGAAGCTGGAGAAAAAATATATAAGCCATAATTCTTGAATGATTTTTTTTTTCATAGAATAAAAAATAAATACAATTTCACTGGCTGAGCTGCTGGGTTGTTGCTGAGCCTGTGGGAATGTGCAGTACATTGATGTTTCTAATGAAGAGCGCTGAGCTCCATTGATCCACCGGGGATGAGAGTGAGCTGTCAAAAGCTATCAAGCAAGTTGAAGACCCACTTTCAGCTGCGTGCAGCCAAAGTGAGCTCAGACTGAAGGCGCAAGGAAAAGGAGCTAAACCTCCAACTAGGATGGCGCTAACACACAGACAGGCACCTCTCTTATTCACTAGAGGGTTATAGAAGTTATTTATTTAATTAGGCGACATTTAAAAATAAAAAAAGGCCTCAATCAAGTTAAACACCTACCAGTTTATTCATCAAAATATTTTACTTAATTTTCCTTAGAGTTAAATGAAGATATTAACTTAGAAATGAAGAACAGAAACATTTAAATATCTATTAATAGGTGATCTGTGTGAAAACATAAAGACACAAACTGAAGAAAAAATTAAAAGTGAAAAAAGAAAAAAAAAATTGAGCTATGCAAAATTAGAGAAATCTTTATAGACGACAATAAAAAAAAAGAAATAACAACCAACAAGACAATAGTCTGGGTTAAAAAGACTAACTTCTCCTGGCAGTAACTTTATTTTAACTTTTAGAAAAGGAATCTAATCTTTCATTAATAAAATCTACAAATATTCCATCCTGAAAGATATGTATGCATTAACCCAATTTTACGGTCTATAAACTGACTGGTTCATCATCCATAATTTAGCACTGTTTCAGTAAAGTAGTCAAACATCTGAGGAAAAACACAACCTAAACAAAGACAGAGGTTGAAATGATTTATTTATCATTACTTTTACTCTTAAAAATTCTCAAATGGAGGTTCTGAGGGGGATTTCTCTTTAGGGCTATTCTTTTATTAGAATGTGATGGTATTTCATCCCAAATGATACCAAGCAGTAATATTCAGATCCAGGCTCTGGTGAGACCACCTGTTATGCGTAGTCTCTGCATATCTATGGAAGGGGAAGCAGCCCTCAAAAGCCATATGCTTCTCTGTTTATGTATTCGAGTAAAAATACCAAAAACAGCTTCTCAGAATGAAACTCTGACGATAGTGTGGCTGATGACACTGACTGTTAACTTCTCTTCTCACCTTTAATGCACATGTCATCATTGTATAAAAGGGAAAACTCATGAACTTATAGCAGGTCAGGGCGATGACTTTCAGTTCAATTCTTGGGTAACTCCAAGGGAAGTTATTTTTCTGATAAAGCTTTGGTGAAAAACAAATGGATCAAGAAATGAGAAACTCTCTCCAACTTTATCACTTCTTTTTTTTCTATGTTATCTTCAATTTGAAGTATTCCGTAAACAAGATAAAAACATTAGTGACGTTCTATTGTTATACTGCTTTAAAGATCATGCCCTTCAAAGTAATATGTGCAAAATAGCTAAAAATTATTCAGATTAAACAGTGAATGTCAACTTAGGCCTTATCCCCTGTTCCTTCCCACAGCATGATGCTGCCATCACCATGTTAAGAATATAAGCCATATTTTCAGTTGATCAAACTTCTAAAAATATCATTTCTTCAATGGTCTTTTCAACATTTATTTCTCATTATCACACTGTAATAAAGTTCTTTTTGTGTAGAATGTAAGACTTATTGGTGCTGCAACAAGAAAATTATACAAAGTCAATACTGGTGGACTATGTGTAGCAGATGACTTTGGAAGACAATTCATAGTACTGGATTTAATCTGGAGGTATCAGAGTAAAAGTGGTTAATAATGTATGCAACATCATCTATCATTTTCCTTGGCTGTTAAAAATTATTTGCTACTTTAACTTTGACAGAAAAGTTCAGAAGAATTAATACTCTGCATGACCTGGTGACTTTACAGCACTGATTCAGCCCTTAGGTTAGGTGCCCTTTAATGCTTGAATGATTCATAGGTCAAAGCTTTAATGGCTGAAGAAAAAAACTGAAGAAAAACAATGCTTATAAAAGGTTGAAGATGCGAACTCATGTTAAGAGGAAAATACAGACTCATACAGAAAAACTAAAACCTCCAGAACGCTTGGAAAACGTCAGCTAAAGAGAAAGTGTTTGGTTCACAGTGAGCAAAATAGCATAAATGGTTATAAAGATTTATTCACATTTCTTTTCACAATAAAAAGAAAGTCACGTGAACTTTGGATTAGGCATAGTTTAGCGGGGAAGGGGTGAGGAAAAGCTGGAAAAAATGTCTCCAGCATTAGCGAACCTAATGGCCAAGACAGTAAAGGCCATCAGAAATATAGGAAAAGGCCATCAAAAATACATTCATTCATTCATTGACACATTCAGACCAAGAAACAAAACAGCAACTAAAACAAACCTACAAACCAAAATGACAAAGGTGGAAGTTAAAGACTATATAGAGAAGGCAGGATTCACTGGCAACAGGCTCAGCTTTACAGATTCTAGCTTTAACAAAGAGGTGAGATCATCATCATAATTTTCCCACACAAGTCAAAGCATACATGCAAATAGCCACACAACTCATCCCACAGTCAAGCTGAGTAAAAGTAAAGAGCCAGGTTAATCTGACAAGTAACCCACCATGATTTCATAAACTCATTGCCCCAATCTGTGACACTAGATCAACACACAGTGTATGAAGGTCCTCTTGTTATTGTGGCAGGCCTGCAACTCTCCTCCTAATAGTCAAGACACAGGGCACTTTTAATCAGAAAAGTTGCAAATGGCATTAATCTTTCAAGCTTGTGTCGTCATAAGCTGACAGAAAGAGAGAAAATCTCCAGCTTTGCAAGGACTTAAGAATGATTATGAAACAGCAAAAATGCAATGCGTCAGGCGAGCAGTTTCCATCACACCGTGTGGTTAACCTGTCCATACACTCGTATTGGCTAGGTTTGCATGCAGATGCATGCAAATATTTCTGCACAAAAGACAGCATATGAAAAGTGACTTATCATGTGGCTTAAAAAAAAAACAAAGATAAAAAAGATGAGAACATTGTTTTTGCAGTTTTATATCATGGTAGAGCAGTGCATCAGTGTCTGAAGGAGAAATGCATGCCTGTGTTAATAAAAAATACAGCATGACATCTATAAGGAAGGACTCAAAGGGAAACTAAAGTGATGCTCCTCCACAGGAAATGTTTAGAGGTTAAAAAAAGCATGTGTGGTTTCTTTTCTGAATCTAAGCAGTTGTTAGATGAAGGACTGTTAGCTTATCTTGTGGAAAAAAAGATGTGTAGCGGAAAAAGTACCTTTGTTTTGTTGTAACAGTCTGAATGAAGGACCTATATGACCTGTGACCCCTCCAGCAGCTTAATGTGTAAAACATTCAGAAATATTCAGAACAGTAAAAGTACAACCTAGAAATATTGACTTATGTTAACATATTTTTAACAAAATCAGGATTTTAAAATTAAGTAATCCATGAAAACCAACTTTTTTTTTTTTTAAGAAAACGACTACTTTCGATTATGACAAGAAGATTAAATGAATGAATGTGACCTCAAACATGCTGGAAACAGTTGTAAATTTCAGTTTTTAACTATTTATATTGTTAATAAAACTAAGGGATTGACATTTCCGTATCCTGTTGGTAAGATCATTGTTTATTTTTTTATTTTTATTTTGTTTTAGCAAATTAAAAAACACTCTCTAGTTAAGTGTTTACAAATAACATGCTCCCCTGAAAATAAACGATATAGCTTACCTTTGCAGCAGCGACCTACGCGGTGACAGCTCAGTTATGTTTTGGAGTGAACTGTCCACACATTTGCGTATGCCTCCTAATAGGTGTGCAGTCCTTTTCTCGTAGATATAAATAACTTCACGTAATTGGGCTAATGGAGACGCAGCGGGACAACTACTCCGTGCACTTTTGCAAATTAACTGTAACTCATGGGAACAAGTGACATTTCCATCCCATGCTTGACAGACAGACCCCTCCCAGTTGTTTAAGAGGATAGAAAATAGCTCAAGTTGGGTAGGATTTGGTGCTTTCGGATTGGCTGTAATCGGTGAATATAATTTCTCTCTAAACCAATCACATTACAGCAGCTGGTGCTTGCAGTGAGTTTATTTAAATTCACGAAATCGCCCTATGTTTCCCGTACATGTATGAAGAGCCGTGCCGCCCGCCGGTGCTGAACCAATTTCTCACAACAAGCCAACCTAAAATACATAAAGTCGTGTTATGCGAAAAGGGGTGTGGGGAATGTAGTCCTTTGACAAAAGCGACTCTGTTTCTGTGTAGGGCGCATTGACAGTCTAAAAACTACATTTCCACCATATCTGGTGGATCTAACAGCGCTTGCATCAGCGTGGACAGCATACGCCGGCAAAGTTAGTCCCAGAGTCATCTTCTCATTCAGAGAGAAATAAAAACAGACACAACAAACCCCGAGAAGAGTTTAATAACAAGAAGAGCTGCCACCGCCATGATGGAGCTGTTTGTTAGTGAAGGCAACCCGCATTGTCTGAAGGTGTTAGCCGCTCTGGAAGTGACAGGAGTTCAATGCGGCGTTCATTTTATCAACCACGAAGGTAAAGCATGGTTAGCATAGTTCTTTTCTCCGTGTTTTAATTCGCTTTAACGATATAATACGTTCTCAAAATAAGAGTGGTGTTTTATTCGCAGACTTTCTAATTAAAGCTGAACCGAGAGCCTGGTAACAGCCAGCTGTTAGTGAAAGAGCCAAGCTAGCAGTGAAGCTAGCCCTGTGTGTTTAGTTTAGTTTAGTTTATTTAGGATCCCCATTAGCTGTAGCAAGCTACAGCTATTCTTCCTGGGGTCCAACAACAAAACATGAAATAAAATAAAAAAAATTACAAATGAAATACAATTATGTGGACATTAAAACAACATCTCCCATAATCTATACATATACATATATCCATACACACATATACAGATACATATATACATATACATATATACCCATATACATAAACAGAAACAATCACATAAACAGAAACAATCAGTGTGTGTCAGTTCTAGAATGAATGAACAGTTACTCTGGCTGGAAGCAGCGAGAAAATACTCACATAACTTCTTTATTTGTTTTTAGTTGTCGTATTCAAAGAGAGCAGCCTGGCCTCTTTGTGTTACTCCTTAGTAGTAATTCAGTTATAACTTAATAGGTTCCACTTTTACTACAGTAACTACTTTTATTTTAACTTTTAGGGGTGTTCCGATTTAATTTTTGTTCATTTCCGATACATATTAAATAATGTATTAATAGCTTTATTAATTATGTTATAATGTAGAATATTAGAAAAAGGCTTGATTGAGTTATATTACTAAAACAGATAAAAATAGGTTATAGCCAATTAATTACAGAAACTTAAGACAGAAGCAGAGAGTTTCCATCAGTATGCACATATCAGAGATTTTAGGTGCTGGACAATATAACCCGTTAATAGCTTTTTTGGCTGATATCAAAAAAATATATCTGATCTTGACAGCCACCTGTAGTACTTTACATCACTATACATACTTCATTTTGTCAGATCAATGCAAAGAAAGTCTGATCAATCTTCCTCTGCAATCTTTGCTGGGATCTGCAAATGTATGTGCAGTATTCTTTTCTCTCACTGTCCAATAACAGATGCCAACTGCTGTGTAGTCTGTATAATTTTTACTTATGTATTATGTCAGTGCATCTCTGTAGTGCAAGTGCAATAATCCAAGTCAACTACTGTGTAGTCTTCCCTTAGCTCTCTACTGTGCAGATATTTTTTTATATCTAAAGTAAACATATACCAGGACGTTTTGTGCTATATTGCCCGTTGCATTTTTATCTTTAATGGCAACTTGCTTTAACCCCGTTTGTACTAAGTAAATCCCAAGGGGATCAAAAACAAAGTTAAGTCTAAGTAAGGTGGCAGCAGAATGCTTTTTTCAGGTCAAGATTATATTTGTTTATATTTCAGTTTTTATTGCGAGAGACTTAAAAAAAAAAAAAAAAAAAGAGTCTGCAGTTACTCTTCCTAACCTTTGGTAGGAAGAGGAATTATGAATGATGAACACAAAAACTGGAGCAACTGCACAAAATAATAAAAAAAAATTAACAACAACACATCAGCAGTAAGAATCCATTGTTGGAAAAAATTGTATGTCCCTTTTTAAAATGAATGAATGGTATTTTTATCTTTCTAATTCCAGAGAAAGTGGTGCCTTTTCTCAGCCGTCCAGCTTTGCCCGCCCTTCTCCTGCCAAGCAAACAGCACATTTTCAGCTCCAACACTATCTGCAGGTGAGTAAATTGCTGAAAAACTTCAAGCTTATTTTCTATTCTGCAGTCTAGATATCTTTGAGTTTAACTGTTGTAAGCAGATAAAATTTTCAGTTATAATGAAACACACACTTCACTTTTTTCAATGTTCTGTGGGACTGAGGTTAGGGTTTTATTTAGGCCACTTTAAATAAAAGGGACTTTACAGTCCAAGTAACCATTTTCTTTCCAATTTTCTGGTATGCTATGCACCAAAACGTATGGCCATTGTCTTCAGATTTTGCACATAGTATCTATTGCTTAAGTAGCCCTCTTTTTATCAAAATAGAGGGCTTCTTTATCCATACTGCAGTGTAAAACCTATACAACATGATGTCTAGCTGTAGAGCTGGACTGATAAGTGATTTTTTTTAAAGGCTGATTATTTTTACATCAGTCTGACTGATTCTTAATGTCCGACCAACTTCTGAAGCCGATTTTTCTTTTATTTCCTCCATTTACGTGATAAAAGTGAAACAATGATAAGAAATGCTGCAGGGTTTCGACGGTTCATTAAAAATGATTAAAAGTCATTAAATTATTATTTTTATAGAATTAAGGCCTTAATTTGCATTAAAATTCAGTAAATGTGATTATCATGGCATTTAAAACGCTTTATTTAGAAAAAAAAAACATTAATAAAAACGATTTTGTCAGATATGTTATATCAGATATAACTGGTTGCGCGTGTTTGCGCAGAACTGCTTCTGGTTGATTGTAAAGCCGTATGTTTGGAAAAGAAGGTCAAGGCGGAGAAAAGGCTAGAGAATTGGGAAAATGCAAATTTCAACAAAAGTGGCTGAAAAAGAGGAATTCGGGACATGGCAGCAGCCTGTCGACGGTAAAGATGAC
>NW_015150487.1:851123-881884 GCF_000732505.1 Cyprinodon variegatus | reverse complement strand
TCCATGTTTGCCTCCAAAATGTATTCTTCTCTGGGACAGAGAAAACAATGTCTTGAGATTCAACCGTCATTTATTCTGATGTATTTTAGTTTGGACAGATGTACATTAGGCCTTCAAGCAGCTGGAAATTGTACCAAAGATAAGTGAGCCAGACTTTTGATGCCCACAGGTCTGTTCTTCTTATCTTGAGCTGCTTTATTCAGACTGTTCCATTGTCCCATTAGGAAGCCTTGGCTCCACCCTAAATAAATCCAGAGCCTCGTGTTTCCTAAATTATTTAAAAATCAACCTATTTAGTCACAAAATCATAATATAAGTTTCTAGGATATTATTAATTGTTTAAAATTGTTGTAATTTGAATTTATTTAAACTTCTAAATTTGAATAGAAAATAAAAAAAAAAACAGCTTTTTATTTTCTGAAATTTAGAAAGTTGAGGTAATTTTGATAATTCTAATGGACCTGTTTAAAAAATGAACTTGTATTGACAATTCTAGTGAGGAAAAATGTTATCTTTTCATTCAGTGATTGTAAATATCTCAATCGTACGTTTACATATCATTGCTGTATGAGCTTGATGTGCTTCATTTTCATTTCAACTGTATTTATACAGGTTGTTTAATTGAGGTCCAAGATCTCACTTCCTAGAAAGACCAGTTTCACACAGATTTGGTTTTTTTCTCCCCCCCACTCAGATATCTGTTTGAGTTAAATGGACCAGAATCCAGTGACCAGTGCAACCAATGGCTTGAGTGGGAAGCCACGGTTCTTCAGGTACATTTATTATGTTGCTTAAAATCTTTTTTTTTTTTTTTTTCATTTTAACACATCTCAACATGACTATAAACTGTGAATGAATGAGCTTCTGTTGTGATTTCATTTCCCAGCCTGCACTGCTACGGGCTCTTCACATGGCCGTGCTTCAGGGAAAAGGATCAGAGGTGTCCAAGGTCCTTCAGAGTCCTCTAAATGTCTTGGACCAAAGCCTTGGCAAGGGAAACATGTCATATTTAACTGGGGTACGGTTTAAAGTATATAATCAGACACTGGTCATCATAAAGAAAACCCTCCACTTCCTTCTTAAAGCAGTAGCAAGGCTCAGAGTTGCATTCAAAAGCAGAATAGTTCATGTCAGAGGCTGAACACAATTTAATAGGAATTCATCGTTCTGTTATCATCAGGTTTTTTTTAACTAAAGTGTTACATTTTGTACTACTCTTATATTATTTTGGGTGATTTAATTCTGGCATTTTTTTCCTGTGTGGTACCTTGCTGCTGCTATGTTGAGAGCAGATTTCCCATTAGTGATTGATCTGTTGTTCTTCTTTTATGACATTCTCACACAGTTTTTTATGCTACTGTCATTAATGGTTGAGAGGTGGAATATGATAATAAATCGTTTTCCAAATGTTTTTTTTTTTATTATCCTGAGTGGGGGTTGTTTTGAAAGCAGGAGCTTAGAGCTGAAGCTGATGCTTCTTCTAAGTCAGGTGTGGTCTTTGAAAGTTAGAAAATGGTGGTGGCGCAACGACTAGTAAACTAGTAATAAATGACTCCCCATTTTTTGGTTTTAAAAACAAAAGGTGCATACTGCTTTTAATGCACGAAATGAAGAGAAAGGTATTCAAAATGTTGAAAAAAATATATATTCAGTTGTATATTTTGAACATTACTTTACCTGCACCGTTTCAGTAAGAACTGCGGCTTCTGGGGGCATTGCAGTTGTTTTTCCAACTGGGACAATCTGACCTTCATGCAAAAGGAAACATTAATATCCAGACTGTGGATATTAATGCTGGGCTGGTAGGGGGATTAGCAAATTCCTATGAATGCCATTAGCCTGCTCTGGGGCTCCACTGCTGTTAAAGCTGTCACACTTCACCCACCTGTAAAAATGGTTTTATATTGTTTAAACAGTTTAGTTTACACTTATGAATTTTTTTTGTGTTGGTTTGATTGAACTAAGCTTTATTTGACCATCCAGCAGCACTGCTTTGCCTGGGCAGCCTGTAGGACACTTGGCTTTATTGAGGCTGAAAGGAAATGGATATGATTTAATAAAGAAATAAAATCTTTGGAATTTTTATAAAAATTCTATCCTTTTGACTCCCCTGTATCCTTATTTTTTATTTTTCTAGACTGGTTATGAAGCCATTTTTTAAATAAATGATAATTTCATTGTCAGTATCAGTTATTTGTTGATACCGTTAATACACTATATTTTGCGTCATCTTAAATTTTGTTAATGAAGCTTTCCTGTGTTACAGAAAGATGTTTCAGTTGCTGATATTGTATTATGGGGTGCACTACACCCTGTTTTATTCAACTCATCTCTGGCTTTGAGTAAGTTAACTTTGTTTTTTATCAAACAAATTAAATATTTTACAATAATTTAATTTCCTCATTTTTTTAGTTTAAGTAATTCCCTTTCCTATCCTTAATATTATTGCCTCTTTTCCATCTGCTGTCTCTCTTTTTCAGGCGATCATAAGTTTGTGAAGGCCTGGTTTGACCGTGTTGCTGCCATGAGTGGTTGTCAGTCTGCGGCTCAAAAAGTGCTGCAGGGAAAAGGCCTGGAGGCCATGAAGAGCTACATGCAGAGACAGCCTGCACCTCAGAGCAGAGACACACAGCCATGCAACAGCAGCCCTGTTGAGGTATCTGCAAGATCATCACTTTGGCTTTTTTTTTTTTTTTTTTACAAACTTTAGGTGTCTCTACTGAAAAGTAGAAACTTCACATTAGAAAAGTAGAAAAACTTTACGGCTTACAGTAGTTGAGAAATGTCTAACCGTGGGGTTACAGGGAATTTATTTTCACCCTCTTAATATATAACTGCACTATTAGTATTATATGGCGTAACAACATTAGCAGGCAAGAGAGGTTTAAGTTTTATTGATAAAACTGCTGCAAAACCTGGCTTCAGTCTGCTCCAAATCAAGCAGTTGTATATTCAAAGGGAGTCCTCCCTGCAATGGTAAAATGTGGATTCAGTCTTTCTGTACATTAAGAATAGCAATATAAGTAATGTTTATTTCTGTTTTTGGGTTAGAGTGAAGAAGGTGAGCGTGTTGTTTCAGAGGAGGAAATGGAAGCGGCAGCTCTGACCTGGAGGAAGGATATAAACGCCTGCTCTCAGACAACAGAAAAACAACATCCAATGTAAGTGATGTAAGCTCAATACTGAATGTTTTCTGCTGGTGGTGTTGTTTCAAGCTGGCTCATTTCCCATAGGAGAGGATGATATGTTTTCTTGCAACGAGCATTTAAAGATAGCGAAGAAAACTGACATTTTTTTTATGTTTCTGTTCTTTTCTTTTTTTTCCTAACAGTATGCCAAAGGAGGGCATGAGGAACGTCCTGATCACCAGCGCCTTGCCATATGTCAACAATGTTCCCCACCTGGGTAACATCATTGGCTGTGTCCTCAGTGCAGATGTCTTCTCCAGGTAGGAATTTAAATTCCCTCTTTTTTTCTCTCTCTCTTTACGTTTTCTTTCTTACCACTACCCGTTCCTCCGTGTCTCCCAGGTATGGCCGCCTGCGGGGTTGGAATGTGTTGTTTGTCTGTGGCACAGACGAGTATGGAACAGCTACCGAGAACAAGGCCAGAGAGGAGGGACTGACGCCGAAGCAGATATGTGACAAGTACCATGCTGTTCACTCCAGCATCTACAGATGGTTCCAGATTGACTTTGACTTCTTTGGGAGAACCACCACAGAGAAGCAGACAGAGTAAGTTCATTTGGCTCTTTAAAGTGTGACTCACTTCATGGAAAAACCGAATCCTGCTCCCAGACAAACTTGGAAATTCCTTTCAAGGTGGTCGGTACCAAGAGATGCTGACTGGCAGGGCTAAGCGTAGGGATGTGCAGTGGGGGATTAGCGTGAGACACCAGTAGTTATACCACAGGCAAACCTTTTGAGGGGGAGGATTTTTACAGTAACGAGTAACGCATAGATTTCCCCCTATAGGCCAAATTTAACCTGTTTAAATGTTAAAAGTTTTTTGGGGGGGTTAGTTTAACTTTTAAGTTAAAAGATAAAAAAAAAAAAAACATAAATGAGAAAAAAAACATTTAGTAACGTGAAGCCTTTCAACAGCAATCAAAACTTTATTTTTTTATGTATTCTTATCCTGACCTTATTTGATAATTAATGCACTGGAAGGATCGGAATACTTCTAGTTATTATAAGATTACATAACGTTAATAGGATTACTGTAATATTATGCATCCTGCTGCAAAAGTTTATTTCTCTTAACCAGAAATTTTATTTGATTCTTTCAGCTTTTGCAACATATGAAAGTTCTAAGTTTGTCTTTGCTGTTTCTTTTCAATTGTTTATTTTGAAGGAGCAGTAATTAAGAAATGTAATATATATAATAACCAAAAGCAATATTTTTTGTCACCCATGATGGAAAGAATATTCCCTATAACAATTTTGTACTCCCTATGAAGAGTGTGTTACTCAAGGTGTTCCCCTTTCATACCTTGAGGTTGGATGCAGGTCTACTGCGGTGCATTGCATAGCCATGCTTACTTCCATGAGCCAATCCTATGAGAATTCCCAGGGTAGCCAAAACGGAGCACAGCATCTGGTAGTTTATGTTGGCAAAAGAGCAGCAGCCTGCAAACATGGAAGCCAGCAAGAGAAGTGGTCCAGAAATAATCTCAACAAAACCTAAGAAGCATCAGCATCCTTCAATGTATTTGAACAGCAACTTACTGTGGCTCAAAGGTTTTCACTTGTAATCTTTAATTCAGCTGAGCTAAACTCATGTCATGTACAGAAAAATGTGCTTTACAAAAACATTTCAACATGATCAACATATTATACCACTTGGTATGATTTCCTTGTGTTAATGGAACATATGTTATTCTTCTAAATATGGAAGATATTTCATGTGAATACCATTTTCTTTCATAACTTCTAACATACTTTTTGGAAAAGATCGAAATTAGGATGGGATATATTGTCATAATGAAGTGGGTAAAATTATCCAAACATTGAAGTTATTCCACATGTTGTTCCCGTGTTACGTGATAAAATTTCCAGGGTTAGAACGTGTCAAAAAAATATTTTTCCTCCCATTTCACTTGTTTTTACACAGTGTAATTATCACACATGGAACCTGCAGGGAAATGCCCCACATGTGATAGATATTCCACATGTGTTTTACAGATTGTAATATGAGTTTTAAAATATCGGCATATCGGATATCGGCCAAAATCCCAATATGGTGCATCCCTAATATATCTACATATCTGTCACAAGTGAAACATGTATAATAAAACATTTCATATGCAGCTTGTTTCAAGCCATGTTTTTGTAAAAATTGAACTTTTGGAAAAGATTTTATACATTGGGAGGATGTTTTCCATACATACAGTATTTGATCATTGATAAATGAGAAAGGCATGTGAAAATCTTTCATCAAAGGATCCAAAGAAAAATGTTTGTCCATGATTCATAGATCAGCCTTCATATATTTTATGAAGGCTGATCTTTTTACATTTTATTATACATTTTATTCCTCTTAAATGCTTAGCCACAGTATGTTCTTTACATGTAATATTGCATATATATATAAAACGTTATTTTCTGTGCCATCGTAGCTTTCGAAATTATGGGTTTTTCATACATCAGGCATCTTTGCTCCAAAAAAGCTTAGACTTAAATCCAAGGGCTTTTACTCCAAAAATGCTAACGGACAGAAGTCTTATTTTTAGGCCTTTGTTTTTGATACAAAGCAACTTAAAAGGGCATCAAACAAGTCAAATCATGTTGTTTTTTTTTTTTTTTAAGAAAGAAAAACAGCCCTTAAGATTAAAGACTTTTCACTTGTTTGAGGAGAAATGCTGGAGGCTTATCTTTAGATTTTAGATTTACCAGCCCACAAACAGACTATCGCTTCTATTTGACTGTGTTTTTGAGTTATTCCCGCCCATCAATAACTTGAACTTTCCCTCTTTGATATTCCACTACATGGGCGGCTTTATGTCTTTTTTTCTTTTTGTTGACCTGTAAATTCAGATAAAAAAAAAATTTTAAGTTGCAGCAAATTTCTCAACTGTAGTGAATATGGAATAAGTCTGTTCTAAAATGTATGTTGTATCTTAAGTAGCAGATGGTGGACTTGTCCCCTCAAAATCCTGTTGTCCTGGAATTTAATACTCCTTTACCTTTTAAAAAAAGAGGGGAAACATCCAATATTCCCACATTACTGGCAATATTTAAGTGTCATGTTTGTTTCCTTTATTCTAGGATCGCTCAGGATATTTTCTGGCGACTCCAGAAAAATGGGTTCCTTGTAGAAGACACGGTGGAGCAGCTTCGCTGTGAAAACTGTCAACGGTTCCTGGCTGACCGCTTCGTAGAGGGTATATGTCCCCACTGCAGTTATCCAGAGGCTCGAGGCGATCAGTGTGACAAGTGTGGGCGGCTCATCAACGCCGTGGAGCTTAGGGTGAGTTTGTGTATCTGAGGGGGTTCTGGAAGGTTCAGTCAAAAATTACCTTTTTTTTGTGAGTGTGTGTTTCATGAACAAGCAAAACAAAAGTTTACAGTCAGAGCAACAAAATCTTTTTTTAACCCTTTCAGCTCTGGGGTCCTTTTCACAAAGCAGGTTCAACAAACTTTAAATTGATTGAGCCTAAGTTCGAAAGCTCTTGGGCAGGGGCGGTTCTAGGAAAATATTTCCAGAGGGCAAGGTGGGGCCATAGTTTTTTTTCATGGGGGCACAGAAAGAACAATGGAAAAAAAGGATTTTTTTTTTTTTTTTTTTTTTTTACGTTTTTGTTTATTCATAGCACCAATGAAACAACAATTATTTCTATTCAAACTATTTCACATATTGCACATGAGAACAATAAACCTTTACAAACAGTTTTTGTACACTAACACTCCTTTAACTTTGATGTATTAAGATTGTATAATCTGTGTAGGTATATGTTTGTTGTTGTACATGTACTGAAAATGTGACCTACAATCACATTTTCAATTCAGCAGTTTCTCATGCTTTTGCAAAGGCAACACCAAATCCTGTAACACTACAATAAAAGTGCTCTGCGTTTGTGGTTTCTTGCAAAATAGTCCACAAATGTATCAAGTTCCACAGCCTTTGCCCTTCTGGATTCAATGCTTAGCATCCCTAAACTGCTAAGACGTTCATCAGTAATGGTGGACCGGAGGTAGATTTTCACTCATTTTAGTTTGGAAAAACTCCTTGCAACAGCGAATTTGCACAGTCTATAGAGCTTGTAGAATACTTATTTGAAGGGTTCAATGAGATTGATCAACTCCACTGTATCAGAAGGGTTTTCCAGTCTTATGACTCTTTATTTTTCTCTTTAAAAGTCTTCTGAACTTATGGAGTTCAGGTCCCAGATCCTCGACATTGGCATCACAAAGATGACAAAATTCAAACAGTTGTCTTTTAAAAATGCATCACTCTTGGGGTTAAGAGATTGGATACAACTCATCAGCTCACAGTTGGTCTTTGAATAACATCTGTAGGACATGTCTGAGGGCAGACAATCTGTCCATTATGTTACATAGGGCTATGAACGGACAAGCCTATCGTGTGTCTCACAGTTTTTGGAGCTCTCTTGTGCTGCCATACATTTCAGTTTGTACAGCCAGCCATTTGGCGTGCACATATGAGTCAGAAGTGAAAACATAAAGACTCTGAAACAACCCAAAGAATTCCTCTGCTTCTGGTACTGCTTTGACAGAATCAACTAGCACTAAATTAAGGCAGTGAGCACTGCAGTGGATGTAAAATTCAAATTTTGCTTGTTCTCCGATTCTCGCCTGGACCCCTGAATGCTTACCACTCATCAGCTCATTCATATGCCCGGCCTATAAGGTTGTTTTATAGTCTAGGCCATGGTGTTCCAATACGCGGACCACCGTCTTTGTTGTGTACTTTGCATTATGAATGGATGTTAGTCTGTGTTGAACAGCTGCACCATGATTTACAAAAGTTGCAAGGATTTCCCTGAATTATCCTCTGTTACTTCATTCCTGTGACTCATCGTGTCCTCTCTGTGCTATGTATTGTCTAGCTGTGAGCAAGATGACTGGAAGTATAGATTTATCTAACAGTTCTACCGATTGGGAGCATATATAGTAAAGAGAATTGGTCTTAGCACTGATCCCTGTGGTGCTCCACAGGTAACCCTGGAGTACGAGGAAGATTTACCATTAACGTGAACAAACTGAAATTGGTCAGATAGATAAGATTTAAACCAATCTAGAGCTGTTCCTTTAATTCCTACAAAATATTCATTCTATTCAATTCAACTCAAAAGAACTCATTCATTCATAACTCATTATTGTAACAACCAAAATTGTGCCGACCAGGTTTGCACGCCGATATGTAAGATCACACCTGCTGTGGCGGCTGGAAACTTTTGAGTTGTCCAGATTTTAGTTGACTCAGCCTTTGTTGAAAATTAGACTTTTTTTTTTTTTTTTTTTTTCGTGAGTAAATGAAGTTCAGTCTTTTTATTTAACACCTTTAATTTTACTGGAAGCTTGATCACTCAAACTTATTTTAAGCTCAACTTGTTCCTACATATCTTTTTACTTTTTTCTTACAAATAATACATTAGGAATTGGAAGGATTATCTGGTTTTGCCTCACTGAATTAAGAAGTTAACAGCCGAAGTGTTTTACATTCATATATTTTTTCCATACGCCTGTTGGTGGAGAAATGTTAGGAGTCTTTGCTGTATTTATTTTTAATTTTATGGAGATGTTTTTCTGTAAATGTTATATTGCCGTGACCTGTTATTGCTATCACTTCAGACCTGCCTGTGCTCTGGACCTTTTTTAAAAGGCCTCTTGTTACCTTGATCCATAAATAATCCATGATCCACAATTTGGAAAAAAATATATATTTTTAAGTCTACAATTCAGTAATTTGTAAATTGATGTTGTTTCAGGAACCTCAGTGTAAAGTCTGCAAGCAGACTCCAGTAATCCGCTCTTCCAAGCATCTTTTCTTGGACCTGCCAAAGGTAACGTTTAAGCTTTGCTTTACAATGCTCCCTTTTGTTTAAGTTTGTTTTTTCTGTGGAAATGTTTTAAAGACACCTTTTCATTTTCAAAAGCTGTACTATAAAGTTAAAAAAAATTTTTTTTTTTTTCGGGGCTGCTCAGTGGTGCAGTGGGTAGCACTGCTGCCTTGCAGCAAGAAGGTCGTGGATTCGATTCCTGGCCTGGGGTCTTTCTGCATGGAGTTTGCATGTTCTCCCTGAGCATGAGTGGGTTCTCTCCGGGTACTCCGGCTTCCTCCCACAGTCCAAAAACATGACTGTTAGGTTAATTGGCTTCTCTAAATTCTCCTTAGGTGTGAGTGTGTATGTGAATGGTTGTTTGTCTCTGTGTTGCCCTGCGATGGACTGGCGACCTGTCCAGGGTGTACCCCGCATCTCGCCTGTAGACAGCTGGAGATGGGCACCAGCACCCCTCGCGATCCTACTTGGGATTAAGCGTGTCAGAAAATGCATGGATGTATGGATATTTATTATTTATATTTTATTTTTTTCTTGTTTTCTTGCCTTTTAATGCAGCTTGAAACTCAACTGGAGCAGTGGTTGGAGAAATCAACCAGCTCAGGAGACTGGACAGCAAACGCCAAACAAATAACTCGCTCCTGGCTAAGAGATGGACTCAAGCCTCGCTGCATCACCAGGGACTTGCAGTGGGGAACGCCAGTACCTCACCCTGACTTTAAAGAGAAGGTTTGCTTTGATATTTTCTGTAAAATACAGCAACAAAGCTCAGTGTGCAGATGGGCAGAAAAGCGTCTCTTTTCTTTTTGATGTTAGTTGATTCATCATATATGGTTGGTTTTCACAGATTGTGTTTTTATATATTTGTTTGAGAAATTGAAAAATCTAAAAGACGTTAATTCCTTCTGCTAAGTATTCTTAGATTTTTGAAACTAAACTATGATTTTGCAAAGGATGGTATGGAGTTTGAAATTGAATCAGCTATTTAGGAAGTACTGTCTATATTTGAGCTTAACTTATTTAGCTCTCAGTCAAGTCATAGATGTTTCTTTGGTAAGAAAAGAGATCTGAAATATATTCTCACATGAATGTTTTAATGAATTATCTTGAAGTTCAGATTAATCTGGATCTTGCACAATCACTAAAAGATTATTTACCCAAATTTAAAATGATATTCAGAATTTTCTTCTTTACTCTAACCATAAATGTATGTCTTTGTTCTTCTGCAGGTGTTCTACGTGTGGTTTGACGCCCCTATTGGCTACCTGTCTATTACTGCCAACTACACCAGCGATTGGGAAAAGTGGTGGAAAAATCCGCATCAGGTACCAGGCTCTACTGAGCCCTACAAAGGACTAATGCACAATCTTGACACAGATATTTGTCCTCGTTTCCACCTAGAGTAGACCCAGTTGTATTTTGCATTTCCCCATGTGGGTTTTTTTTTGTCCCCATCTGTGGGACATGGAGTTACCAACTAAACCCTGAGGTTTAGCAGATATTGAGGTCATTTGTATCCAGAAGATTCCCAATCACATATAGGCACTTGCTTTGTAAAATCAATGAGCTCAATGTCGATTAAAAAAAAAACTTCCACTTGTGAGTGACTATTGGCATCTACAATCTATTTGAGGTTTTATTTTTGTCTTATTCGTGAAGTGGCCCAGAATAACTTGACATTTTCTCTGCAGAATAAAAATCATATAGTAAGCTCATGACTCACTTATCTTCCTCACACATTAACCAATTGGGGAAACTGACATGTTGACGTAATTACATGGACACCAGTACACTGAACTGACCCGTACTGTGACATTCTGTCCCTTTTAAACCTCTTTGATTCATCTCATCCCTCTTCATGTAAAACCCTGGGATTGAGGCTCTAGAGTGAGTGTGTTAGCCTGTAGGTGCGGGGGTTAGATAAGTCCTCTTTGAACTGGATGATCTCATGGTGATCTAATATGATGTCATCCTTAAGACGCAGTGTTGTCTCTACCACCAGGTGGAGCTGTATAACTTTATGGCAAAGGACAATGTGCCATTCCACAGTGTGGTGTTTCCCTGCTCCCTTCTGGGAGCCCAGGACAACTACACTCTGGTTAACCATCTAGTTGCCACTGGTGAGCACTTCCCATCTCTGATCAGGTTCACCCAATAATTTATTTGCTAATGTTATTTACATAAATGGCTGACTTCCTCCTTCTACTTTAATTCCTCAGAATATCTTAATTACGAGGACACCAAGTTCTCTAAGAGCAGGGGTGTTGGTGTGTTTGGAGACATGGCAAAGGACACGGGCATCCCCTCAGATGTATGGCGTTTCTACCTGCTGTACGTCCGTCCAGAAGGACAAGATTCAGCTTTTTCTTGGGCTGATATGGCTTTAAAAAACAACTCTGAGCTGCTTAACAATCTGGGAAACTTCATCAACAGGTAATGACGAAAAACTTTAACAAGGATCTCTTTAAAACTGAAAACAGAACAATCTTTCAGAGAGCTGCAGAACTAATGTTCATCTAGATATTCTGTGATGCAGAAGCTTTTTTTTTTTTTTAAATAAAGCTTAAGTTACAAATGTGTTTTTTATGTTTGTATGAAACACAATAACTTGTGTAACTGAAATGAAAGAAAAAGGATACATGGTTTACAGATTTCCATGTTACAGCTCACACAATTATTCAGCCTCTTTTTGACCCAACTGTTGCATTCAAAAGCTACATAATGCAAATTATCATTGAAGGATTTCACTATAGGAATGCAGAAAAAGAGTCGAAGAATTAGTGTTTGTTTTTCATTAGCACATCAAAAAATATTTAATGCTTATTGCAGAGCATATAAATAACAATAAAATACAATGTATGATATAATATAAAAGGCTTGACAAGTTAACAGCAAGTTTTGGGGCAGAAAAGAGGTGGCATTCAGCAAAACTTAAATGTAGTTTTAACGTCCAATTCTTAATTGCAGAACAGAGCAAGGATGTGCATAAGCATACAGTAGGAGAATAAATACATTTTTACACTTAACTAAAAAAAAACAGTTGAATACATAAAATTTTGGCAGAGATTCACTATTTAGAAGGTCAGAGACTGAGAAAATTAGCTTAACCTACAATGGATTGGTTTAGCTTAAACACCCTCCATAGGTCACCAGTTTGTTACCTACTTGAACATTCATATTAAATGATAATTTAGGGAGACAAATAAGCCTAATGGTTGTTTTTGGACTAGGAACCAAATCACCACATGAGTAGGGAAGAATTCAAACACAGGCTGAGAGTTATAAATCAGGACCTTGGCACTGCTAGGCCACAGTGGCACCAAGTACACCGCTCTCCAACCCACTTTAAGCTCTCATAACATAAATTGCAGGTTTTGGTTGTTGTTGGTTGGTATATGTGTAAAACTTTGATGAGTTACACAAAGCTCTTTTTCACTTTAGTAGTTTTACTTCACTGCTTAGAGGAAAACTGGGGCAATGCATCTCAAGTTGCTCACTCTCCCTATAAGGGTTTCACTCAAAGTAAACATGCAGCAATACTGTCATCAAGTCCAATTAACAACTTGCGCTGTACTCTTTGGAAAAAAATCTGTTACATCAGTCACTATTACAAGATGTGTACCCCAGGTTTCTAAATTCATTTTGGATGGCGTCATTTAGCCCTAATTGCATCGCCTCAAATGTTTTTTAAAAGATCCATGTTAAATCCCACTTCAAAGATATTTCTCAGCAGCTTTTTTTTTTCAGAGTACCTTGATCTTCAAAATTAGTTACGGGCAGCAATGTTAATGTCTAATTGGTTGAAAAATATCTTGTAGATTGCATCCTGCCTTAGGTGGAAAGAGTTCTGCTAATTCAGAACTGAATTTCTGACCTTTCCTGATCCAATCTCGGAGTCACTACATCATTTTGTACAGTTTAGACTCAGATTGCTAAATAATCAGGGCTGCAATTTGATCTGTTTTATAAGATTTTAGGGCACAGTCTGAAAAAAAAAAAATGGGGGGATAATGTATGCAAGAGTTATAGTTAAAACAGTTTCAATAAATAAATGGAAAAGGCATTTCTTTGGCATTAAAACCACAGTTTACTAAAACCACAGAGCCCTTGTTTCTGGTCTAAAAGGCCGGTTTAGATATGTTAAATATTAAACACAGTGTTGCATCACACCAAAAAGGAAAAAAAAAAAAAAAAACTACACATGAAACTTAAAAAAAATGGTACAAATATGACTTGATTCAGGCAGTATGCTAAATCCAGCAAGGCAGTGTGGTTGATATGACACCAAAATGTATAATTTATACACAGTTAGCAAGTCAAGCAGCATGTCCTTCAATGGTTTCACCCTTACCTCTTTTTTTTTTCCTCTCAAGGTTTTTATGTTCATTTTTCATTCTGGTCCTTTTCTCTTTTTTTTTCCTACTATGTTTAATATGTTCTGAACAAACGTCCTGTCTCTCTCAGGGCTGGCATGTTTGTGACCAAGTTCTTTGGAGGATGTGTGCCTGAAATGGAGCTACAGCAGGAAGACAAGAAGCTCCTGGCTGTGGTGGGCTGGGAGTTACAGCAATACATCCAGCTGATGGACAAAGTCAAGTAAGATGTTTAAATAAAGCAGAACTCATCTAGTTTGGAAAATGTTTTAGAGCGCTGTGTTAATACAGGTATTCACTCTTTGTTTAAAATATTTCACCAGGATCCGCGATGCCCTGAAACACATCCTGAACATTTCTCGCCATGGTAACCAATACATTCAAGTCAATGAGCCTTGGAAGAAAATAAAGGGAGGAGAGTCAGAAAGGTAAGATGGAAAGTAATGAGATGATAATTTCTTTCTGGCTACAATATAATGATTTTTATAGATCAACAATAAAACATAAAAAAAGTGTTCTTTTTTGTGCAACAAATATAGGAAAGCGCCGTCCAATTCAATTTCAGCATTAGGTGTTCTTTGGTAGGAGTCCTTTTGCATCCCATAGTTTAGATTTCTGCTCAGATTTTGCTCCATACGCTTAAAAATGTAGAAAATCTTCATTTGGTTTTAGCCTTTTTATTGATAAGTGCAAAAAGGAAGAGAACAGAATTTGAACTCTTCCGTTTCCAGCAAAGCTCTGAAGGTTTTAAGTTAGTTATATATTTTTGCTTATAATTATGTCATTCTTAAAAAAAAAGAAAACAAATAAGTGATTCCATTGAAATACAAGTAATTCTTGATAATAATGACACCACCAAAGTAGTTTATATGCTTAATTTATTTTTTAAATTGTCAGCAAATGTTGGGGTTTTCTTCCTGCAAACCATGTGAATCTTATTTTAATATATATTTATATGGACATATCCTTAGAACAGCAGACTGATGTCACGTTTAACATAATTAGTTAATGTTGGAGATTTCTGCAGCTCCTTTGTTGTTGCTGCTGGCCTCTTGGCAGTCCCCCAACCTTTGCCCAGCTCGGATTTACTTAAATCTTAGAAAAACATCCGTTACTGCCAATATGGTTACTAAAGGTACGACTGATTAGGATAAAGCAGTTCTAAAACCTCAGTCAATATGCAAAAGTGTTACTCTATGAAGACCGGAATAAATAAAAAAATGGTTTATAAAGGCCAAGGCTTGCTTTTATGTATATTTCTTTCAGATTTAATGAGTGATTATTAAATGATTTTAAGTTCTTTATTATTTAGATAAGGTAATTTGGTTCTGTTTAAAAAAAAAAAAAAAAAATTTTTTTATTCGGCGTGTCTATGTTCAGAATCTCAAACTGTAGCTCAGCCTGTCTTCATTTTCCCGATGTGTTTGATTAGCTGATGTGAATGGTTTGTTGTTTTCAGGCGGCGCGCCGGCACCGTGACGGGGGTTTCTGTGAATATCTCCTGCTTGCTGTCGGTGATGCTCCTGCCTTACATGCCAGCGGTCAGCCAGACTATCAGGGATCAGCTCAACGCTCCTCAGTCTTGCATCAATACCATGCTGCTAGGCCCCGGCTCCTTCGTGTGCGCCCTGAGAGCGGGTCACCGCATCGGCACCGTGAGTATGACCTCCACTAATGCGAAAAAACACGAGTGGCACCTGTGCAGACACACAAACCTGCTGTACTGTCGAAGCAGGGTGATACAATGAGAACGCAACAGTCTGTCACGATTTCAGGACTGTCGAGAGTGTTGCAGATTTGTGAACACACACCAACTCACACACACACACAAACTTTTGAATAATGGGTTAGGCAGTGTGGGGAGGCCTTCAACTTCCAGCAAACAACACATTTCTCTCAGGCCATTTGAGAAGCAAGATATCACTAATTGTGGTATCTTGTCTGAGCAGCCTGCACATGCTTCATTCAAACACTTAGGCTGGCATGTCTGGTGAGAAATGAGTATGAGAAAGACAAGAGCATAAAAAGCTTATGTAGACACTCCTTCATTGTAGTGCAGTATTTCATTAAGTATGACCTAAAACTTACATAAAAAATCTCTCTGGAAATTATTGACTTTCTTGCGTAATCCACTTTATTCAAAGATGAGCTCTGTTAGCCTTGGGCTCAATGCCTTTTTTTTAAATTCCTGCATATGTATCGGTTTTAATGTTCGTCTCTCACTACCTTCCCTGTTTCCCAATCTTTTTTATTCCCAGGTCAGTCCGTTATTCCAGAAACTGGAGGCGGATCAGATCGAAGCTTTGAAGAAGAGGTTTGGTGGACAGCAGGTAATTTGACGTTTATGATGCCTAATGGTCTGCGCATGAGCCTAGTCTGGTTATCTGTTGATTTAGATTCATTATCATTTATGAAAAGTGAAATAAAAATATAAAACGTGTAGCTGTTCTCAGACTGTCATCATGGATTAGAATTGACTCATAATTGAGGTTGATTTTTTTTTTTTTTTTTTAAACAAGATGGGGAGAAAATGTGTCTAAAATGCATAAATTATGAATGGTGCATCCATCATATAGATAAAAATAATCCTTGTTAATCCTTGCCTCCAGCCAGAAGACGAACCATCTAATAAGAAGGTATTGAGTGGCGTTTGTTTGTGAAGAGTGGGTCCACACTGGTGCTGCTTGTCATTTTAGATTAGTAAATGCCATTAACAGTTGCAGCTAATTTAATGTTTTGAATTTTTACTAATCTTGGTTTGATTCGCCGTTTGCCAGCTTACAAATCGCAGAATCTTACAAACGCGTTTGAGTAATTGCAAAAACAAATCAGGATAAATAACCACTGAAACACCTGCCTCACGTCTTCATCTGTTTACACCTTCAGATCACTGCCAGCAGTCAGCAGCCCGCTGTTGTTCCCGCTCCTCCCGCTGTTGCTGAAGTAAAGACGGGGGTCGGAGCGGACCCAGAGAAGGCTAAGCAGCTTGCAAAAGCTGTAGCGGAACAGGTTAGATTGCTAGCATGTAGCTAAATCTTATTAAACTAGGTCCGAAATAGTTTTTTTTCCAATATTCCTTTTTTTATTTTTGTTTTCCTGTCTTGATTAGAAAGTTCTGTTGTTCATGTGTGATACACATTCAAGGGTGACATTTATTAGCATTTCTGTTTAGGACCACTTGTATTTTTCCTATTACAGTTATGAAATGTTTTATTTAAAAAAAAATTAAGGAACCTCTTAATTTGATATTCAAAAGTCCTTTCTAAACCAATGGTTTTAATTGCAAGACATTTACTTTTTCTAACGAAGATGATTTTTTATTTATTACAGGGCGACAAGGTACGAGCGCTCAAATCCCAGAAAGCAGAGAAGGATGTGATCGCAGCAGAGGTTTCCAAACTTTTAGATCTTAAGAAACAACTGGCTCTTGCTGAAGGGAAGAGCCCTGAACCTGCAGCTCAGAAAGGCAAGAAGAAGTAAGAAAGAAAAGCGAAATGAAGGTTAGTCAGTGGAAGGGAGAATGGAAACAAGATGTACAGATGAGGGTATTAGCTTAAGGCTAAGCCGTAACAGGATCTAAGACAATGTGGTGTTGGCACCGAGGACTAATGAAATGCTGGATTGGCCGGCGGGGAAATGAAAACGCACAAAGAGACAGTCAAATGAATACAGATACAGAAAGGGAGGATTTCTCCAAATCCCTACACCAAAAGACACTGATTTTTATACTCTCCCTGTGTTCAAGTCAGCATTTGATATTAGAATTTGGAGGGCATGTTTGTATGTATTCAGATGGTTTTTATATCCTCTGGGGGAAAAAAATCTTTGTCCAAATATCCTTTTGATTTCATAAAATAAACTGATAAAGCAAAGGAAATTGCCTTTGTTGCCTTGATTTGTGTTTAAACAAAAACAGGTTTGACAAAGAAAAAAAATGCAAGAGTTTGATTACATTTTTATTGCAAATTTGTAATTACAATAAAAAAAATTGTATGCCATGAGTGATAAAATCCATGCATATTTACGAATTACAAATAATTTTTACTACAATAAGAAATAAACAGTATGTTTGAATAATACAGCACAAGCCATAACAGTACAATTGTATTTAAGAGTATATTACAGTTTATATAAAAATAGTAAATCAGAGTAGAAGAACTAATAAACATTTATGCCTCAGATTCCCATAATAGAAAAGCTCAGCATTAAAATGATAGGCAGGTTACTTGTTTTATCTAAATACAAGAACAAATGAGCCATGGGTTATACAAAGTTAAAAAAAGGTATTTTATTTTTCTTTTAAAAAATCTCATACTCACACTGCACTGGGCACTTTCTAAACTTTCCTGAGCTCCGAAACTCTCCAAAAAAAATGGGGCAAATAATCTCTGTGAGCCTGATTGTAGCCCTTAAAATTCGGGAGTTACAATTTTATTGCAGTATGGTGGGAATAAGATGACACTGACGTTCGCTCAAGCCTTAACACCTCTAAGTTAGACATCCAAATCAGCACCTGTTCATTCCATTTCATGGAACTTTTTTGCATTCCTTAAAATGACATTCATTAAATCCGCTGCATGATTTGCACTTCAAGCTTTCTTTCTTCATTCAGACATGCTGTTTCTTTTGATTTGCCGCAATGCTGCTGCAGCCTGTTCTCTCTCTGTACCCTCTAGTCTTGACTTTCATTACTTTCTTCCCTCATCTTATTTTTTTTTTACCAAAATCCATCCCTTGTGAAAAAAGAAAATAATTCTTTGGTATCCGTCCTCCAGAAAACCTTTTACCACTGCCTTACATCTTTCCCCACCATAGCTTTTTCTAATTGTACAGGACCCGTTTTTTTATTTTTTATTATTATTATTCTTTCATGTTCTTCCTTTCTCTTGTCCTCATTTCCTGGTGTTGACCAGCCTCTCAATCAGAGCTCTCCGTGTCCTCTGGACCTCTTCTCCTAGCCTTTCAATCTCTGCTTTCAAACGCTCATTTTGCTCTGTCAGCTCTTGCACCTTTCGCTCATTCTCTTGCTCTCTTTCTTTGCGGCTCTTTTTGGTAGAGGAGTAAGATGAACGTTGCATGGAGAAGGACAAGGCACTGTTAGCCCTCTCGCTGGTGGTCCTCTTTCGTTTTCCCAAACGGGAGGACGAATAGCCTGAGGGTGAGGAGACAGGTGAAGAGGGAGGAGAGCAATTTTGAGATGGTGACTGGGAAGCTGAAGAAGAACAGGATGGAGAATCTGGCACGCAGGGCAGTTCCTCCTCACTGGCTGAAGGAGATGCAGGATGGACGTTATTTGCAGGGTGGTGTTGGTGATAATAATAGCCACTGCTGATCACTGCTCCACTCGGATCCACCATTCCCACGCCTCCTTCACTCAGCAATTCAAAGAACTCCGGAGGCAGCAAGTCGCTGCCGCCTCCTGTTGAGCTATCTGCATTTCTCCCAGAGTCAGCCTCCACCTGACGTTCCTCTGCAACAGCTGGACTCATGCAGGAGGATGAGGAGGACGACAAAGAAGAGGACGACGATGAAGAAGTGTGATGCAGAGGCTGAATGGTGTGGCTCTCCTCTGTTGTCCTCTGGACGCCTTCAGCCCACGTCTGGTTTCCGTCAGTCAGCCACGTCAGAGAACAACTCTCAAGAACATCCAGAAACTCTGGCTCCTTCTATGATGAAAAAGTTGAAATGAAAAATATTATAATTTCAGCAATAAATACGGAAAAGGGGTGCAGTAAAACAAACTCATGAGGCTGTTATAATTTTGTCTGTAAAAACTACTGACCTCGGTGCATGTGGGGGCACGTGCCATTTTTGCCCCTCCCGTGTCGGAGCCCAGAATATCCTGCAGGTCCTCATACCACGCCTCCAACTCTGCACCATACAACGGCCCTACTCCAGGGGGGTACGGCGGGGGCAGGTGTAGCCACTCGGCAGTCATCTCGCCAATAAGTCTCAACACACAGATACTCGGCCACACGGTTTACACTGGACCTGTAGGGGAGGGAAGTCACCAGACCCAAGAGGGTTAGAAAAAAAACATTGGGGGGAGGAGAGGTGCAGAACAATAGATAACTGTCTCATTAAAACGAACTTTATAACAACATTTAATTCATAATTATTCTGCAACAGGTTTGATTAAAGTGTTAAATCTGTTTTTATCCCATGACAAACCATACTAGACAAAGTTGGACTATTAAATAATCTACTTAATCTGAACTGTAATAACTCTTATTAACTCAACAAAACAGTTCACATTTCAATCAAAACTACGTGTCAAATATGAGTTTAACTTTACCTTAGAAGTCTGTTAATCAAGTCTGACAATTTGTTGGAGACAGCTTATCCCAATAAATCTGAAACAAAACATGTAAAATGTTAGATGTTATTACATTTGTAATATCCCTGACTAATTGATAAAGGATTGTATATTTTCCAAAATAATATCGAGATTAAAGTTAAAACAGCTCAGACTGGAAACAAAAGGTCTGACCCTGTTTGCTTGAAATAAATAATGTAGTTTATTAGACAAAAAAAACAATACCATTTCATTTCTAAATATTTTTGTAGGCATTGTAAAAATAAGAGATTTATTTTCCTAAATTGTTGTAAACAAAGACAAAACATGCTCTCTACTGCGCCCCCTACTTTCGCCTGCACTCTAATACACATCAGGTAGATAAACAAGATGAGAAGACAAGGAAGCGCTGGAATCCGTACAGGTCAGACTAGGCTTTGTCTTCATTTTTTATTTAACATCAGTTTAATTGACTAATAATGATTTTAATCTACCAAACAAACTCCTACTGAGGCTGATATTTAAAGTCGGTTATAACCTTTTTGAATTCTATCTGAAGTTATTTAACGTTAAACAATTATTAGTTGTGATCTGGTTCACGGTGAACCCTTTTATTTGATTTCCTTTAAATGTTCTTACAGGAAATTCAATCAAAATCGACCATTTTCTTATTAATTAAATGGCATTTGAAGATTAAGTATAAAGTAAGCAGTTTTCTTGTTTAAGTTGAGATGTATGTCAACTGTAACGCAAGACAATTACGTCATGGAAATCAAAGTCCAGATGAAGAAATGGGCGCAACAAAAGGCACAGAAAGGAGTGGGTTTGGAAAACTAAATCCAAACATCTGTATTCACAGCTGGAAGCTAGGAAGATGTACAGAAAATAAACTGCTAATTTACACAAAAAATGTTTTAGCTTAGGAGTCTTACTTATTGAAAGAACAACAATTTGAGTTGTCAATAGTGAATACGGGAACTAAAACTATTATAAAAGTCCTTTTACATAGCCAGCCATTCCCAATATTTGTGTCGCTTTAAACTAACGGTCGAGCTTGGTAATCAAGGACAACACATAAATTGGCTCTATGCTGATAATGACAGATGAAGACAACTGTTATCCTAAAAATGGCACCGGGATATCTGCCAAAAAACATACACGTTCTATTTTCCCCCTTCATTCCAACACACGAAGACTTCAAGTTCACAAAACAACGAGAAAAAAAGCAGCCATTCCTTACCCTTTTTCTTCTATTCGCTCGCCTTCTCGATTGTCTAGAATTCGACTGTAGATATTTTAGTAAAAATTGGTGATAGCTCATGTTAACCATTGTTCAGTCTTGATGGCTGAATGTGATTTTACGGAAACTCCCGGTGGTGTTTTTATATAGGGAGAAAAGTCAACCGAACTATGCATGGGAAGTTAGTTTCATCACAATCTAGCTTGACAGGAGGACCGACATTAGAGCAGTCCAATCAGAAGAGCGGAGGTTAGAGCTTTGCCTTGGTGATATCCAATAGGCTAATCGGAATCGACAGTTTGGGCGGGGCTTGTAGTGAGTATCTGGCTGTTCCTTCCCGCCTGTATAGTTTGTGCGAGCAGCAGCTGTGATGCAGTCATAAGACGGCCAGGACGAATTTGGGGCGTAAGGGAGTCACATGAAAGGAATGATGCAATGCTTGGCAACCAATTTCTAGCTGGGGATAACACCAGCAGAATCAGAACATGTTTTATTAAACACTGTTGGCTCTAACAAAAATCTAAAAATATAAATATATGCATGGATGTCTAATGTCGAAGAATTGCTTTTTCTTCCGGAACATAAAAGCTGAATCGATTATTTTTAGGCAACTGTTTTGAATGTTGTTTTTTTTCCCTTTTTTTTTTTTCATTTTTTTTTTATATCATCCAACCAATCAATTTAGCGCTTACTAGCTCGTGACGTGCTTATTAATTACGTTGCCATCCGAAGTTTTTCTATTTGAGCTGTTTGTGTAAAGTTTGTGTGTGACCACACCTGCTTTACGGCAGTCTAACATTCCATCACCTGTGTGCTCCTTGCTTTAAAGTAACCTTACTGCTGTGGACAGTCGTCAGTATTTGTCAAATATATCTTATATTTATAATATATATTTGTCAATATATCTTTGTTAGAATTAGGCGGGGCTGGGTGTGAGCTGACAGTACACTGTCCCTTATTTTCTTCTTTTTTTTGTTGTAGATGATGAAACCTGGTAGAATTCATTACCCAGTGATTGAAACTTTTATTCAATCTTTCTCTCTGTTGCGTGACCATTGCTCTATCAGTAATGATCGCTCAGTTTATCCATACATTTTTATTTCTTTTTACACTAATCAACAGGATAAAACTTTATCTTATCAGAAATAGAATAATAATAAAACAATCAAGTCCAATATTTTAATGGGGCAGTTTTTTTTTTTTTTTTTTTTCTGGTCGTACCTTTTGCAGAATTTTCTGCTCTGTATGCCAATTAATTTATTAAGACTAAAGTGTTCTTTTAGGAAAATAAAGTTTCTGTAAAGACATATAAATATATATATATATATATATATATATATATATATATATATATATATATATATATATAAAAAATATATATATTTTCTATTTAAATTAATATTAAGTATTGCAAATATTGAGATGAGCTATATGAAAATATTTTAAATGAAAATATTTATTAAGTACTTCTCAAATCTAATTAGAATATGTAAAATTAACAAAATATATAAAACTGAAATAACTATTGCTCTTTTGATACTTTATTTAAAAATAATAAAGTGTCATATTTAGGGTAAACATAAATAATGACAATAACTAATAAAGGAAAACAATGACAATAAAATTATGAATAATAATTTAGTGACACATATACACACCTACTGTCTGATGGAGCTACATAAAAGAATTCTGTTTATTTGAAAAAGCTTTTTATGGAGCTAAAATAGTTTAGTGACTAAATTACAGCGCAGTAAAACTTTAACAGAACATCTGAGGAAACATTTCCAAAGTTCACCGAGGTCATTGTATAAAACGCACCATAAGATAAGAAAAAACTTTATTCCGGATTCATGGTCCAATAAATGGATACATAAAATAAAATAAAAATAGTTTATAATAAAAAAAACACAATACAAGTACCATTATCGACTAAATACGAACTTTAAGAAGACATAATGTCTTCATATGAGCAGATAAACAACAAGCGGCGACCAAATAAAAAAAAAAAAAAACGGATTCAAATCGAGTTTCATCAGGTTTCACTTTTGATGTTTCTGACACTTCTCTCCTCATCCCCGAACTCGCCAAACACACGCGGGCACGCGCTCGGACAGTTTTTTCCACGCGCCGCGAACCGCGCGCAGCCCCCATAGCAACAGCGTCAAGTAGCGAATAGAAAGCTCAAATACTGTCTCTAGGACCCGGGTTAAAGCGCTGCAGGAAGCACCCAGACACGTCACGACTTGAGTGGCTGTTGCCGAGTAGTTCAGCATACTTTCTCCGCACCCCTCCCTCCCATTTCCATGCTTGCCCGTCTGTTTGTTTTTGTCAGAGCCGTTGTCTGCCTTGTGTTATTATGAAACAGCTTTAGAGCCCATTGCCTAGATTGAATTACATTGTCAGAAAGAGTTGGGACTTGTTATCACGGTCCTTTCTTTCTTTACAAGCAGGTCTAGTCTAACTGCTCTACTTTGGGTTGAAAAATACAAAACAATCAAAGATGCAGTATAATATAAATAAGAGATAGAATTCATCTTGTGTTGTTCTTGCTTTTGTATTTCACTCATGCTCTGAGCTGACCGCATGTAAACAAACCACACTCTATCTGTCCATGTGGATCAGAGCTTTCAATCAGCTTTTCTTTCATTTGTTTTTGGAATTGCTGATGAAATGTTGCCTTATTAGTGCCTGCCTTAAAGTTATTACTCAAAATAAATGTCAATGGGAAGTCCCATAGTTGCTAAAAACAAATCCTTTATGTATATATGTGTATGTATCATTTATACATATTGATTTCATTTAGACAAAGAATAGACACAGTAAGAAGAGTTAATACTGGAAGGAGAATACAATTTTTAGAGTTAATTCATAATCAGATTTTGTCTGTATTTCTAGTTTTATAGGCTGATAACAAAGCAGTCTGGGGAATTTCCAGCCATCCATACCCCACTCCCCTCTTTTTCTGTCCCATGCCCTTGGTCAGAGCTCCACACCCAGTTTCTCCGCATACACACACATAAACACTTAGCAGCTGTCGAAATCCTTCCCCTTTCTGAACTGAGACCAACAATACAGCTGTTGGTGATACAGTCGATCCGTTTTGTTTTATGGAATCCTGGCTTGTCCTTTCTCTTTTCTCTTTATTTCTTCTCTTCTCTCGTGTCTGCTAAACAGCAGCAGAAATACATTTACATTAAGTTTTTTTAAAAATATATATATATATATATTTTTACTGCTCACTAGTGTTGCCTTAAATTGGAGATTTTTTTTTTTTTAAACAACTTGTATTTCAGTTGTTTTGGTGTTCATCTGACCTGAGACATTTACTGATTTTCTCTGGTGTGCGATGGCGTCCTCATTCAAATTTTATTTTCACAGGTTTAAGATATCAAGAGCTCACATGACGCAGCCAAAAAAGTGAGAAATGATCACAAGATTTTTATTTTTGGCCAAGTTTTCCTCATTAAGAGTTTGCCCAGATTTGGCAGCCAGGTTGTTGACCTGCTTGTGTTTGCAGACAGCCTTATCAGTCTTCTAATCGTTGCATGTATTTTTACTTTGTTTTCTCCATCTTGCCTGTTTTTCACTACAAGCCTCATGAACGCGGGCCAGTCACCCCGTTTTACTCCACTTACAGCAGCTCACCTTTTCTCTCATCAATCTGCCTCACAACAGCCTTCCCACCTGTCCAGACCCATTCAAGAAAATCTGATGCAGAGTGACTGTGTGTGATTTCAGGTTTCTGACATCAGCCGGTATTTATTCTTATAACCTTTTGTTCCAGTTTTATTTCCATTGCAAACATTTCTACTATGTATATTTTGTTTACATTTGGTAACCCTGATTATAATTTTATTTAAATCGTTGAAACCCTTTTACCCTATTTTTAAAATATCAGTAGAAGACAGGATGTGTTCTCTGTATGCAGAGCTACTATCGGTTCTCTGATTTGTTCGTTCTGTTCTCTGTCAGAGTTAAGAAGACCAAGAAGCAGGTGGAAAAAGACAAGACACTGTGGGTCATAAAAGTTTAAATGCCCATCTGAACAGGTGGGTTACTGGCAGTGAAACACATTCTCCCGACTCTTACACCATCCTTTTCTTCCTTTTTGAAGTTTTTCCCATATCAGCACCAGAAACTGAGATTTTTGTTTTTTTAAGAGAGAAATCCATGCACCCAGCACCCACTGCTATAGTCTCCCACATACCTTATATATTTACTTTGACCAGAGGTGTAATCAAGGTTCCAAATCCACTGTTAGATTAAAAAAAGAGTGTTTAACCAATCATAGCCATTAATTATGGATTTGAGTCTATGACCATTTAAAGGATTCCTGTTTTTTAATTTATTCTCCCCATAAATAAATACTTGATTTGTAAGGAATTTAGAATGTCTCTTCGTAGATAAGAGAAAGACAAATGCAGTATAACATATGTAGAAATTTTGTCTGTGTTAATGCGGAGCATTCCCCTCCCAGTTGGAGCCCCAGATCTAATTCCCTGCATGTTACACTTGATACATCTGGTGTCAGCTGGCTGGTCCTCTTCATCATATGTGTTTAGATATAAAAATAAAGATTAGAATTTATCATTTTACTTCTAATTGACTAATGTAAAGCCAAAAACTTCCACCTTGAATCATCCGCTAACAAAACTCACAGGGGATGATGTCTCACCTTTTTCCCTACCGTAACCTGACCTAAAACATGAGGCAACATTTTGCTGGAATACTTTACATACGTTAAATGCCAGGAGGATTTGAGCTTGACCTCTGACACAAATGTGTCCTTTAGGAATACATGTTACAAAAAAAAAAAATATATAATAATAATTATATATATATATATATATATATATATATATATATATATTCATTCGGTTTTTGTAACAGTCTTTGTGTGAACACAACTAACCAGTACAAGCTCAGAAGAGAAATAAGGGCTTTCAGGTGTGTTAGGACAGGTTTTTAAATATTTAGAAATGGTCTATCCAGCTGACCATTTTAAATACTGATATCTGATATTTTTTAATTTCTAAAACATTTAGCTATACAGAACTATTTAATAACTAAACAAATGTTTTAAAATGGAATATGAATGGAGCTTTATGAATAAACCTCATATCTATACATTTGCTTTGTTGGCTTTTTACACACTATACTGCCACCATGTGGCCATACATTGTAGAGCAACTAGAAATGTTTTTTCTTTTCGCTCTTTATAAGGGCAATATTTTTTTCAAAGGGATTTATTTTCCCCATTTTCTTCTATGGTTTTTTAAAGTAGTCATTACTTCATCTGAGCCTAATTATAATCCCTTTATTTGAATATATATCATAACTACTTTTGACAAACTTTTTTTTTTGTCTTAGCCTAATGCTATGAAATAAATGGAGCCAGATTTATGACATCTTGATTTATTGATCAGCGTCGGTGACCACAGATGAACAGTAATGTTTTAAGCAATGAGAAAGCAGATTAAAAGTTGATCTGTTGTGTCTCGGTCATAATAATATAGTTACAAGCAACCGAGCGTGAACAAACAATAAGGTACACCGGCATATTTACAAGCTTTCCTTCCCCATCGTGCTTCTGATACAATAAAGGACAATTGGTTTTAATTTTTAAATACATTTAAGAGCTGACTTTTCCTCTTACAACCAAACTGGGATTCATTTATTTATTTATCCAAAGTTACAGTACAAATCCACTATTAGTGTAACCCCTCCCGAGAAGAAGTAGGAGAACCTTTAACATGAATAAAAAAACAAAAGGTCCAGTCTAAAACTTGATAAGCTTAACAGGAGTCTGCTGTTGCTTGGATGTTTGGAATTAAGGTTATTTTTAAATTACATCAGTTTTATTCAAGGAAGAGGAAATGAGCGTGGACGTCTGAAGAACTTTTGGTCTCCTTTTGTTTTCTTCATCTTGTCAACTTTCTAACATTCCATTTAGTGAAAAAAGGCAGAGGCTGAAGTCAAGAGCAAGAGAGGAGCGTCCAAAACCCAAAAAGGTTACACCCTAAACACTGCGGATCTGTGCTCTCTAACCAAACATTTATTGTCCATGCTCTACTCTCTCCTGGACCATTTCAAACTCGGCCACAGTTTATTTGGAAAGTTTCTTCATCCTCTGATCCAGAGCTGCGAAGTTCTCTTCAATAGCCACCAGATTTTCCTTCATTGTCTGCTGGACCTAGTGGATAAAAAACAAAACAAAAAACAGCTGTTTCAGAGGTAAAGTAGGGATTTAGAAATGTGCAAAAAAAAAAAAAAAAAAAAAAAAACTTTAAAAGTGTCGACAATGGTTCATTAATGAGAGGAAAATGATCTGTCATTTGTTTCCATTAATTTCTACAGCCTAATCCTAAGTCCAACAAAAACTCAATTCACACCTTAGTCCTAGACCCCTTACCAAAAAAACAGCAATTCCCTGTGTGGCATTAAAGCATTTTGGGCCCAAAAGGGGCCATCAGTCCCCACAACGTGCCATTTTCCCAGAAAATGGCCTCCACACATATATACGTATACATGTATAGAGAACATACATTTTAAACATTAGGTGGAGTTATATAAAAGGACAGAAAATGAAATACTAACTTAACTTCTAATCCCGCTCAACTTCTAACAAACTTAAAATGTCATCAAATGTACAAAGAATATTTCATATTTGAGACACTCAAAAAATGTTCAGCAGACCTAAAATTGCTCCACTTTTTAAATTTGATCAATTTTACAGAAATGTCTGAAACAGATTAAAACACCAGCCACACCCAAAGTATAAAACACAGAAAGCTTTCATTATCAAGTGATTTCTGTGATTTGATGCACTCTAGCAGTTTGATAAAGGGACAGTTTCAAGTTTTTTTCTCTCCCCTAAATCTGAAGAAACAAAAAGAAACAGAAAAACAAAAATCCAGCTGTTACTTATATTGCGATCTGACTGAGCAACACTGGATGTGTTTTAGCTATTCCTTAAGCCGCAACTGCTGATCTCTGCCTTTCTGCCAGAAAAAAATAAGCAAAGGAATGAGTTTTCTTGTAATCTAACCCAAGTTCACATAACTGCCTCAGAGGATGCATTAAAACCTTCCAAGCCCTAAAACCCAACCTTACCAATAAGGAAAAAGGCTCAATCATATTTATTGCTGCCTGTATGGAGGGAGAGAAGCTGAGGAAGATAAGTTCTGTTGTTTATTACTCCAATAAGCTAGATCTAGCTAGATGTTAATATGAGTTTATGTAGGATAAACAAATGCTAACCTAAGATCCCCCGGGAGAAAAGATGTTCCGTGATAAAAATAACTAAACCTAAAGCAGATGTAGATTACACTTTCTGAAATCTGGTAAACAAGCCAGTAAAGTTATGTTTATACCTCTCCTCTTATAAACATATGGTAACAAAGTATATAAACTAAATGAGAAGATCCTTAGAAAAGCCCTGAAATATCAAAAACAACCTGTGCACTAGTCTAGTCTTTGATCCCCACATTAATCCATACATTAAATAGCTGATAAGACTGATTTTATAAGAGCTTATTAAATCTTTAACATGAAAATGTTTTCTAGCAATATATTCTACCTGATCTAAAATGAAATGAGCATATCCATCATGTTTATGTTGCATTATAATTTAATATTTGTGTCTTTCACTTAAGAGAAAAACTCTCCACCAATCCAGTTCCACATCTCCAGCCATTGTTCAATAAGATTAATGCTGCTGCAGCCGATCCAGCAGCAGTAAACTTCCTACCTGTGTTAGCAGGGTGTTGTTATCTTTCAGAGAGTTGTTGATCATCTGCTGAGTCGTGTCCAAGTGAGTCAGCAGCTGGCCAAACTGCATCGCTGTAAGACACAGATGAGTGAAAAAGGACAGAGTCAAACAAAGTTTAGGATATTTATTTCCTCCTTAAAAAACAGACAAAACCGACGTGTTTGTGTGATGTGAAGTAATGAGTGTTCAAATGATTACAAATTCATATATTTGTTTTAATACTAATAAAAGGAGAATAAATGGTAGCTTTGAAATGTCTCTGCTTTTCAGTACTGGGTTCTCCAACGAGATTGTGTTGATTTAACTGTATCGCCTGTCTCAATCTCAACTGTATTTTTGTTTTCATTTTCTGCCTCACTCAAAAATTCCCTTTTGGATCACATTTTCGATATTAATCAGGAAAAAGCTGGAACTGATCAAGCTGTTTTGATCTGTGGTAACTTCCTGAACAATGAGAATCTAAAATGCTCTAGTATGGCTAATCCCATCCCTACTAACCAGTGAAAAAAAAAAAAACTTAACTATCATGGGATTCATTTCAAGGTTTTTCTACCCTGAAATAAAACACCATGGGAAAGATCCCAGTGTTATTGCTTCCAACTTATGTAAGGTTTGCCTGAAATGCAATATTATTACAACATTTGCAATATAAACCAATACTGTACTTTTATGTTTGAGGGCTTTCTTTTGCCTTGGGAAGGTGATCCTTTAGTTTAAAGACTGTAAATGTATGTAAATTAGTGCAAAGAGTGATTCTGCCAAGCAGTCAGTTGCTTTTCCTAAAGTCTTACCCTGCTCATGCAACTCCTTCACAGCAACAAGCCTCTGCACCACCTGAGGTATGGAGGTGGACACAGCGTCCCACTTCTGCACCACGTCGTACAGCTGCGACACCTGACAAGTACACAAAGAATTGTAAATAGTCAAAAACATTGTCCCATCTACAAAACCAAGCTGCTCACAGGGTCTTAAATCCAGTTGTCAGAGATGGAGAGAGAATCCCTCAAAGCTGGGGACACATCTCACCCCAACAGACTGGGTTTTATTTCATGACTGAACGACCCGAGTTCACAGTTAGCTGTCCCTGCTCAGGATGAAAGACCAAACCAACTAAAGAATGTCTGCTTTTGTTACACACAGCATAAAATAAAAGGGCTGGGGTTTTAAGATGTTAAGTGTGCCCCACAAGTAAATATATCATTTATAGTGTAAAACTAAAATTATTTTAAATGCCCATGGCGAGTTTGGAACTTAGAGGTTGTTTTGTGATATAGATGTTATTTGTAACTGACTGTATGTTTTAGTTGATTGATTAAATAAATTGGTTTGTATTTGGAAAATACTAAGTCCAATTAAAATACAATGGGAACTAGGGCTGGGTATTGTTCAAAACTTTTCGGTTCCGGTACCAATACCGATACCTTCACTTCGATACCGGTTCCTGAACGATACTTTTTTCGATACCAGTTTTATAATATCAATTCGAGAAAAAGAAAATTACACAACATAAAAAAGTACAAATCTTGAGTTTTATTTTAAGCTCTGATTTTTCCATTTACATTTTTCCTCTTACATAAAAAAAAAAAATCAGTGTCTAATATTCACTGTGGCATTGTGAGGACCTTTTTACTTAGCAGTTTTCCTTTAGAAATATTACCATGTCTGACAAACAAGCCCGTTGAATGGGATCCTATGGACAGAGCGCCGCTGGTATGTGTGGGTCTGAGCGGCTCCGACAGAAATATTGGAAGGCAGGATGAACTGACTGCACTGATTAAGTTTTCAGGTGGATTTTCCCACTTAAAAACATAATAAAACTACTTTATTCACATTGATCACAGCAAATATAGCTGCAAGACAAATAAAGGATAGAGTAGCTCCGCCCAACGCGCGTCAGACACACTTTACGACCGCGCAGCCAGAGCAGCAAAGCTTCTTCAGCCGCGCGTCAGAAGCTGGTACAAGCAGCAAAAAAGGAAGCAGCAGACGGGATTTTGCTGCTCCTGCTGCGTCCAGTTTGAAAGCAGCATTCTCCAAGAGTGTCTCGCATTATTCACTCC
>NW_015150487.1:843780-850718 GCF_000732505.1 Cyprinodon variegatus | reverse complement strand
AAGTTCGGTACCCAGCCCTAATGGGAACTGACTGGTTTATTAAATTTTTTACTATATTCTAGTTTTGGACAACCAAGCTTTAGGTTTTTTTCCCATTTCATTTATAAATCTCTATGGAGGGCATAGAGATAAATACTAAAATAGCGTGAACTCGTGGCTTTATATCCTTAGTTTATTGATCTACCTATTTTTAATAATAGAAACAATACCAACAAAAGGCTGATAAATGATGTATCACTGTAGCTAAAGACAAGCTATCTACAAAAAAGTTAAATAACCTCATAAATTCACCTCTGGAAAAGGTTAGCATGTTTCTACAGCCTCCAGGCTGCAATCCCCAATAACTATATTAAAAGTAAGCGCATTACATTCAATCAGTGACATAGCTGAAATGGTCTGCCCTCTACTGGCCTACTGAATATCACTTTAAAAAGTCATCATATGATAATCATGTTAGTCAATTGATTTAATGGGGAAATAAACCTAGTTTTTATTAAAAGGCATCCAGCCCCAGTGCCCTGGATACTCTTTACAACAACTCACTGCACTTTTCCCCCTAATACTTAAAAATATATATTTAGACATTTAAAATGAAAAATAGTCACCTACATGTCATGCATGAATCACTCAACTTAAATAAGAAAAGTCCCTTTTCTAATTTTCCCCACATCAAGTGAGCTAACAGCCTTTCACTTAATCTGTCTGTTTAGCTCACAGATTAATCGTTTCTATAAATGTAGATCAAAGAACCCTGGTGTTCCTATGGCTAGAAGAAATCCATCTTTTGTCTTAAAGCTATCAAAGTGTAACACAGACAGCAGACTCGTCAAATACACAAAACATACTTATGTTTCTTTTTGCAGCACAGATGCATGTAGTAGGATTACTGACCTTGTTCTGTGTTTCAGCATCTTCAATCGCTGCCTTGTGCTTAGCAATCTCATTCATCTTCCCAAGGACACTCTAGAAGATTCATTTAAACAACAAAAAGGTACTATTTTTTATTCACAGACATCAAGGTAAGAAATGGTTACAAGATGAGCAATAGAGCCCTTTTAAAAAGACATTATGTGATGCAAACATTGTCAGATGAATAAAAGCTGTCTTAAAGGTGGGCCTATGATCAAATGTTGCGGGTGAGACATGATTTCTCCAGAACACAGTGGGCTGTTTTAACAGTAAAAGCAGAAGATAATTCAAACATAATAAAAAGAAAATCCTTCTGCCAGCAGTTATGCTGCAGCAAATATCAGAAAGTCAGTGAATTTTAAATGTTATGCCAGTTTGCTGAAACATTTGCAACGAAAATCTGTTGATCAAAATAAAGGATTACCACATCTTTGTTTACATCAAAATCTAGTACTTCTTTGGACAAATTCATGTACTGAATGCAGTATTTTCCTACTTCTACTCCTGAATACGTTCAACTATTTTAATAAAAAGCACATTTAACTAATGCCATAAGTTGTTGAATCACATTCAAAATGAAAAGTGGGTGGAATATATAGCATATATTTACATCCATTACCGGTTAACATGTCTAATAATGGCCAGATTAAGCTTTGTTCAAGCTTCAAACCTCTTTAGGAAATGTGGTTAATTTCATAAAGCCTCAAATAAGCTTCAAATGCTCACTGTGGCCATCTAGTGTTGAACAAAAATCAAGTCTACACATCTAAACTATATGAATTGATGAGCTTGAATAGAAGTATCTAAAACCCATTGATAGCACCCTTCCTTTATGAAGTAATCCCAGTGAAAATAACTGACAAAAGAAAAGATGTACTGGCCTAAAGTGCTTTTTTAACCAAGTCTTTGTATTAAAAACAACATATGAGAATTCTGAAGTGCTCATGAAAAGGAGAAAACCTTCTCATTACATTTTTGCAAAAGTTCCAGTTCACAGAAGAAAAAAAAAGCAACAATTGACAAAACAGAGTTGTATTTCTCTTTGGACATCTTTCAAAAATTAAACCCCATTTTCAATCTTTGGTTTGTAATTGTAGCTAAAACATCACAAATATCCAATTCGACACAACTACAGCTTAAATACTTTTAGTGGAATAGTTTTTTTTTCCTTAAGCTAATGTTAGATTCAAGCAATTCTGTTGAAATCTTAGAATTCACAAATTCTGAAATAAATTAATAGTTCAGGAGCTACAATCGCATACCAGGACTTGAGCGACCATTGCAGAGACCCGTACATAAATATAAGGAACTAAAGAAATTACTTAAATGCCTTCAACGTCAAAAGAAAAGTTTTGTGATGAGCTGGAAAATGCAGCATTGCTAAAGCTCTTTAAATCTGCGTTGTCCATGCATTAACGTTATACAGCGGCTTGACTCAATCCACTGGCAATCCACCAATTTATCCAAGAGAAGGTTGCATGCACCAATGACTCAGCCGCTACACATGTTAACAAAGCTGACTATATAGAAGAGACAAGAATGCAGCGAAGGATGAACCAAAAAGAATAAAACCCTGACAGATTTCATTGTGTGAAGTTTCAAACCCAAGAAACAGTTTTTAGAAACCTTGCAGGGTCTTGAACTTATTTTTCTTTAATTCACTAAATTTAAAGAAATCTATGGAAGCCTGTGAATATGGGTGTTGAGGCATTTCAGGAGTTTGTACCTGCAGTCTTGCCTCCACTTGATCCAGTGTAGCAGAGTCCAGTGCGCTGACCCTCGCCTGCAGGAGCTCAATGGTATCCTGAGATGAAAGATGCACTTAGATTACAAACACACCAGTGTCTCTCTCCTGCTGTTTGGAAGGAGCCAGTGACCCCTTTTAGAAATGACCCAGTTCTTCAGCTACTCGGTCACAGATACAGTAATAAACTCCGAACAGCTTCTACAAATAAAAGAGTCTTCTTACCATCAAACTGGCTCCTTGTACTCCAGCATTCAGAGGTCCCTGATAGAGAAAATGACTTTAGCAAATGAACAGACTCCCTTTGTTAAATAAAAGTAAAATATTTGGTTCAGTTTCATCTTGTGGAAAGTGATGGATATTAAGGGGTAGAAATATTTGTCTTTTTGATGATTAAAGAGAAGCAAATACATAGGCATGTGTGACAAAAACCTTTAGGGGGATTTGTGGGTAAAATCCAATAGGATGTACCTGCTTGTCTGATCCTGAGCCAACAGCGATCTCCAGCTGAGCTAGACGCTTCTCCAGTTCCGCCATCTACGGAGATGGAAATAAAGCTGACACATGGTTGGAAGCGACAACAGCTTCCCACTAAGCACTGAGATCCATTTTTGTCTTTTCTCCAGGTTGTTGCCAACAAATGTTCTGATATGTGAATGAAAGTACAGCACGGCGGGAGGCTCATGCGACAAAAACATTTTAGACTTCACTCATCCAGGCACTTGCCCCTGCTGTCTTAACCTGGATGTTACCTTGGCAGACTCGTTGAATTTTTCCTGCTCTGGTCTGCTGTGCAACTCGTAGAGCACCACTCCATCTGGACCCTTTGTTGAGGAAGAGGTTTTGCCATCTCCTGCAGGGCTGCCACGACTGCCCTTCACCGCCTCCAGCTGGGTGAGCAGACGCCTGCAGGCAGGAGGGAGAGGGAAACAGACTGATTATACAGTGTAGTCGAAGCAGTTATCAGCCCCATGTGCCGTCTGTCTTTCTCCCCAATGGGTCTAAACTGCAGCTTGAAGATGAGAGTCTGTCTCTTCATTGCTTTATCCCTCATGTTTGCTAGTTTCTGTTCCAAAACCTTCACCTTTTTGCAGTTTAAGGCTGGGCTTTGACATATTTCCCAGCACAGTCTGCCCATCCTAGACCGTCTGGCTGCATTCCCCTAACACCAGGGCAGGAATAGTGGGTTGCTCAACCCCTTATGTCAGTGCTAACATAAGATACAAATACAAATTCAAAATCCCAAGTTTCTGAAATATAGCTGTTCCTAGTGGTTAGGGCATAAAGGTTCTGGTTCGAGCCCCACTCCCACAGACTGCCACTCTGGGTCTTGGAACAAGACCCTTAACCCCTGATTTCTCCCCGGACGCCACACAATAGTAGTCCACTGCTTCCCATGGGGATGGATTTAATGAGAGGTAAATTTCTCCAATCTGAGATCAATAAAGTTCAATTATTATAATGAATCTAATTTATATACATTTTAATTTTAGAAAAAGTTGCTTTGTGCCATTTTTTCCTTTTCATGCATTAGGTTTTACTGTTTGACTAAACTCCAAACAGATGGTAGAAAGTGATTGTATTTAACTTATTACAGGGACAATGTTAAACAGTCTGAACAGCATTTGAAGTTAATGGTGAATAGAGTTTAACCATTCACTTTATAGCCTTCCAAAGAGGGGAGAAGAATAGCGTGCCTTGCAATAGAAGCCACCAGCATTAAGCTTTATAACATGTCCACCAATATGTTTTGTGCATTTTGTTGGGGCTCTGGGACAAACTAACACAAATTAGTCTGACACAGAAGTTAAAAGACAATAACACGTTTCTTTCTACTACTGTTTTCGCCCATTTTTCCCCCCAGAAAATAGCTCAAATTATCCAGATTTAATGAACAGTGTCTAAACAAGAAGTCAACTTTAAGTTAATACCTTAAGTTTTGTCTTTATAGTATTTACGTATGGTATTTTCCTGTCCCATTCTAACTAAGGACAATACTCTCATCCAAACCAGATGTATGTTTAGGGCCCCAGTCTTCTACAGCATCTACCTAGATTTAGTTTCATCCCATCAATTCTGACTGGCCTTCCTGTGCCTTCTCAAATAAAAGTATCCCCCCAGCATGATGCCACCACCTCCAGGACCATGCAGTCTTAAGTTTGATGTAAGTTTAATGCACATACAATCTGTGTGGAAATGACATGCATCGAATCTGGCTGACAACTCTTGCAGCATTTTTTCTACTCTAAAGGGCAGTTTAGGGTATATCCTGTAAGCGCAGAAAACCACACTACATAACAAAACACAATTTCCAACATTTTCATGTCTCCTTGTGTGATCAAAAAATGGTGAGACTGTCTGTACGAGAGTCTTTCACAATCCATTGATTGGGCCTAATCAGAAGATAGATGTAGATGATCATTAAAGATAATATTTCTCCCCCCAGAGCTCCTCTCTATAAATCACAGCTTTCGACAGCTTCTGATAAATGGTCTGTTTGACCCTTTTTCTAAATGTTAATCTGAAATAAACTTTCAAAACCTTGTATAATTTCTTACGTTACAATAATTCAATATTTTCTTCATTTTTAAACCTCACAATTGGCTGTTATGCAAGTAAAAAAATATATATTTAAAGAATACTTTGATAAGGGAGTTTAAATTTCCCCAATAAGCTCTGTAACATTTTATCTAATAAACTAATAAACACCTTTTCTGCTAAAAAAACAAACAAAAAAAAACAAAAACAAAAAAACAGCCATAATACCTTTTTTCCCCCCACCAGAAATCATTTTATGAACTACTCTTAATAAGCATTAATAAAGTAGCATGTTGACCATTAAAACATGAGTTTATGTGCTTCAGAAACATCAATAATAAGAGGGCCATTGTTCTATTTCAGCAGCTCACTTTGAACACGCTTGACAGTCGTATGTAAATAAGGAAGCTGTCCTGTCACACTGCCTTCATCTCACCTGGCAAGCGCTCCATCTGGATCAGCCAGGTTGATGTGAGCCTGTGGTCCCAGCAACGAATCCAGATGGGCAGATACCAGCTGCTGTTTGAGCTGCGCTGCATGCTGAGCTAGTACCACCGGGGTGAGGCGCTCCTCTGCATTGCTGTCCTTTGCAGCAGCCTAGAAAGTGAAATTGGTGATGAAATTAAAGAGTCCATCAATGAAAATAATTTTTATGTCAGGTTACAACAACTACACAACAAGGTCATTGTTTTATTTCACTAAATCCTGATCTTACATCCTGGCTAACTACATTTTGATCTGTTTTGGAGTAACAGGGCAGCTTAAACTGGAGCTCAAAACTGGTATGTCACCAATTTAATTGATTTAGAACTTTAACTTCTGTTTATAGCAACTCTTACAGGCAATGTTGTGTTCCTCTTTTCTTTATATACATTTTACCATATTTAGTGGAAGGGTTTTTGATACAATTAATGTTGATAAACAGTTAACACTTCTATAGAAGAGTTTTTCAAAGAAGTTGCATAAAATATTCGGGGTTTCTAAATAAAGCTAAATGACTAAATATGAACCAATCTGATGACCAAATAACCTAGATAGTAGATTAAACAGAAAAAGATGTGTTAATGTGCTCATATGTTTGTTTACTCAAAATGGAGGAGCAAAAAGGGTTTTTGAATCGAAAGCTTTGTTTATTCTGTCGATATATGGTTTTTCGATTGAAATGTGTGAACCCTGTTTTTAACTATTAAAAATATTGATTGCGTGCCACCACTAGAAAAAATACTTGCAGCCTCTTAAGACAGCTCAAACTGTAACTGATTATTTGGGGAACAGAGTAGATTTAGCATGGTTTATTAGTAGCTGCCTAATGGGAACTTTGTTAGTGAGTGACAATTGAGATCATTTTTTTTGCTAAACTCAATTACAGGGTCAGCTTGAAGCTTCATTACATCCATATCCAAACCTTTAAATACCATTAGATAGAAAAGAAGTATAGAATAAATATGAAAAAAAATTGATAAAATTGTTTTCAGGTTTCTTTTAGGGTGGATGAATTCAAATGTGTTGCTAGCAGTGCACCTGGATGGTGTCCACCTCCTGAACGAGTTCCTGGATCTCATTAACGAGGCGTTGATACTTCTGCTGCGGCGTTTCCTTCACACCGCTGCCCTCACCAAGCTGAAAGAAGATAAAAAACAGACACAAAATCAACCACTGCAGGTTCTGTGCCCCAATTAAACAAAGTAAAAAGAAAGTAAACAGAAACCCTTCTGCATGTTCAATCTTTCATTATTGAGAAAAGTAC
>NW_015150487.1:840444-841419 GCF_000732505.1 Cyprinodon variegatus | reverse complement strand
ATTTTCCTTTGCACAAATGCTACATTCAGACCGCAACAAAGCAAAAAAAGCTTCTGCTGCTTCATTTTTGATGCTTGTACACATTAAGGTCAGACGTGCGTCAAAAGCATCTTGGCCCTGAAGTGCATCCAGTAAACTGTGTCCAGATGTGTCTGATGCTTCTGCTGCTCCTGTGTTCAATGGCAGAGAGCAGCTTTGCTGTATTTGCTGTTATTAGTGGGTAAAAAGTAGTTTAAATATGTTTTTAAGAAAGAAAGTCGACTTGAAAACTGAAAAATATGTACTGTCAGTTTATCAAGGTTGATGTGGTGCGTCAAGCAGCAAAAGTTCAATTTTTCCAACTCCAGCAGCTGCTTCTCCCTTCGCAGAGCGTCGCATGCATCAAGTGTTCAGAAGCTCATGAGGCGGTGCCACTGCTGCTCAAAGCGCGCTGCAGGACCTTTTGCTACATCTTGATTGCATGTCAGCCATTGACTTTGCATGTGAACTAGCTGTTTCTTATGCCTCTAGCATGTGCGATCTGAACATAGCATGAGCACAAGCGTGTCGATGTTTTACTCTAGGGTTTCACTTTTTTCATGACCTTGAAAGCCTGCTTGTCCAGAGTCCAGTTTTGCAGGACTTTAACATTTGCATGAAAATGTTCTTACTTGTAATATAATGCATAGACCTAGGTGCTAGCTGAAACTCTCCGTTCCCTTTTGTCTAACTAGAATACCTAATTTAACCGTATTACTGCCACTTAAAGGGGTGGAGGGAGAAATTTAGTGTCTTACTCTTGTTAAATGTAATATGACTTAAAATTGAGAGCCTCTGCGATTTGAAAATTACATTGTTCTAAATTCCGATTATATTGAAAATGCAATTAATTGCCCAGAAATAATTTTAATTATGCATTCCTAAGGTTAAAAAGCTCCCAGAGTAGATGAAGTGAGTTGTTGTTGAAACACGAACTGACCGAGTCCTTTGGTGCTG
>NW_015150487.1:835864-839276 GCF_000732505.1 Cyprinodon variegatus | reverse complement strand
TTGAGTTTTTGATAGAGCATATTGACAGACAAAACATGTTTTTTTGTTGTTTTTTTTTTAATCTTAAATGCAAAATTTAGATATAAGTTTTTCTTTTTACAATCTTGATACAATTACTGTTCTAAATGGGTCGCTCTTTCAGATAAAGACATGTTTTAGAATCGAGATACTCCAGTTAACAATTAATCAATTATTAAATTAGTTGACAATTATTTCAATAATCGATTAATCACTAATAATCTATCTGCTTCAGCCTTAATTAAGTCAAGCCATAGCTTGTCTTAAAACAACTACCATTTTCAAGAGCAGAATAATAACATTTTATAAATTTATATACAACAAATAATCAAAAACAACTTAATGTTAGAAAGGGTCATTTTGAATTGATTAAATTAACATGTTTAACTTATAGTATAGAGACAATTAAACCTGTATTGTGAAATGTTATATTTTAGGAGCAGTATAAAAAAAGTGTTTATTTTGAATTATATAGCTTTTTTCAAATAACATTTTAAATAATTTTAAACATACGTGATACTATGGAGCCTTCCCAGCGCTATACAGCAGGGTTTGAATTTGATACGATTTTTTAAATATTTCTGCAGCCCAGCTAGTGATTGAATCCAACAGCTGAAACAAACCTCAACACTGAGAAACTATCATTGCGGTTGCATACCTGATAAATCTACCAATAGATCAGATAATGATTCCCTGGCACCCCTGAACTGTGTAAAACACACTGGCCAAAGAAAAAACATTGTGGAGTAACTAATCAGAATTACTCCAGGAATTGTGAACTGAACAAAAATAAGCTTGTGGTACTGTGATAGAATTCTACTAACCAAAGCTTATTTTTTGATACAAAACAGGAAGGGAATAAATGTGGGAAACAAGCTGAAATGTCACTTCTTGATTTTTTCCCCTTTCTTCATAAAAGAGGGATCATAATTTTACCCTATTTCATACTGCTAGTATGTTTCCTTCACAGTCAACCTGTCAAATATGACAGGCACGGCCTAAAAAATAAAAAAGTGGCAGCTCTTTTGAAAGTTAGAAAATTAAGGGTTAGCCAAGAAGCAAGTTGTTAGAGCATGAACACAGGTTAATCAACAGAATGTCTCTTTTAAGACATACACACACGCATGCATGCGCACATCAATCAGTGCTTCAAAAGACCTGCAGCATCATTTAGGCTTGGATAAAATTTAAACCAAATCATCAGGGTCATCAATCATTTTTTGAAGAATCACAGGGAAAAGAACCACAACGCAATTCTGTTTCTCATCTAAATCAGTGCGTATAGGAACATTTGATATATCACCGTAAGTTAAAAAACCCATCATGCATTAAGCTCTCTGAGAGAAGTCTTACTTGTACACACTAGGGTCCCAGGAGGGATGAAGAGAGGTCAAATTAGGGGACAAGAGAAGAGGGAGAATGAATGTGGCATCATAGAATGGGGAAAAAATGCGGCTAAAATTTACTTGGCTGCTCTGTCAACATAAGATTATTAAAAAGAGAATAAAAAATAAATAAAAGCAAACCCCTAAATATGAAAAAGAACACCAAAACAATGAAATTTATTATAAACTGATAACCAAGAAAAACATAACATTTTTCTCAAGGTCACAAGATGATCATCGTGGTGTAATTATAGACGGCATTTCAGACTTCAGGGGGATTTGCTTATTTCTTTTTCAAATTGTGGATACATTTTGTCCTTTTTATGCAATACTTAACAAAAAAAAGGGTGTGTATCATTTGTTGGGAGAAGTGAAGCAAGTCGATTAACTTAAACCTTTCATTTAAGTACCAACAAATGACATGGCTGCTAAAGGAGTTTTTAATTCATTCATTTCTGAAGTTAGTAACAGTATCTCTCAGTTATAAGTTATGCTTCATTTATAAGAAAGAAAAATCACTAACTGAATGGCGGAGTAAGATTCAAAACATACACCTGTTAGCAATATAACTAATCAGATAACCCTTAAAACAATGAAGGAACCTATTTGGTCCATTAGGAGGGCTAAACGTTAGTTAGCGCATTAGCATTAGCAACAGGCTAAAGGTTAATAAACATACACAGAAAACGCAGCAAGTCCACCTACCGATTCAAACTGAGCCTGGTCATCCTCTGGAAGGTCGCCGGTCTCGTATACGTCGGGTTCGTTAAAAGCCTAATGAAACAAAACGATAAAATATTGATATTCCGTTGGTTTATTTTGCGTTAGCCTGGCCAACGCCCCGGCTTAAAGCAACACCATTAGGTTTCCTCTGGCGTTTCTGAATGCTAACAACATAATGCATTACATTAGCTTAATATTTGCTACTGAAATGTAAAATTTTTGGGGTGTTAAATGGATAGTATTTGTGGGAAATATACAGATAAACGACCCTGCTGCAAAGCTGTAAGCTAGCACTTCCACCTAGTAGTGTCATAGCGTTAGCCACTTACAATTCCTGGTAAGTTTGCGTATTTAGGATCCGCCATTGTCAACGGGAAGAACAAAAACACGACAAAATACAATAATAGTCGTTAAAGTAACCGATTGCACCGAGTGGGGTTCTATCAAAAGCTAACGATGGATGAGCCAGCAGTCTCTCAGCCGGTGGAGTGCAGGCTGATGTGGTCGCTTGTTGGATTTATTTTCCTCACTCTCCGTGGGGCGGTGCTGCTAACTGATGTGTCGACGGCAAAGCGGAGTGCGGCGTATTAGTTACAGTAAAACAAGCACACCTAAAGCCGTCATTCGTCACCCCGCATATGTTTCGTCATGAAAATAAATGGAGATGTTATTTTTTCAGACCTTTTCATTTCAGTTATAAGAATATAAGTGATTTTTTTAGGTTAATGCAAGGAAGCAATTAAATTATCTGATATTTTTCGCCGGAAAAAAAAATTTGTTACTTGAACGATGACCTAGTCCTAGTAAACTTATGGACACATGGGGGCGCCAAAGATACGGATTGAATGAGCAGCCAGAAAAACAAAGATCGTCCACGGAGGAAAAGTATTTACTCTGCAGAAAATGTTAATTATTTTCATGTGACACATTGAGGATTTATACAAGACTTACTATACTGCATCCTATAATTCGAGTAATTAAGTTTCTGGACTGAATCGATTTATAGTTCAACCTCCTAAAGTTAAAATGTTAGGACAAACCTGATGTGTAAGAAATTATATTCTTTAAAATACATTGATAGAATTGATGCTCTCATTTTGAATCTTTTATTTACTTATTTTGATTTTTTTTTTTTAATCTGGAGTGAAGAAACTGTTGTTAATGCTCTTTAAAATCTACTGACCACATATTTTTTTTTATTTTACTGTCTGGTTTTATTCATTTTCTTCATAGATCTTTGTTTCCATACAAATTTACAACATACTGTCCTTTTTCCAATGACATTG
>NW_015150487.1:832668-835582 GCF_000732505.1 Cyprinodon variegatus | reverse complement strand
CAAAAATATCATAGGAAAAAATGGTCACACAAATATGGACCTTAAAAATGTATAAGAATAACATAATAGTGAAGAGTTAAAAGATAAAATATTGTACTGTAAAGTGTTTTAACAATATAAAAACTGTGCACCTGGAGAATAAATAACCAATATGCAGCTATGGACATTTTTACAGTAACGGATATTTGAAAATAGCAGCAACATCAGAGATGTGCAAAATGACAGCCGCATATTATTTAACTGACTAAGGTAGAAACTGTGCAAAGTCAGCATGAATGTAAGAACTTATTGAGGTTGTTGGAAACAGTGATGGTTATAGAGTGTTAAACCTGCTCAGAGGAAGGATCTGTGATAACGCTCCCTGGTGCATTTAGGGTGCAGCAGTCTGTTACTGAAGGAGCTGTCCAGTTCTGCAACAGCTTCATGCATGGGGTGGGAGACATTATCCAACAGAGCTGCTAATTTAGCTAGGATTCTTGTTGAATTGCTAAAGATTTCTTTAATTGATTTGAGGATTCGGTGGAACTCACTAAAAGACTAAGACTGGCTGCAGAGGCTTGGGATATTGAGCTTCAGGACAATCTGAACAGGTGCCCTCATGGGTGTATACTCTCCCTAGACTTATCTTGCTAAACTAAGGACTTCTCAGATGTCTCTGTAGAGGACTGTCAGCTTTGAGAGATTTTATAAGGAGATTTTACTGCGTACAGGACAGCTAACTACCAAGAATGTGGCAGTTCTAATTAACTCTAGCAGAGCCTTAGTTATGCAATTCCTATTCTAAAAGGCATTTTAAATGTGTAGAACAATTCATGTTTATACCCACAGTGACAAGATCTGAAACGGACAACATGGACTTCCGCCATCAACTGAGGAAGTTAAGTCTATCACTGATATACGGACATCATCGTTCAGAATGCTACAATGAACCCTCTGGACTATAGCCACCTGTAAATGATCCTTACTTTTTACAGAAAATAAAAAGAGCAAGATAAAAAAAAGTAAAACTTTGTGAACAATTAATCATCATTCAAGGCACATTACTTGTTTTCATGTAAGGTGTATTTTATCATCTAATACAGATATCATTTTACTGAAAAGCTACATTTTATATACATTACAACTGAATGTCTCCCATGGTTACTTTAATGAAGAAATGTTGAAATATTGAAACCAGATATACTTCCATGGTGTAAAACAGTTGAGGTAATATTGTTTGAGGTAACCTTGTGTCGGTCAGCAGGACCAAAAAATTTGTATTTTCCTAATGTTTTAAGGCCCGCTTCCTCCTTTTCTACCTTTTTCCTCCAAAAGTACCAGCAGCCACTAAGACCAACAGCTTTCGGGCAGTTTTTAATCAGACCAAATGTAATTTCTATGAAATGTAAAGTCTTTTTCTGCATTTCAAATTGTTATTTTCTTTTGCTTCTTTAGTCAATTTTGAACCCTCTTTGGTAGCAAAGTGTTTTCACTGTGAACAGTGGCGCTGTCTAAGCAGCTTTAGGCAGCCTTTTCACAGACACCGCTCCCTTTGTGATATCTCAACTGATTGTTTTTGGTTTTCCATCATGTCATATGAGCTGTGATGACAGGCAATCTGTCCAGGATGTACCCTGTCTCCTACCAAGAAACTACAGACAACAGCTGTGTTGTAGCAAATTGTAGACAAGTGGGTATAGGCAGGGGAGTAGAGTGCCCAAATATTGTAAGAGTGGTACTTCTTCAACATTGTTTTATTAAAATAAAAGATAGAGTTGCCATACATGAAATTGTTTTAGTAAATGGTGGGACCATGCTGCAGATGTTTACTTAGAAGTCTCCATTCTCATCTTCTACTGTCCTGGGGCCCCAGGGTGAAGCGAGCTGTTGCCAACAGACTCAGTAAGCTCAACGAGAGAGCTGACTCAGTCTGGGGAACTTCAATCTTCAGCAGAGATGTCTGAGCAGAAAATGCTGACGAAACAACTCCAGATCCTGAAAATGAGTCAGACCCCCTGCATGGCCCAGTTGGCTCCTACTGCAGGACATTCAGTCATTGACTGAAACCACCGAGGTGCCATACAAAATGCCACAGAAACTCCTTCCTCAAAGTGGCCTTTCAAATGATTGAACTCCTCCTGTTTTCTACATGGAAGACAATATCAATCATTCATTTGATACAATAAACATTATAGGTTTCTACCTACAACTGCTTCACAACTTCTCTGTTGTACATTTTACACATGCTTTACGATCTCTGTTTAATTTTTACTTTGTCATTTTACATGCCTATATTTTGTGTAATTCCTTGAGCATCTTTCTTAGTTTTGAAATCATCAGTAAAGTTTCTTATCCTAAGAGTGAAATAGTATTTGGTAAAAAGCAAAACAAACCAACAACAAAAATCCTCCATTTCCAAATTACTTTATCATAACACCCATGGGCGGTTCTAGACAGTGGCCAATGGGGGCCAGTTCCCCTGTAGATCATGTCCTGGCCCCTGTTATGGCCCCTGTACAGAAGACATAATACTCAAAGAAATTCTAATGATGATATACACTGGAACAGACATGGTTTCTGATAGCTCCTTTGGATCTATTCTTTTTTTATCTTTACAAATTCTATTTGGCTAATTATTTAAAAACAATGAGGTGATAGCTTCAGTTGGATTGAGATAGGAATCCCATTTTTCATCTGCTAAATGTTTTTTTTTAAACAAAATTTAAAAAAATACTTAAATTTTTATAGCTGAAGTTATCTGTTTTTCTTGAGTCCTAATTCAGATTTGATAGAAAACTGTTATTTTAACTTAAATTAAGTCAAAACCTTCCATACAGAAAGCCCATATTCTTATCTTCAGGTAACACAGAGTACATGTCAGATTAAATAATGCTACTTCAGCAATAGTGTCTAGGTGTTACTTTATTGTATGTCT
>NW_015150487.1:823325-832329 GCF_000732505.1 Cyprinodon variegatus | reverse complement strand
TAAAGTGAAAAATATGTAAAATTCCTAAATTCTGAATGTATATTGCTAATAAATAAATAAATAAAGTGAAAAATATGTAAAATTCCTAAATTCTGAATGTATATTGCTAATAAATAAATAAATAAAGTGAAAAATATGTAAAATTCCTAAATTCTGAATGTATATTGCCCTAATAAAACATAGAATTACAATTAAACCTATTAAATAGAAATTTCATTTCATGCAGCTATGTTAATATATTTGAATCCCTAACCCTGTGTTTTATTTCACGCTTTTCTGGCCCCCTGCTGGCCCCCTGGTACACTTGATCTAGAACCACCACTGATAACACCTGATCTAATATTTATAACTTATATACAGACACAGATAGCACATATTCTTTTCAAATATGTTTATTTTTGGGTGAACATCATAGGATAGTTTGAATATATGCACAGTTTTGTTGTCCCCTGACTGAAACAGTAGGAGTTAAGTGAAGGGCTGGAGCGGCTCCCGCTGCTCAGTGATGCTGATGAGGGAGGATGTGAGCCGCTACTCCACCACGCCCCGCCCCCATTGACAAGGCAGGGATGCAGGGCATGCCTCTGAAAAGCCTGCAACCCCTCCAGACAGACCGGACCACTTTGGACTACACTCCTCATTTATTCCCCTCCATATGTTCTCCTCCACTCAGCTGCACGGATTAGTTTAAGGGGATTTAAAAGCGGAGAATTACGCGCAAACGGCGCGCTTTTATGGTTTTACGCTCATTTAATCATTCCTGGATCTAAAAAGTCGTAGTTCTGCTTCGCCTGTCAGAAACGCTTGGCATGAGGGTGTAAGCCAGTTAGTTCACACTGCGTCCAGGTTGCTTATTTTTCAAGGTTTTTTTTATTTTAATTTCCTTCCTTTCTCCTGGAGGCGCGTGCGTTATTTCTCCATCTGCCATGGCTGATTCCAACGCTGAATGCAACATCAAGGTGTTGTGTCGATTCCGTCCGCTGAACCAGTCTGAGATTATCCGCGGAGATAAGTTCATCCCGGTATTCCAAGGAGAAGACACTGTAATCTTTGGGGTAAGGAGTTCCAAATGATTCCTCTCTGCTGACACAGTTGCATCCACTCCACTGGTGCTGGAGGTTAAACTTATCATCTCACATCTGATGCAGACAGGATTGATGCTTTGGAGCTTAAAGGCTTGAGGCAGGGATCAAACTAAGTGTAGCTTTCATCAATACTATTGGGAATACTATTACTATTCTGCAGCACAGTGTGCTGCTGCTATTAGAGGACGGCCAAGCAATTATAAATAAGTGAATAGTAACTCATTACATCTGTGCATTCTTTAGTGCAATACCAACTGATTACATATTATATGCCAATTGTCTATGTTTAACATGCATTTTGAGTCCAAAGGCTTTAACTCTATGTGCTGAAATGGAAAAAAGAAATGCTCTGCCATTTATTTCAGTTAAAGCTTGTTTGCTGTTTACTTGATATTAATATTGTGTATTTTTTGTGTAATCCCAAGAGGGCTCCTTGAATTAGCCCCCCTTTCACTCACACCCAACCAGATCCTAACCCACCCATCCTCTGTTTCTCCAACATGAAATAATAGCTGAATGTTTGATATCTTGAGTCGATATTTACAGGGTTTTTGTATCGTAGCAGGCGGTATGCGCATGGGTATGCCGATTCATCGGTGCATTCAGCAGCTATGTCTTGAGATCACATGGAGTGCATGCATTGCCGCTCCCTTTATATCATTTTATCCTGTGAATCGAGAAGGAAGAAACGTAAGCTTTAAAATTTGCTGCCAAAAAAAAAAAAATCGGCTGCACAAATCTAGGATTGGTTAGATTGATGTAAAAATAATTGGAATCGGCAACAGCCTTTATATGGGTGGATCTCCACACGGAATCATAACTTGGTCACAGGCGTCATCAGCCACATCTTAGGCATGGCAATACTCTGTGTACATGGTGCACACCCTAGGGAAGCACCTATTCCCATTGAGCGAATTAAGGATACGAACTGGAATCAACTGTATTTTAGCTTGGATGTAGTTTATGGTGTCTTGCTCTTTGCAGAAAGCCATCTTAAAGAATAAAGAAATTCACCACCTTTTTTCTTTCTCTCTTCGGATTATTAAGCTGAGAATTATGATTTCTTTGGTCATGAATTTAACCATCTGCCTTTAATCTAGTGCTAGTGTATTAAGTTTTATTGCCGATCAGAGTGGAATCATGATTTATTTGTCTATGGACCAGTAAATGCATGTTGGCTTTGCTTCAGCAGGAATTCAAATAGAAGCTGATGGTTATTATCAATGCTAATGATGTTTAATGGAATCGAATCAATCACTAAAAGGTGTATTAGTCTGATTAATGTGCACCTGATGCTGAGGTTAACAAGGTGATCACGATTCCACTTCAACCTGTGACATTTAAGAAAAAGTTATTAAATCACAAAGATTAGGATCCTCTAAATGGAATTCCCACTTCTGATTTGAAGCAAATATCTAAGAACAAAATACACAAATACATGCATATGGTGTTTGGGAATATAGGCATGCATACAAATGTCCAAATATGCAAATCTATAATTTAATTTCACACTGAATACAGAGCACCTGCTCTTCACTATAATAGATACACATACACACTTGCAGAGATGGAGATTATGAAAGAAATCTGAACCCTTCTGTCCTGAGGGTTGACTTGTAGTGATGACTGGGACAGCAGAAAATCCCTAACGGCTCACACTTGTTTTTATTCACAGACAAACAGTAAAATGCATCACTAGTTTCTCGGGGGGGATAATTCTACACGGCTGACTACCTTGGCTGTATAGCCGCAGGATGCTTTGCAGCAGTATGAATTTTTATTCTGTTTATGCATAAAATTTTATGTGATTAAGCAGATTCTTTTTTAAGATCGCAATTTGAAATCAGAAATTCCAACATCAGTCTTTGTACCTGAGTTGGAAGTAGTGTGTAAATGTAAACCCAGATGGTTTGTCTTGTAAATTATAAGATCTGTGTAAAATTGTTGTAATTGTATATTTCAGAAAATGAAATGGGTAAGTTTATTGGATTTTCAAGAGACAGTGTAAGCTTATATTTGCCAATTGATTGACTGGATTCGGTATTTTCTATGTGAGATAAAGAATAATATTAGGCAGTCAGCTTTAAGCTGTCACTAAAACAAAGCTGCTTTTGTTCCCTGTCAGTAAGTTTGGCAGCAGCAGGCTTACAAACAATAAAAAAAAATAATAACCTCTGGAAGCACAAGCAGACATTCCCCTTGCATTCTAAGTATTTTCATCTTCTAACCGGCTCCCAGTTTTCCTCCATCAAGATGAATGCAGTCATAGAGAAACAAGTGAAGTTTTCACCTTTCTAAATGAAATTATTTCCAAAAAGTACACTGTATATAAGAATTTATTTTCTATTTGTAGTGCTTGTCTTGTACAATATAGTTTTAAATGAATATGTCACATTTGATGTGATTCATAATAGCAGGGCAACAGGAAACAAGTTAATGCAAATGTTGTTTAGTCTGATGGAAATAACTGGGGTCTGGGCGCTGCTGATGGCCCCTCTATTTGGCTGCTTGGAAACAGCTCCTTTTAGAACTTGATAACAGACAAAGGCAGGGATGTGAGCGTCTGAGTGATAGATTGGCTGCTTCTTGGTGGCAGGCAGGAGGACACTTGAAGACATTAAAGATTACAGAAAATAGTTTGTTGTTGTCCTCTGCACTGGACTTCCTCACTGCATCAACTAGAAAGGGGATGTAGACTGACTGCAAATTGAAAACAGGCGGCGCAAAAAAAGATGCAACAAGTTAGTTTAATTCGAAGTGGTAAAGTAATTACCATAAGTGTTAGCATATGAAAGTAAGCAAGGGCCAACGTGAGATTTTTAGAAGAGTGTTTAACACCACAAACTTATGGTGAAACCTCATCTAAAAAAAGAAAACAATATGTTTAATTTTAAGAATTTCTTTCATTTTCACACCATGGATACATGTGATTTTGTAACCAGAATTTTTCCTAAACAGTCCTTTTTTGAAGAAGAAAAAAGCAGCACAGCCCTCTCTGAGGCTGACCGTATGCAACAATTCAATTAAGTTTTTTTTATATACCGGGTAGCGCCAATTACCAACACATGTCATCTGTAGCTACTTTACAATTTATACAATTTCACCAAATGATAGTCAGATTGGTTCAACGTTTTCTATTTCAGGAAAACCAGCTGATTGCATCGACTCATTGACCTGACAGCAATCCCTCACACCAAGCATGCTTGTAGTGACAGTGGTAAGGGAAAACTCCCATTTAACAGAAAGAAGCCTCCAGCAGAATCAGGCTCTGTATGAGCGGCCATCTGCAGAGGCCGACTGGGGATCAAGGAGATAAAATCAGACATACAGAAAAAAGCAGAGATACTAGAGTCAACTGTCAACCAGCACCACAGGCGGCCCCATCCAGGAAACACACAGCCAGGCAGAAGGGCTCTGAGCCAGCTCCCATGTTAGGATGAAAGAGAGCACATCCAGCCAGCCACAGTCAGGGAAACAGGACTACACTGAAAAACAGGCCCAGCTCCAACATCTATAAACAAAGGTCTTGATGGCAGCAACACAGCTGATATTTCTCTCCTGGATGGTGTCACAGCCAAACAGGAAGAGATCAGATAAAGCTATTATGATGAGTAAAAGGCAGAGATTGAACTAAAAAATACTGGAAAATAGGGGAGTAGAGATAGAATGAAGCAGAATGATAAAAGGGGTCCCTAGTCTTCCAGCGGTCTAAGCCTTTAGCAGCATAACTAGAGACATAGCTCTGGATAACCTGAGCCACTGTAACTATAAGCTTTTTCAAAGGAAAGTTTTAAGCCTACCCTTAAAAGTAGACAGGGTGTCTGCCTCAGGGAGTAAAACTGGTAGTTGGTTCCACAGGAGAGGAGCCTGATAACTGAAAGATCTGCCTCCCATTCTACTTTTAGAAATTGTAGGGACCACTAGTAAACCTGCAGACTGCATTTAAGGCTTTACATGAGAAGGATGAAGTTAAGTTCTATTCTGGATTTAACAGGAAGCCAATGAAGAGAAGCGAGGATAGGAGAAATATGATCTCTCTTTTTAATTTTCATCAGAACTCTGGCTACAGCATTTTGGATCAGCTGAAGGCTTTTAACTAGAGTTTGTGGACTTACTGGTAGTAAACAATTAGAATATTACAGCCTTGAACTAAAAAATGCATGGACTAGTTTCTCAGCATCACCCCTGGATAAGATATTTCACATTTTTGCAAAATTCCAGAGATGAAAGTGGGGGATGGACAATTTATGCATTAAACAACCAGGAAAAAGACTCTTGTCTGGCACTTCCTCAATAGCTTACTTATACAGTAAGAATGGTTTGCCAACATTTTTTTTTATAGCTTATTGAAACCTCGGTTAAATTCCTTACTGGTTCATTGCTGTTAGAAAGCATAGCACAACTGCACTACGGACTAATTTCTATCAAGTTATTACCTTATGTCAAATGTAAGTGACAACTGACACAATGTATGTATTTTTCAGTATAATTGGTCTCCAAGTACAAATCATAAATATACAAAACTATTCATATCAATGTTTTTTTTTAAAGTCTTGCTCAAATGAAGCTATGGGGAGCATTGGCCTAGTGGTTAGAGCAGTGTGCTTGTGCTCTGAGAAGGTTGCAAGTACCTGGTTTGATCCGCACAGCCTGCACTTTGGGTCTCTGAGCAAGACCCTTAACTCCACACTGCTCCCTGGGCACCACATAGTGGCAGCCCACTGCTCCCCTAAGGGATGGGTCAAATGCAGAGGGTAATTTCTCCAGTATGAGATCAATAAAGTTCAATTATTATTATTATTTGCTCCTCAGGTCTTGAGATTATTCTGACCTGTTTAGGGTTATCCTCACTGTGCTTAGGGAAAAGATAACATTTGGTCCCTGCAAGTTTTTTTTTAACAAGTTCAGTTTTTCAAGTCATTGTATTTTTACGTAGCTCTGACTCTCTTGGCTGGCATAGTTGAAGCCAGTTTTTTGTAAACATTTAATAATTTATACAGATCAATAAAGAAAAGTCATATTCTTCTATTGAACAATACTTTGCCTTTCTTATTTTGGAGAGTAATCTTTTTTTTTTATACTTGAAAACTCAGGAGCGTTGTCTAAGAACTGACTTAAGATGTTGCCTGTCGGTAAATATAATTAAAGACAGTGATGCATGATCTGTGAATCCACAGTTTATTAAACATGTTATTGATGATAAGGCTTTGCCTCATCTGATACATGTAAAACAGTTTTTAGTTTCATGCATGGTTATATCAAATGCCTTTTGCCACTTTTAGATGCAAATTCTAATCAAATTTCAGTTTCATTGATTACTTTTGTGGATTTTGTATTAGACAAATCAGTTTCAAGATGTTCCTGATATATTTGCATATTAGGTTCTCCAGGAGCTGTGAAAAATGATTGCTCTAAGAATAGTTGTACTGAATTCAAAAATCAAAGTTATCAAATTAATTTGAATTTATTTTTATGTTAAATATAATAAATGTAATTTAACCTGACTGAAAACGGCACCACCTCTGAGTGAAACACCTGCCTATCTTAAAGTGATAGTGGGCATGTGTTAACCATGCCATGAGGTTGAATATTTTTTTTAAGAGAAGCAGAGAATAAGAAGGCATAAAAGAAACAAAAACAAGTAGAAAACCAAATGTTAGTCCTATTTCACTTTATGCAAAAGTTCAAATTAATATTTAAATGATATGTTTTTTAAATTCCTATTTACATTTATGTTGATTTATTTATATCATATATAATATCAACATACTAAAATCATATTATGGTTTCAGAATAGCCTGATTTGCAGCCAGCAGATGCAATTACATTATTATTAAGTGTACATTTTGTATATGAGGAAACCTGATGGGTTTCCTTTTGCTCCTCTGCACTGCTCTTCTTCAGTGCTTCCTTAAGTGAGCACACATGTCTTTCTTCTGTTTGTTGATAGACCTTTAGAAGTCATGTTCAGGACTTTACGTGAATTTTAATTTTGCGCATAGGTTTGATATAGCTGCAGATCACAGTATGTTAGAGTTCATCACAGTCCCTCCAGGTACTCCTTCAAATCCTCAACCTGTCAAAGTCATGCGCCTGTGTGGAGATCTAAATGTGTTTATATTTTCTTTTCTCAGGAATTTTTCGGTTATTGCTAACCTGGCCACCTGTGGAGCCCTGCAGGTTTCTGCGGCGTATTTGTGTGTGACAGTAATAATTTCTGAGCCTGTACTGCTCTGAGGCATGGCCTTTGTGTTTGCTCTGCACAAGAGTGACACAGCTGTCTCTAGTATTTCACCCTCTGCAATAATGCAGTGTCACAAGGCCAGATTGTCCCCCTAATCTTCTGGCAAGCAAAAACGGCCGCCACTATGAATCACGCTTTCAGTGCTATAAATAAATTAATGATCACGGTAGCTACGGCGGCAGGGAGATGAACTGAGTTTTTTTCTACTCTGACGATGACATAAAGACATCACGTGTTCTTTTATATAAGCGGTCCACAGCATAAGCTTAGCACAAATTGATTGTGTTCAACTACTGTAGTAATATAATAAATAACTCAGAAATCGGAAGGAAATCAATTTTATTTTATAACTCAACTATTGATCATATTTCTTGTTTATTGTATTGCACTTAAGCTGTACTAGCCTTTAGACCCTCAATAGCGCTTGAGGGGATTGTTTTCATTAACCCTTGTCCAACATGAGAAATATTATGCACTTTGTTTGCCTGCTGTTGTTAAAAGCACTTGTCAGTATTTATGTTCTACCTCTGGAGTAAGGTAAGAGCAAAATACTTATTATTATATCCCTCTTAAAGTGAGCAGGAAGTTAATTTTATTTTCATTTTTGTGTTTACTTGCAGTACTTCTTTAACTACAGGTCAGTTTGCTTTTGTCTTGATTTTACAACCTTTTTGTCTATCATGATGCATCATTATTTAATAACACTTGACCTGATTTATGTAGATTCTGACAAAAGTCTTCATATCAAATAACCATTTACTGTTAATTCCATGCAAAAGGTCTTATACCCAACAGATTTTTTGAAAATCATCAACAGGGAGTGGTGGCCTAGTGGTTAGTGCATTATGCATGGAATCTAGAGGTTCTGACTTCCAGCCCCACTCCCACGGACTTAAACTCTGGGTCCCTGTGCAAGACCCTTAACCCCACGCTGCTCCCTACTGGGATGGGCTAAATGCAGAGATATTATTTCGTTGCTCAGTACTTGTGATAGTGTAATGACGATAATAATAAAAGCAATCATCTGGCTGTATGTCTTAAAAAAAATAGAACCATATTTTCCTCCAATAACAGCTACAGTCTTCTGGGTGTACATCTCCAGCAGCTTTGCACATCTAGATCATTTGCATAGGCATCTAGAGACTAAACGTATCTCTCTTTTCTTCCAAACGCTATAGGCTTTGACTGGACCATTTGTTTAAATCTAATTGTTACAGTTTAGCCAGTTCTGTGTGTTCAAAGTAATAGCCCTGCAATAAAGGCATTTCTTATCTTGGATTGCCCTTTATTTCATTTTTTTGGACCAAATCTTCAGATCAAAGGAGGAGAAATCCAGAGTTAGGTCACAGCTTCAGCTGCTACAGTTAGAAACCATTGATTATGACTGAAAATTTGTTGTTGCGATGGACTCAGACCTGAACCTTCAAAGGCTAATAAAGGCAGTTACTAAGTCAGCCTTTCATCATCTAAAAAACATCTCCAGGATTACAGGACTAATTTCCAAGCAGGATCTAGTAAAACACATTCATGCATTTATCTTTAGTAGAATTGATTACTGCCACAGCGTCTTTACAGGTTAGCCTAAAAAGTCCATGAGACAGATGCAGCTGATCCAAAACACTGCTGCCTGTGTTTTCTCTAGAACTAAGAAAGTAGAGCACTTCAGCCCGGTTCC
>NW_015150487.1:809524-822366 GCF_000732505.1 Cyprinodon variegatus | reverse complement strand
TCAAGTATTTTTTATCCATATTCATTCTCCTCTATTTAGCTGCATTCATCTTCCTCTGTTCAAACTTACCATATCTGACCAGCATCAATGTCCCTTGTGAGGAAAAGCATGCCACATCATAATGCTTATGGCCTTTCTTTGGGAGTTTTCTTCTCCACTGTTACTACATGCATGCTTGGTGCGAGGGATTGCTGTCGAGTCAATGAGTCGATGCAATCAGCTGGTTTTCTTTTGATAGAAAACTTTGAATCATTTTGTATGATCTGGTTGAATGGTGTCTGTAAAGTGCCTTGAGGTGACGTGTTGTGAATTGGTGCTATATGAATAAACTGAATTGAATTCAAACTTTCTCCTACATGTTTTTAAATTTCCCCAGTATTTCTTCTGGGAAACTTTTGTATGTTATATCTTTTAAGCACTTCTTTGTCCTCCTGATATTCTTCTAAAAGATTATATTTAATTGACTATATGTCAAAAATAATTAGTTTCTCAATAAATTTTCTGTCACTCCTTCAGAGTTCTTTGATCAATTCTTCCCTCGCTCAACCCAACAGTTTAAGTAAACCTGGGTTTTACCATGCTTCCCATTTCCATGGAGCTCTGCTCAATTAATGAGCAGAGCTCCATAAGATGTTCACATATTGAGAGTTATAGTAATTATCTGCAGTATTACTTGGAGTGTTTTAAAGTTATCAATGTGAACTGAATACAAATACTTTCTTTTTTTTTCAAAGGATTTTATTACTATTCTATTTTGCAGTTAAACGCAGCTTTGTGATGTCCATCACATCACATCCCTGAAAATATACACTGAAGCTTGTGTAAATACTTTTATCAGGTGCTGTATAAACTGAACAGCCTAACCTTCATGTGATCTAGTTTTTATTGATCCAACACTGATTTATTTCTATTATCGTTGACAAAGATGAATGCATGAAACATGAAGAAATGGGTCCACCCAGTCCTGTTTGTGATCCCATTTGAAGCATGCACATTAAATAATTATTGATTTCTCCATCTTCTACACTCCTTTTGTACTTCTATGGATTTTCTTCCCTTAGCTGCCCCTTCAGTTCACCTGTATGAGTGTTCTGAATCAACTGCACTGTTTACTTTTAGATCTGTGAAATACAAACATTTTGCAAAAGTTTTTTTTGTTATGTGAGACTGAGCATCTTGTTTTGTATGTTTCTGCAGAAGACATCCACGGCTTACAGCTAAATGATAACATGAGTTTATATTAGCTACCCAATTCCTTCTAAATCATTGATTGAGGCTCGTTGGTTATCTCCTCTTGTCATCTCCTGCCTCTTCTTGATGATGCGCCGAGGTAGAAAGAAGGAGGGGAAACAGCTGGTGCTGAAACAAACTGTTGACGGTGCATATCGGGCACAGCTTTATTGTCTTCTACCGTCTCATACTTTTTGCTATTCGGTTCCACTGAAGCCGTTTCCTCTCAAAATGTTTCATTAACATGATTTTTAATTGTCTGTTAAATAAATAATGATCTAGAAAAAAATAAAAGTAAGCCCAAAGGATTGTCATGCTCTGCCACCCCTTTGCAAACCTAAGTGCTCTAATTCTATCACTGCAGTGCACACACCCTATCCAATTACGGATATAAAAGGGATCCCAGTGTTAGGTTGAGATCTTATTCCTTTAATTCAGGGGCCTGATCAAAGCTCCTTCCTCTTGGGGTCAGGCTCCCACTCCTCTGTGCAAAGCTTTATTTCATAGAGGACAGATTCTGCTCCACATTTCTAATGATTCAGCAGTGGTTTTGGAATGAGGTTTAAGAGAAAGCCCAGCCTCATCCGTCGTGCTGTTGATTTTGGTGAAGCTTTCTAGTAGGATTTTGCAGCATCTGTCGAAATATTAATGGATTTGACAACTTTGAAGAAGTTTACTTCAGACGAGGCTGCAGGAGTTGGGTTCAGACATCATTTTAGCTCTTTGTACTCAGCCTCAATGGCAGCACTTTGCTATAATATCTGTACTTCATAACCCCTTTTTCTGTTTGTTCACAGCTATGAAGATGAATCTGTTTAATCATGATTTTATATGATGGCATAACACAACAGCTGTAAGGTGGAAGGAAAGCAATACAGATTTCTCTAGATTTGTTAAAATAAAAAAGGAAAAGTTTTGGGATTCATCAGTCATTGGTGGTTTAATGCCACAGGATTTTTTTTGCGTACCGTCCTTTGTTGCAGTTACACCAATAGAGCCTTTAGGAGTGTGTCTTTATCAGCTTAGCACAAACGACCTGATCTTTAAAGATTCCAAATAAGGAGCACTAAACTGTATGGGGAAAAAATGTGTTTGCAATAAGAGGGCATATTGCTGTAATCTTCAAAGATTGACCGTGCAACTAATAAGATGTGCAAACTGGATTGTTCTGCCCCATTTAAATGAGTCAACGTGTGTGCAACTAGCTGTCTAGTGGAGACAAAAAAGAAAGATGAGGTGCTGCCATAGAGTTGTGAGTATTAAAAATAAGAAATATTGAGAAGATAATAATGATACATTTTATCTATAGTGCACTTTATATAAATATCTCAAAGTATAGAGCAGAGGTCACGGATTAGGGGACCAGGGTGCCCAGATCCGGACCCAACTGCTGGCTAATCCGGACCCAACCTGATTTAAAACATTAATTCATTTTATATTTAAATAATCGACATATAACATGGATGCATAAACACCTGCATTTTATTTCAGTGTTAAATTCTGTTTAAAGTAACTATAAGGCAATTATGATTAGAAATGTATCCGGTCCTTTACTGGTTGTTGATTTCCTTTATTCCGACCCAGTTGATCTTTAATTAGTCACCCCTTGTATACAGAGATGGCAAAAGTACTCACTTTCCGTACTTGAGTAAAAGTACAGATACTTGTGTTAAAAAATACTCTGGTAAAAGTGGAAGTACTGATTAAACTTCTTTACTTAAGTAAAAGTAACAAAGTACAGGCTTGTAAATTTACTTAAAGTATAAAAGTAAAAGTAGAAACCACTTTTTTCATGCTGTTGCCTACATTTTAAATGGATGTCTGCCAATAGGACTAGATCTCCGTTGTGTTCATTTTCAATCATCTCGTCGTCCATACTACTATGCTAACGCCACCAAGCTGTGCACCAAGATGTGCACTTTCTGGTGCCCCCCTGATGTCCCTTTCCGTGCTCTGTGATGGTTGTTCTCTGGTTAATATCTCTTTTTTCTTTTATAAACAGGCTACAATATTTAAGTAGAGTCATTGTGTCATTGTGTCTGTCAATTTGTTTTAATTGCATATAGAGTAATTTCTTTTTGCATTAATTTGTCCAGGCCTGAACATATTTCTTTCTTGTAGTTATTTCTAACTTGTCCAATCATATTCACATGTGCACAAAACCCCTCTCTATACTCTACTCCTCTGTGGCCAACGTGACAGTAGTTGACATCTGACCTTCAAATGTGCTAAAAATAGATGTAAAAATGGCGCCTGCAAGCACTTTGATTCATTTTTTTGAAAGTACTAACTATTTTATAAGCATATCCTGCTTCTAATGAGCCATTTGGTCATCAGAATATGATCTGCATATTCCTGAAGACACCTATGCAAAATATGGTGTGCCGCCATTCCTTATTGATTTTCCACACTCAAATCACTTTGCACCAAACATCAGCTTTACTCTGTTTTGATACAAGCAAACCTTTTGAAGATCAGACCGATTCAGAATAAACTGTTTGTCCATTCTTCTAAAGAAATTTTAAGGGACACTCAGTATAATACTTCTAAAATAAAATAAAAATTAAGCTAAGAGTGTTATTGGAGGACAGGGCAAGACCTTATAACGTTTGTAACATTTGAAAAATATGCTTATTTTAATGCCACAAATTAAGTTAATATAATAATAAGAAACTGTCACTTGCCCTTTTTTAACAAAAATAAGTGCTTCATGAAAAACACTCACAGTGACAGAAACACATTTGTTTTCTCAAAACATAACCATAGATCATTAATGCTGATACAAGCACTTACATTTTTTTTACTTTTGACTTAGCTCAGTACATTTTAAAGTAAATTTTTAACTTTTCAATTAGCTATCAAAATTTTTCAATTAGAGTTTTTTTTTTTCAAACTTAATTTACTGTAGGAAACATATCATCCAAGGACTCATATTATTGGTTAAAGCCAAAAAGTTGTGTACTGCTATATAGTAGTATCTTTGCTGAATGGCTGGATATAAATCTGGTGGTTGTAGACCTCACTGATGGATGGAGGGGGACTACATTTGTAAGGGGAATGCATGTGACCAAAAACAGTAACTTGTCCTATAAAGGGTTGAGTTTAGTCAGATTCAATGGAACTTGTGAGCAGCAATTGCCTAGCTTTTCTACAAACACTCTTTTGAGTTTATGTCCTGCCTTTGACTCTCCCGTTATGGCACATCAATATTAACTCATTCTAAGGTATGTAATTACAGTTATACCTATATATTCAGGGTTGATGTCCTGCTGAAATGTGGATGTCAATATCTGACTCAAGTCCCCTGCTACTTTTTACGTTTCCTAGTTTTTTCTTCTTTGTAACTGCTTTCTGACTCACAAACTATTTGTCTTTGCTGAACAAAAACTTTCACGTAGCATGATGCTGCTACTGCTATGTCATAGTGGGTACACTATTACTTAAATGTCATGTCATACCAAGCCTTTAACATGCAGGTAGGAAATTAGGCTATTGATCCCATCTGACACGTCATCTTTATTCAATCTTTTTCAAGACTTATAAAAACTGCAACCAAGAGGTCTTCTTCCTGATGTTTTTTTCCCCTGATTTTAGTCCAGATGTCATAAAACGGGACAGATGAACCCAGTTTTCAAGAGTAAGACAGTCAGTAGAAAAGTTCAAAACATTTATTAAAACAAAACAGAACTGAAAAAGAACAGAAACGGGCTGCTGTGGATCTGCGGTCCAGAAGCGTTCCCCGACAGACACGCACAGTTGCAGAAAGGCAGGTTCAGATGCAGACGGGCAGGCTCAGTGGTTGAGGGGACAGAGACCAGACATGGTACCAGGATTTCTGCAGAAAACTTTAAACTGGTCTCCTCCTAAAAAGCCAACCTTATGGGAATAACGCTGACCTTCTCCGGGTTCCCAGCCAAAACCCTGAGGGTTTTGGCTGGGAACAAGACACAATCAGAGGACAAGAGAGACACTGGCCACCAGGAACCAGGACTCGAACCATGGAATAAACTAAACTAACTAACAGACAGACTTACAGACATAAACAGACAAACAGCAAACAGTGATCTCGCCTCGATAGCTGGGCTGAACCGAATATAAAGGAACAGACGCAGGTGGATGAAATAAGTATTAATTAGAGACTGGAGAGAGTTACGCAAAGGAGCGAAATGAACAATTGAGGTGATCAAGGCAGATCATGACACCAAATCTTTTGAGAAAATGAAAAAAAATTGTCCAATCAACATTCTTTAATTGATATGTAGGTCTGTAGGTCCACCATAGTTACTATGGGCCCAACATCTTCTTCTTTGATCAGTTTAGATGAACAGCCGTGTTACGTGTGCAGATTCATTCCATTTATTTGAAGATTGACTGACAACTGCTATTCGAGATTTTCAAAGCTTGGGATATTGTTTGATAACCTAACCTTGCAATATTTCTTATCTTTCTGTTGCAGAGATTGGTCTTTATGATGCTGTTTCTTTGCCTTGTTTGGATTCACTATGTACCCTGTTGTCTGCCCAGGGATCTATAGGGATAGGCAGTAGCCCCTTCACAACCCTGCAAAGAACAGATATTGGAAAGAAAATGTAAACACAGGGAGACTCTTAAGTTTTCTAATAAGGGGACATCTAAAGTAAATTGAGTGGTCTGGATTTTATTTAGGGGTAATAGTTTAATACATATTTGATGTAGTACCATATACAAATACTTAAAAATAAGCAGGTATTAAACATATTAATTCTGTCTTCCTTTAGCTAGATGCAAAAGAAATCATAAAAAGTAGAAATACAAGTTTGAAAGCACAAGCCTATGTTTGATAAAACTATGTAATTTGCATGAACTGAGTTATGGAAATACATGTTTTTTAAATATTTTGGTTTACTGAATGCTAAAAACCAAAATGTGTTTATCTTGACCCACTTTTAACACTCAAACTTCTATCAGCAAGAGGTCCCTGTTTCTAATCTCCTCATTTCCTTAATAATAATAACGCTGACACCACTTTAGGTAGCAGTCACGCTCAACAGGATATTAGCTGCCAACTCATTTTTTATTTTTTCCTCAGCTGCTCACAGTCACGGATGGATACGCTTCTGTTGGTTCGTCAACACCTTTCCTTTCCATTTCTGTTCCTTTATGAGCGAATTGGGCGATAGCTGCACCAGGCCTTGTAGCTCTGGGGAGTGTAATGGACCATATTCTTCCCATTAGCCATGGATGTGTCCTGGAGGCTCCCTTCATCTCTGGACAGCTCGTAGTGTCTGATTGCACATGCTCTTGCACGTGTCTGCACACGCCAAGACTCTGAGCTGTTTTAATTTATTAACTTTGTGCAAAGAAATCCGAGGCACAAATCCCCTGCCTTTTTTGCATGCCGGTTGCAGATGACTTCAATTTCCTTTAATTAATTACGGTGCAGTGTGTTGAACTGACATTTGGAAGCTCTGAGATCTACACCAAAACAGTTTTTGACTCCCCTCCCCAGGGAGCTGAGCTTTGAAAAGTATTTGCCTTGAATGTTTTTTTTCTTCTTTTAAATTTTTTATATGTAATTTTTCATGATTGTAAGTTTGAAGTCAGGCAATATTGGATAGAAGAGACTTAGAAAGTCATAAGTACATTTAAACACATTAAGTTTTGCATGGCCGAGGATTGGCGCCAGCCCAGACTTAAAGAAAATGATGTACCCCATGCTGCAACAATTTGATGCTCTCTGCAGCTCCCAGCAAACGCATATATAATCTCAACACGCCAGCTTGTCTCTTCCTTCAGCACATATTCTCTATCTATTCTATTTTGCTTTGTTACATTTTATGCAAACTAATGTTATTTATTTTTTCCTCCACAGGCTTTCAAATATGAAAATATTTCCATTCTCCTGTAATGAGATTTAGTGCATATAGAAAAAAAAATCCCCTTCAACCATCTTGGTTTTCAAAGGAAATCTGGATTGTCCATTCTTGGGTTTTTTAAATCTTTAACTCGTCTACTCACATCCTTACAGGGCTTTATATTTGCTTCAAGTTCGACAGAAATGTCTGTTTATGCAGCTTCTCTTCTTTGCAGCTTCTCCCACCCTTTCATGATCCAATTTAATATTCCCTCTGCCACATGTGGTCATTAGCCGGGTTTTCACTAATGGCTGCATGCAGATATTTTCTGGATTAGTTCATGTTTTTTTCTAGAACTTTTAAGGACTGGCAGTGTCAAAACTCAGAGTTCTGATTAATTTTAAGTTTCACACGTGATGTTTCTGTCTTAATTTGGCACAGTAGGAGAAATGTCTTATTTGTAATTTAATAACAACCATAAGCATTTTGCATTGGTACTTCAGCTATTTAATAATTTATGTGAGCACAGCTTTGAACTATGGATACTCACCTGTCACACATTCCTATTATAGAAATACGTCTCTATTTCAGTTTTATATTTTTTTTTCACACCACCTTATCTGCTGTGACCTTTTCACCATCACAGCCTGGCTAAAGGTCTGAGATCCACAAATCAGCTATTTTTGGACTCTTCTAGACTCAAAGCCAGAAGGGACAGAGCCTACCACTGTTGACCCCAGCTGTCACTTTTCCAGAATTAACATAATAGGAGTCTAATTGGTACGTAATGAGGAGGCTTTCCTAGTGTTATGCAGTTCCCCTCTTAACAAGAACTACTGTCAAGTTCAGTTCAAAAAGGTTAAAACTGACCTGATTTTTTAGTTCATGACCTTAAAGAAGTGAACAACTTCATAATCTTCTATGTTTATTTCCTAGAGATAAAATAGATTATGGTATCATAGACTATGTGCATATTTACTATGCAGCATTTGTAACCTGGTCCCTGTAATTTATTTTTAGTTTGTTTACTTTTCTGCTGATGTCTTTCTTAAAGTTTTAATCTTAATAAAAAGAGAAAATGAAAATATTTGCGTACATTCACATATTTTCTTGAAAGAGCTATTAAAAATCATATTAATCTGAAAGGTGTATGTACTGTAATTATTAATTTAAAGCCTAACAGCACAACGTTTCTTGCTGGTCTGGATCCTAATTATTTCTAATCTTTTAGATGGAAAAAAAATGACACCCATAAATAGAAGACATCATCTGATAAGATGGTCTTAGGCAAATGTTAGAAATGACACAGCTTGATTTATAATACTGCAAACACTGAACTGTGCTGCAAAAGAGTCCTAGAGGTTCCTACACCATTCACAACAGAAATAGGATTCAAATTTAAAATGATCTGTAGATTCTGATTGAACATCAGATCTTATTTCATACAGTTAGAAAAGAGGCGTTAAAGTCAATAGTTTGGAAAGTGAGATATTTAAGGGTGTCTCCTCCATAAAAAGCTTTCTTTCGCACAAAAATGTGTTACAACATTTTCCTGCAAATAGCAGATGAAGTTTCCCCCCAGAGTTGCTCTGCATACAGCTTTCATTTACCTCCAGAGCTCCATTTAATGATGTCAGGATGGTGTTTTTTCCTGAACCGCTACACTCACTGCCTTGTTATGCCCTTTGTTCTTCAACAGTTATTGTCATCATCAATGCTCCTCTATCTCATCTCTTTTAAATGAAAAAGATATATATTTAAGTAAAATGTTACAAGTATTGTAAATTAATATTCCAGCCCCATGTGGAAGAGTCTACCTTTACCGGTTAGAAATGCCCCAGCTTTGATTTATTTCAATTCCCTGCTCCAAGCCATCTTTTTTCCATTGGTCTTTAGTGTCAGTTAAATCGCTCTTTTGACTTTTATATTTTGCTTTACTTAAGACGGCTTCAATACTTTTATATTACTGCTATTTCATAGACTCTGTAAAGCTCTTCCCTCAGTAGAGGATTTTGGAAGTGTCCTGCATGCTAAAATCCTCATCTGATGTGAACATAGGAATGAAACATTTAAAAAAAATCAAACATAAGCAAATGTCATAGCACAGTAAGTCGTGAAGACAAGAAAGGCTGACTTGAATGTTTTTTAGTTACATCAAATAAGAGCAGAGGATGTAATCCTGTTGATACATCCTGACAGGAGGAAATGTCCAAAGATACAGAGAGATAACAGGTTTGTAAACAGCAACAAAATGCTGCAGTTATTGGCTCTTTGTGGAAAAACAAAACAAAAAAACAAACAAAAAAAAACAGATGCTAAAAGTTCAATTCAGTTCAGTTTATTTCTATAGCGCCAATTCAGTTCAGTTTATTTCTATAGCGCCAATTCACAACACAATCTCATCTCAAGGCACTTTACAGTTCACCAGATCAAATTGATTAACTAACTGTTTACATTTCCTTTCCTTTTAATATATCTATATATTTTTATATATTTTTATTTTATTTTTATTTTCACGGTAGCTGTTATGGAAGTCCCAAATCTCATTGTATCTGTCACAGAATATAATGACAATAAAGGCTTTTTGACTTGACTTTGACTTTTGATTCAAAGTTTTCTATCTTTGAATCAATAAAAGTCATCCCAAAATCTGACTGAGAATTGAATTTAACTAAACACAAGGCTTTCAACAGCATTTTTTTATTGAAACGTGACGTCATGTGCGCAAGACCCCGCCCCTGCAGGAGGTCAAAAGCACTATCTCCACATATTGTTTTATTACGCGAAATCCTAACTTTAAAAGATTTTTTATGTCTACATATTTGGACTGAAGGTTTATACTAAATACTAACATTTCTATAAATAATTGAAATACCAAAAATATACGGCTTGCATCTAAAATCCATGTTTCATTCTTTAAATGTTGCATCCATCCATCCATCCATTCATCCATGGATTATCATTATTTTCTATCACGATTATCCCTGCTGGGGTTGCGAGGGGTGCTGGTGGCTATCTCCAGCTGTCAATGGATGAGAGGCGGGGTACACCCTGGAGATACAAGAGAAAGTACGAGTAAATTTAAAAGTTGTTTTGTTTTCTTAGGCTTTTTATTTCTTTCTTAGTTTTTGACCTCCCAAGTATATTCAAAAAATCCCCCCTCCCCCTGGCAATCATTTTTCCAACCCCATTTTTTCCTCTCTTTGTGCAGCTGGAAAAAAACAGGTGTGGGCTTTAGAACAGTGTCACTTCTACAGCTTTTGTCCTATTGGCCGAGGTTAATGGGTACCCTTGATGGAAAGTAGTCCTGGAGGAAGGCCATCTGGATGTACTTCTGATGGAGGAATGTTCACTTACAGTGATGGGGTGGTGTGACTGGATTCTGAGGAATATTTAAAGCTATATATTGATTTTATGTTGCTGAAACCTGCACAGGATTAAAATTGGACCAAACTGTTTTAGAATTAGAACCAGTCTGGGGTTTATATATCCAGTTTCTAGTATGTCATTGATTTCCCTACTAAGGGTTAAATTCCCTCACTGCATGGCCTCATGGGTTTTTTAAACTCATTGAATTGCAGGCAGAGTACTCAGTGAGAACCTCCCTACTTAACAGTACTTAAGCTTCAAGAAAAATGAAGCATAAGTGCTATTTTTCTTTTCTTTTGGTGGAGTACACTATTTTCCCACTGTTAAATGAAAGTTGTGATGAATATATCAGTGCTATTATATGTGCTGATTTAATTAATTCAGATAGTCTGAGTTATAAAATGTATGAACAGATAAGCAATGCTACTTGAAAAACAAAGTTTCTTCAGGGTTAAATGCTAAACATTTTTCACCTTCTCACACAGAAGAAATGCAAAAAAAAAAAAAAAAAACTACTGTAAGTCTCTGTCAGCAGGAACCACATATCCCGTAGAGATTAATTTTCTGTCCATTATACTTGCACACAGGTTTAGCTGGAAGCTTGAGCTGAAGGCTGAAATAGAGACAATGACTGGTGGAGAACCTTGGATATTTAACTTTGACATCACATAGTCCCCAAAGGGGGAACGGACAGCTATTAGCTGTTATCTCAAATTGTCTCAGGATGTGATCAAAGCTTTTTGCTGCAGCCAGAGGTCACAGATCTCCCGTTCATGTTGGATAACTCATTTAAGCTTCAGTTTTTGCTCTGGATTAGGTATGTCTGTAGCTCTGTAAATAATGATGAAGCGTGTGTAGCCTGGATGTCAGATGAAATGTGAAACTGAAGGTGAGCACTGAAACAGCCACTTACACTATTAGGTGTCACCATTATCTCTAACAGGTTGCTTTATTGGTCCTTCTACATTTTTATCATTTGTATCTCCTTTAGTTACTGCTATCATCACAATTGTTCCTCTCTGTCTCTACAAGTAGGATTTCCATGTCCTTTATTAGCTCAATTAAAGCTGTTCTCCACTTTGTGTTGTTTAGGTTGTTTCAGCTCAAAGATCACAAACCATTTCTAAGCCAAATCTCTTTGTGTCAAAGCGTGTATCATATTTCTGCTGTTTTTCTTAGACAGCAGAAAGAGAGCACTTTGGTATGTGGCCTTTTATAGTGCTCCACATATAGCACTGGTGTCATGATTTAGCAGGTTACTAGCCCAAGATGCAGAAACTCCACAGACACTGAGGCAGGATGAAAGTCCAATGTTTATTTGGATCAGCACAGGGTTCTGCCCTGGAAGGCAGAGGAAACAGAGTACAGGTTAAACTCAGGGACAGATAAACAAACTGAAACTCACAGGTTAGCTGGTTAGACAGGCTGGGTTTAACAGGCACAGATAAGCTGATTCAGGCAGGCATGGCAAAGGCAGAGCATGGCAAGGCAAGGCAAGGCAGCACATGGCAACAATGACAATGACCACGATCCGGCTCAGAGTGAAGCTATCAAACAGTTTATATAGGGAGAGGTTAATCAGCAGAGCTGATGGGAATCAGCTGAGCGCAGAGAACCAGCTCCCAGGAGAGGATCCATGGCGCCCTCTGGTGGGCAAACCTCTGGATCCCAACAGAAATAGAAGCCCACAGGAAGGGATCCACACAGCCCTCTGGAGGGCAAACCCTTGGATCCCAACAGTACCCCCCCCTCAAGGGCGGATACCAGACGCCCAAAAACAAGAAATCAGAAAACAGAACAACCCACCTAGGGCGAGCAGAGGGGGAAACAGGCAAGGAGGGCCAGGCACAAAAACAGAACAGGGACCAGAACTCAAAACAACCCACCCAGGGTGGGCGAGGACAGGGAAAGTCTCAGGTGACCGGCCGAGGGGCCGGCAGCAGGGCTAAGTCTCAGGTGGCCTGCCGTGGGGCCGGCAGCAAGATTGAGTCTCGGGTGGCCGGCCGTGGGGCCAGGGACAAGGCAGAGTCTCAGACAACCGGCCGTGGGGCCGGGAGCAGGGCAGAGTCTCAGGTGGCCGGCCGTGGGGCCGGCAGCAGGGCTAAGTCTCAGGTGGCCTGCCGTGGGGCCGGCAGCAAGATTGAGTCTCGGGTGGCCGGCCGTGGGACAAGGCAGAGTCTCAGACAACCGGCCGTGGGGCCGGGAGCAGAGCAAAGTTTCAGGTGGCCGGCCGAGGGACCGGCAGCAGGGCTAAGTCTCAGGTGGCCTGCCGTGGGGCCGGCAGCAGGATTGAGTCTCGGGTGGCCGGCCGTGGGGCCGGGGACAAGGCAGAGTCTCAGAAAACCGGCCGTGGGGCCGGGAGCAGGGCAGAGTCTCAGGTGGCCGGCCGAGGGACCGGTAGCAGGGCAG
>NW_015150487.1:806122-809449 GCF_000732505.1 Cyprinodon variegatus | reverse complement strand
GGCTCAGAGGAAACCGCCGACTGTGGCTCAGGAGGAGGCTCAGAGGAAACCGCCGACTGTGGCTCAGGAGGAGGCTCAGAGGAAACCGCCGACTGTGGCTCAGGAGGAGGCTCAGAGGAAACCGCCGACTGCGGCTCCACCCCAGGAGCAGGGGAGACCACCGATTGTGGCTCCACAGGAACACAGGAGGCTGCCGATTGCGGCTCCGGATCAGGAACAGAAGAGGCCGCCCATTGCGGCTTCGCATCAGGAGCACCGGAAGCCGCCGATCGCGGTTCCGAATCAGAGGGCAAACCCTTGGATCCCAACAACTGGTATGGTGTGGTAAATGAAGCAATGGTATTTCAGAAAATTAGGAATGTCCAAATCCATTTTGCTGTGAACTATAAATCCTGAGTTACACCCTGTCATAAATGGTGTCCAATCAGTTGTTATGGAAACAGGTTTTTCAATGGAAGTGTTATTTTCTCCTTCAGAGCTTTATAAATATCCATTTCCTTAGTGATGTTTTTCAGTGGATGTAGAGTCAAAAACTAATCTTTTTGGGGGGAAGAAAGCATCAAACACATTTAGCACAAAAGGATCCAGCTGGGCTGTTATCAGTGGAATCCATAGAGAAATCACACTTTTTTTAAATACCACTTTGGGCACTAGGTTTCCTTAATTGAAAGTCAGATGACTGGAAAAGGGGTTAAGATGTGCAGAAAGTAATCAAACTTGAGACAGCAGTGTCAAGTCCTCTGTGCGCCAGTTCCACACTGTTGCCACCTAGGTGACTTTGTCGCTATATTGATCAACTTTACAGACCCCTCTAGCCACTTTATGCTTTTTAAAGCCAACAGCATCAAATCTAGAAACTTTTTTCTGCATGGTTTTTGACTTTGAACGCCGTGTATAAAGTAACAATCACTTTGGGTTTGCTGTCCTCAGTGAGAAGTGTGGGCTGCTGCTAGCTCCTCTGAAGCATTGACATGCAGTCAGTCAGTCAGCAGCAAGCTGTGCCTATAGACCGACTCGCCTCTTTTCACCACTGAAAATGAGTCACACCTGGTGAAGCTGCTCCTGTAGTAAGATGTAAATATTATGTATTATATATTTAATGTAATGTTTGTTTTAAATGCTGCACTAAAACAGATCCCTCCCTGCATTTAATTCATACACAGCCTCCTCCACTATGCGCCTCGGCTGTGTCTGATAAATCTAATAAGTTTTTGATTAAGGCAAAATATTTAGCACACCTGAAATGATTTTATAAAATATATTTTTAGTTTTAAACTTAGAGATTTAGAGAATGACTTTGCGTCATGCTGATGTTGATAATTCTCTCTCCTATGGCTGGGTCAAAGCACTACTGTCAACATGTGGTGGAGGTGTGTTGAGGACCCAAATACAGAGATGAGAGAGGCAGAGATGGGTTCATTCAGGTTTAATGAAATCCAAAAAAGCAAAGGAAACAAAATTCAAAAACAAAAGACATGAAACCAAAAACCAGGAGGCATCAGGGGGAAACACACATGGGGAGCCAAGTAACAAGTAACCAGCAATGAGGAACTGCAGAGGAGGTGTATATATGGGGGACAGAACAATGATGGGCTAATGAGCTGATCTGGAGCAGGTGTGGATAGTAGTAACTAGAAGGGAGCTGGAAAAGGAGACAGGCACAAGGAGGAAACAGAGTAACTCAAAAAATGCAACACAGCTTAAAATTAACACAAAATAGAAAAGAAACCAATGACCAACAAAACAGAATTAGATACATAACTGAACACTCCAAAAGAAACTCAAAAAGAAGTCAATGGAGAACCATAACAATTATCAAATTTGCAAATATGATAATGCAATTGGAACAGATTAGAACACATTTAGAACAGTCTCTCCTTGAAGAAGAGCTGCCTACTTGGTCTTAACAATGGCAGCCAGTAACCAATGAGATACATGCTGTCGCTGATATTTAAGGAAAAAACAAACTCAATAGAGCTATATGATTCATCAGGCACAATCTTGGTAACCGTGGTAACCCACCTACATGAGGAAGTTGAAAACCCAGCCATTTACAATTTTATCAAAGCTTCTTCAAGCCAATCGAGAGCAACAATAATTTATTTCCTGGAGTTTTTTCACAATCTGTTGATAGTGGTAATATTTATGAGCAAAATCATGGGATGTCTCTAAATGTTTACATTTGTAAATCCCCACCAGTAGGAGATGCTTTCAGCTCACACTGTTTTCCACGCAGATCTGTCCACGTAGTTACAAATTGCCTTAGGTGCTCCATACGGACAGAATTTCCTCGCCGTGGGTCATGGCAGCCCAAAATGAGATAATTTGGGTGCATGGACCTCAACGACACATCAAGCTTACAGTAAACCAAGCTTAAAGGTAGAGTGGAGGCTGTTCAAAATAGGTGGTCTTCCTAATTGTCAATCATTCTGGTGATATGTTTATGTAATGTCATCCTACTTGCTCGTCCCCATTTTCACTTACTGTTGGTAAGTTACATAGTGGAAAAATTGCTTCTTTTGGAAAGTAAGCTTGTATGAGCAATGCAAATAGCAACTTTTAAGCAGAGTGTGCACGATGAGAAATGGGATCATGCTTGCTCATGCATGCGTATAATAGACATACCCGCTCGGAAGCAGGTACATTGTATTTTTTTTAAAGTGGAGAGGGTGGGTCTTTTCAAAAATTTGCAAAAATCCTCCACCATACCTTTAAACCAGAATATCTCCAGTTTTTATAATTTCTCCAAAAAAAAGAAGAGTTGAACCTCCTCGCCTAAGAAAGAAAGAAACTGAGAAAATGTGTATAACTTTGCCCTTGCTTTTGGTTTGTGTGCATTACCTCTTTAGGTAGGGAGCTCTTCAGCACTTAGCATCTGCCTCACTGTGGCAAATGAAAACTGTCACAGGACTCACCCACTGCATTCCTGAAAACAGCTATCTATTAATCTGATTGTTCAGAAAATATACAGAAATTCTTCCAGTCTGAGACATTGCAGCCTCCACACCACACAGTGAGACAGCTGGTCTGAACGCTCTCTACGGTGCTTCTGTAGAAGGTGGTGAGGATGGGTGGGGGCAGGTGGGCTCTCCTCATCCTCCACAGGAAGTACAAGCTCTTTTGTGTCCTATTGATCAGTGAGGTGGTGTTTACAGTCCAGGTGAGGTTGTGTGTGATGTGCACCCCCAGTAATTTGGTGCTGCTGACCACCTCTACAGTAGCCTGACGTAGTTGTTACGTCCCGCTAAGGACACAACATATTTGAGGACACGAGACAACAAATGAGGGTTCAAAAGAATTATTTTATTTAGCACTTCTCTTCAATTA
>NW_015150487.1:794239-802877 GCF_000732505.1 Cyprinodon variegatus | reverse complement strand
AGCAATGCCAGACCGAACTTCCCGACCTCAAACGTTGTGGGCGGGACTAAGTTCGGAATGGCACCCAGGCTACCTCTACAGCTGACTTGTTTGATGAACAATATAACTAATTGAAGTAATATTGTGTTCTTTTTATGTTCCCTTGAATTTTTGGGCAGTGTATTTAATGCATCGTTGCTGTGATCTGTCAAAGTGAAGTGTTCTGTCTCAAGCATACCTAGTGCAGGTAATGAAGCTATTTACTACATGTTAAATGCGTGTCCCTGGTGGGAACAGCAACACAGAAAATAAGCATTCTGTTTGCTCTTCGGTTGTTTTTACTATTTCTGCTTTTTTCCTTATCACTCCGACTCAAGTGTTGTTGTACCTCATGCTTGTGTTTTAGCCACAGCCTTCAGCCTTTTTATCTGTGTCTGGCTTTTCTTGTTGATTTTGCAGTGTGTCAGTCTGACACACATAAAACAGCATTTTTTGCATGAACATGGGGAGTTCCAAAGAGTTGTCATCCAAAAATGTAATATGCAGTAGATGAATGAAGAAAGAAAAAGGCATCTTTTTCTCCCTGAATTATTTATTTAGTCAACTGTATGAAATACATTTAAAAAGGGGTTTCCTTCAGAGACTGTTAATCTACCACAGAAAACTGTTTAAAGCCAGATCCTTTGTTGTAATGAATTTGTATTTTCAAAAATTATTTCATTAATTAAAAACGCTGAGCTACATTGAAGGCTAGGTTTTCACCAAATACGTATAAAATGAGTTTAATTTAATAACCTATAAGTTGAATAGATTATTACAATTTTCTAATAATCCTAAAACAGTTCTATTTCTGATACTGAAATATTTGTATAAATGTATATACACAAAATAGGGTAAAATAGAAATGAAATTAATAAATAACAATTGAGTCTTGTGTTCAATTCACCACATATAAAAAATATTTTTAAAATGTTTGTTTTGGAAGTGGATTGAAATGTAAATATTGCTGTGCAGTCTCTGGATTTTTGTCAAAAAAGGTACCACCAGAAGGGGTGTGAGATGGGTCTAAGTGGCAGATTTTGGTCTTAGAACTGGAGGTAGCAAGATGAAGAACAGATGTTATTGCACCTCTATATGAAAAGGGGCCTGAGTATGGAAAGACTTCAAGAATAGTTATGAGACTTAGGCACTGATCTTCAAACATTTTGAGTATATTAAAATACATGCAAACCTATTTGCAGAGGAAATCACCAAAGAAGGTGCAGAGTGATTTGCGTGTCCAAATCAACTACCAGCATGGACAGACCTTTTTTTCTGTGTGGACCTTCACAAATATACAGATCATATCATATGTTATCATATCATATGTTGCATTTGCTCCATAACTGTGTTATGTTATGGAGCAAATGCAACTTATTTCCGCACACAAAATTAGTTCTCAAACCTCAAAGTAATTGCAGGGGCAACTTTTAGTTTGAAAGATAGCTTAGAAGACAGCACTACATCGACATGTGGTTTGCAGAAGAGGACCTTTTGAAACCCGGTTCATGCATGCGTGGCAGATACTCACCAGGTGGGAGACGTAAGATTGACCTGCCTCCTCCTTTCATCGGGGATGGGGGCCAGAGGTTCTTCAGATTGTTGAGACAGCTGGAGGTGGCCGTTGGGAGGAGCAGGGAGGACTGTTGGGAGATGTGGGCTATGCCTATGAGTCTGACAAATTCTCCAGCCACGCTCCAACGCATTATGGAGTTCATCCTCAGGGGCCTGCCATGGCACATTTGTACAGTATATTTGGATGATATACTGATTTACAGCCGTACATAGACGGATCATCTCCTTAATATGGATGAAATCCTTTTCAGGGTCCAGCATGGGGGCCTGAAGTTGAATCCCAGGAAATGCCACTTTGCCAGGGACGATGTCGTGTTCCAAGGCCACGTAGTCTCAACGGATGGTCCCTGCCTGATCTATGGAACACAGACAATATTAGGACATGGCCAACTCCCCGCACACCTTCAGAGTTTGTGGCCTTTATGGGCATATGCTCCTATTTTAGGAGATTTGTGTGCAATTTCTCATAATACTCCGCACCACTGAACTGGCTAGCAGGGAAGAATGTACCATTTGAGTGGTTGGCTGAGTGTGAGGTGGCATCCACCTACCTTAAGGAAGTGCTCTCATCCTCTCTGGTGGTGCCCAACTTTGCACTCCCTTCAAAGTTGTACATTGACACCCCTAAAGACTCTGTTGGGGCAGTGCTGGCGCAGGACAAAGAGGGCTGTGAGTATGTGATAGCCTATGCCAGCCAGGTTGTGAAAGCAGAGTCAGTTCTTGTCTATTCACTCTATGGTGGTGGATCAGTATTGCAGTCACTGCAGAGTGAGTACCCTGACATAAGTTCTGTGTTGACATGGTTTGAGCAGGGCATGGTGTGAGACCCTTGTAAACTCCCCCCAGGAATACTCGTGAGCGTGAGGAAGCTTTGAGTTTCACCATCTGTCTATGGCTGAGACGTTGCTGTGCCGCACAGCATTCCCTGAAACCACAGGACAAAAACAATTTCAGACTGTGGTCTCTGATTCCATGGTGCTGGAGCTCCTTCAACAGTTGCATGGGAGGCCAGCGGCTGCATATTTCTGTGAAGTGGATGGCCGCGGACATCCTGGAGCTGCCTATGACATCTCGGGGAAACAGGTATTTCTTAGTGGTAGAGGCCTACTTTACAAAGTTTGTTTCCCTGTATGCCTTGCCAAATCAGACAGCACACTCAGTTTTACACTGCCTTTTTGAGTATAATCTGTTGGTGCATGGGTTCCTCGAAGTTCTGCATAGTGATCGATGCTGTCAGTTCATAGCAAAGGTGATCGAGGTCCTCTGCTAGCTGCTGTGGATTAAGAAAACACTGCCTATAACCCCAAACTGTACGGCATGGTGGAGCATCATAACCAACTTTGATCGGTCAACTGGCTAAAATGTTGCTTTCTTAAGGCAGTGAATGGGACACATATGTGAAGCCAGTTGCCTTTGCATCAGACATGGGCAATGTGGAGTCAACAAGTCATCTCCATGTCATGTATTTAATCTACCCAGGCAATTAACCAGGTGAGTCCAATCTGCACAGGTTAATTCATGGTGAAGATTGGACTCACCTGCTTCAGTGGCTGGGTAGAACAAATACATGACATGGAGATGACTTGTTGACTCCACATTGCCCATGTCTGCTTTGCATATAACTCTAAACATGCCTGCACCCGGTTTACCCCGTTTTACCTCATGTACGGACATGAGCCTCGAATTCCTGCAGACGTGCTAGTGCCTGCTAGTGACCTCGACTCCCCGGGTACTGGATCTCAACAGAGCAGCTGGACTCTGTGTTCAGCACCGTCAGTCTTAACTCTGCAGAAGTTCATGAGAGAAAAAAGGTTTACTATGGCCAGGGTAGCCGACACTGTCCTTATATGGAAGGTTTGCTGATATGGCTAAATAACCCCCCGGAAAGCCGTATAACGCTGGCACCGCACTGGAAGGGCCCATATCGAGTCGTGCTAGTGCTGGTTTCTGGTGGTCTGCACTAACGTACCACATCGCTAACGCTCTCGACCCAACTGATTGAAACTCCGTGGCCCATCATTACAGACTGAAACCAGACACACTGCATTTGCCTGCAAGCACAGCACAGCGATCTGCCTCGGGCTGGTGACATGGACATTGGACTGTGTCGGAACTTTCCAGAGCTCAAGGACATGTTTTTGTAACAGATTTGTGTAACAGCAAGGTGGTACCTAAATGTTTGATGCTATGGTTTTACATTTTACCACTGTTTAGAAGGTTTACATTCCACGTGATCTGTTGGTTACGTTGATTTATGTGTAGTCTATATTAAGGTTCTGCTGAAATCTCAGAGAATAGGAAGTAGTGGGGGTATTTTCTTTCCCAGGGTTTTGCAGATACAGTTTTTCTGTGTCCCAGGTTCTTTTCAGATGCAACATGGAAGTTTCTTGTTGAGGGGGGGCATGTGTAACAGACTGTTCTGTGTTTGTATGGAAAGGAAGGTGTGTCCCTTTCAGTTGCCGGAGAGCAAGTTTGCTGGGGTTCATGGCAGCGGGAGCACGTTTTTTTGGTGTTGACTTAAAAAAAGAGAATAAACAGAGTGAAGCTGGGTTACCACTGAATATGCTGTCCCATCTCCTGTCCTGTTCTGTATATATACATATAGTATAGTATATATAGTATTAAAGAACCCAGAACGCTCAGCTACAATATCATTGATGTTCTTATTGTGTTTAATATTTTGGGTGTAACAAAGCATACCTGATCCTAAACAAATTAATCCATGGGTGAGGAGGATACATGTAAGTTCTGCCCCCAGTAGTCAGCCGACATACATGATACTAAACAAAAGGTTCAAGCTTGCAAAAAATTCTCAAGGGAGAACCATTGAACCAGTTCATTTATCTAAAAGTAAGAAACAAAATGTTACTAAAGCAGAAAGTGACATACAGCTATGAACTGCTAATCCAAAACTGAACCTGTCTAGTGGAAATAGAGCCAATCTGAGTCCAAATCCAGTTGTAAGTGGTCCCTCAAAGCTCTACAATGTGCCAAGATTTGTTTCTTCAACCCCTTTTCTCTAATCTGTTTTTTTTTTTTTTTTTTTTTTTTTTTTGCATTTAAGCTGTTTAGATATGTGAGCAGAACATCAGTGCAGGTATTGCTACCTTACATGGTGCTTAAGCAGCCGTGCTGCTCTTTTCACATACTCTGTCATGCACCTGCTGGAGGAGCTGCTGCTTATCCAAGGCTCCACCTCTTCTTGTGCCATTGACAGAGAAAAAGTTTCCCTGGTTTGTCCTCAGTGCACTACTTATTCCCTTTGAAAAAACTTGCTTTATCGCTTAACCAGTAAATAAATATCTATTATCACTTATCATAACACACTCCATAAAAAGCATTTTTCTTAGCCAAAAGAAGAAATAAAATCAGGTGTAGTTCAAGTCTGAAGTTCAAGTCTGAAGTTTTGTTCAAGTGAACCGTAGTAAATTCATGATTTAAAATGTGCTTTGTCTTTCTCTCTACGCTATAACTAATGGTTAACGGTATGTGCAGAATTCATTACAAAAGGCTCACTGGATTTATACAGACATGAAAAGACACTGTTTTTATCTATCCTTTTATATGTGATCCCTGTGGAGCTGTATTCCTGTGAGAAGCTGTCTGGGCTCTGCACTTGTTACCAGTGCATAAATCAGTTATCTTTCAATTTTACACAACCATTAACCAAATTCTTGAAGAAAACAATTAATGTTTTGTGTCTTTTTACCATTTTTCTCCCAATTTATTGAATTTTTTTTTTGTCTCTATTTTTATCTTCTTTTCATCTTACACGATTTATACTCTTATCGGTTTTCTTTTTCTTCACACTTTCCTGGCTGGGCTTGTTAGTCCTATTTTGCTCAGTTTCTAAGCCTCTATCATGACCTGCTTCCTTCCACCTTGGATTTGAGAGGAGAAGTCAATGCGTCAAGCACTGAACAGTGCTGCACAATCTGTCCATTTTAAACTATACTCTAATTTGGCTACTAATGATATAGTATTTGTTTTACAGCATGGCATTAATACAGAATTTTTCCTTTAGGAATCTGAATAACGGCCTCTAATACTTATTGACCTTTTTATCCTCCACCAAATCTCCAATCAGCATTCCTTCTTCCTTCTACTCTAGATTCTCCTCAGTAATTAAGACTTTCTTCAGGAGGAGCTGAAATGGATTTCTAGGGTGTTGAGAACATGACTGTGAAAAAAATTTAGAAATCAATCAAAGGAACTGCTACTGGGTTCAGCTGTACATCCTCTATCTTATGATTTCCTCTGTTAAACTAATATCCACCAGTTTAGGGCCTAAATTATCTTGGCTGGTAAACCTCTAAGGTTAAGACTAGTGATTAAGTGTGAAGAAGTGCAATGATCTGATTTGTACAATTTTGCAAAAAAAAAAAGAAAAAAAAAAAAGAAAAACAACAATAAACAAACCCCAAAACAAATCCACCACCTCTTGATCTTTGCATTCAAACTTAAGTAGCTCAACTCTGCAGCATGGGGCTGTTTTGCCCTCGAGGGGTATATTGGCAGTCAGCTCTGCTTAGACTTGTCAGCAGAGGGTACAGGAAATTCAATAATGTTTGGTAATAATGTGTGACTGGAGTCTTTTGCAGTTGTGTGTGGTTTTTCTGTTGCTGGATGAAGCACTAATGATGCTGTTATCAGTGACTCCTAGCCTGATTAGCTTGACAGATGAGGCTGACTGCCTTAAGTCCTCTCTTCCTGCCAGTCCAGCCGTGGTTTCATGCGCTTTTATGTGTGAGCAGAATGAGAGATGATGAGAAAGTGACGAAGGCTGATGCATTGATTGATTAAGATACGGCCATGCAGAGTCTTATACAAAGAGATTGTAAAGGAAAAACAGAAGCTGTCCTCCTCTGCAAAACATTAAAGCTCTGCAAACCAATAAAGGTGAAAAGTGTGTTAGAGGTGGAGGGACACATGCTCAATCTTATTTTCATCTTATCCAGCTCTTTCCCTAAGATATTTATCTATGTTGTGGGAGGGAAACCTGTGGTGATAAAGGCTTAGACTGCAGATGAATCCACCCTAATGGTAGATGTATGGGTGGAATCATGCCTGTATTGTTCTCTTATTCCCAACTGAAAATTCACCGCATGCTGGAGGTGTTTTACCTTTGAAAGTGTCCTCTGCTGAAAAAAAAAAACAAGAAATCTGACCGAAGGTGGATCAGACATTAAACACCTTGTCGCCAAATGCCCTCATATTGCCAAGGAAATTATGTGTATTCTCTGGCAAAAGACCTAGAAAACCTGAGAGAGAAAAGGTTGCGGTGGACACAAGCCGCGGTGTAATGAAGCAGATGACTTTGACACAGCAAAATAAGGTTAGCAGGCTAGCTGTTTCTTACCACAACTGATTTATTATATGTGACCACAGTCCAACTTTGACCTTTTTTTTTGTTCACTGACAGAATTGCTGAATTGAGACAGTTTTAGGGGTCATTCTGTTACCACATCCCTTACCTGCTCTGCCCACAGATTTGGCCGTAGGTTGAGGGTCATTGTTCATTTGGAAGACCATCTTGAGCTCCAGCTTTGACGTCATGATTATTGTCCCACAATGAGACTGTCCTTTTTCCACACAATGCTAGTTTCTCATAATGGCAGTTTTTGCATAGGGCATCAGTCTTACCTGCACAAAAAAACCTATGTATATAAACCTATATACCTGGTGCTGCCATCCACATATTTAAATGTTGGGATTGAGCTTGCAATCTCCTAAATTGAACGACCTTAAAGCTTGGCCAGCCCTAACCATTTTGAATTGTATCAGTTACACAGTTAAGGTAATAGTGATATGCAAGAGTTGTTTTTGTGAACCTGCCACTGTTGATCTGGGGTCTCTTACAGCATATTTCAAATTAACTATATCACTGATTTAATTAATTTTATTCTTTAAATACCTACAACTATTGTATTCAGTACAATTAAGTACATTTTATGTATCACAACTTCAGAACACAGGTCATCTAAAGGCTCATTACAGAGAAAATTCAGTAAAATCATATAGAAAATTTATTAAAGTTTTCCAATGAAAGCATGCCGATTGCTTTGTCAGTGACTTTGCATGTAGCAACAAATGGCCTTCACATGCATTGTGATGTTAACTCTGCAGCAATCTCTCACAAAGAGCAGGCATGGAGCGACAGTGGAGAGGAAAAACTCTCCTTTAACAGGCAAAAACCTTTGGCAGATCCAGGCCTCAGTGTAAGTACCCTTCTGCAAGGCTGACAGGAGGACAAGAAGACAGAACAATTTGGATAAGGGAAACTAAGGGTTCAATTTAATTCAGTTTTTTATATAGCGCCAATTCGCACACTTTACAGTTCACCAGGCACTTTACAGTTCACCAGATTATACAGTGAAATTGATTCAAAGTTTTCTACCTAAGGAAAACCAGTTAATTGCATCAACTCATTGACTCGAACGCAATCTGTCACACTAACCATGCTTGTAGCGCCATGGGAGAGGAAAAACTCCCTTTTAACAGGAAGAAACCTCCAGCAGAACCAGGCTCAGTTTGAGCGGCCGTCTGCTGAGGCCGACTGGGGTTCAAGGAGACAGAAGCAGAGATACAAAAAGCAACTGTAAAAGGCGACGCCGTCCATGAAACACACAGCCAGGCAGACGATCCCTGAGCCAACTCCCATGTCAGAGGACGAAGATAGCACATCCAGCCGTTCACAGCCAGAGAAACAGGACTACAGTAAAAAACAGGCAGATCTCGAACATTCATAAACAAAGGTGTTGATGACAGCAGCACAGCCGACACTTCTCAAGGATGGAGTCACAGCCAAACAGGAACAGATGAGGCAAAGCTACTAAGGGAAAAAGCAGAGAGAGCAGAACGCTAGAGATTCAACTAACAGATTCTGCAGAGTGGGAGAGTAGAGATAGAATGAAGCAGAATGATTAAAATAATTTTTGCATATATACATATATATATATATATGTATGTAGAAGATATATATATATGTGTGTGTGTGTGTATATATATATATATATATATATATATATATATATATATATATATA
>NW_015150487.1:746804-794229 GCF_000732505.1 Cyprinodon variegatus | reverse complement strand
TATATATATATATATATATATATATATATATATATATATATATATACACACACACAGTATATACTTTTCTTTTTGCATAATTTCTGATTAAGAAATTATGTGGTTCAGAGCCACCTGTACAAGTACTAGTACTTTTCTGGAAACACCTTCAGTCAACCTCTTTTTTTTTCTTTCTAACTCTGCTGTCAAGACCTTCACCATTTGACACGCTCATTGCTGCCTTTAGAGTCTGAGATTGACTTTCTGTGTTCCTTTGCACTTTGAAGCTTGCACATTCTGACCTTGGGGCAACTTTACAGTATTTTTTAATGCTTTAAATTTCCGTAAGTTCTTTTTGACTGTAGATGATATTGACGGATAAACTCTGGGTGGTTATGAAATGGTCTTGATGTGCAGTGATTTCACTAATAAAAATTTTGTTTGCCTGTTAACTTTCTCTGCAACTTTCTAAGGAAATAAACTACACATTTTGAGTCCTTGAAAGATTTACTGTCATTGTCTGTCAACTTATGCAGATGGAAACGTGAAGAAAAAATTAACTTTTGATTAATTAGGCCACTGTTGCCCAATATAAAAGCCTTGGACTTGTTTTATAGAACACGGTTATTAAATATTAAAAGTGATGTTTAGTCTGTTCAGTATTTTTTGTGTTTTATGATTAACCCTTAAAAATAGTACTTAAGATATACCAAATTTTGTGCCAAAATTAAGAAAGTGTTATAGCAGAAAACCTGTCTGAAGATACAAATAATATATTCAGCCATACTTGAAGTCCTTTGACCAAAGCCATTAATCCACCAGTACAACACTATATCATATTTGTATTACATCCTTCTTGGAAAAGAGAGTTCATTTAATTATCAGTCATTCTGACAGATAATTAATTAAAGTTATGTTGTGACAAGTTGACAGTGGGTATATTGTGAATTTAAAATATTTTGGATTTTATTCAATTCAGTAGTCTGATGTGTAAGATGCACTAAACACAAATGAACCACCTGACCAATAATGTTAATTTAAAATATAAAAATGACATTTTTTTTTTCCCAGAAAATCTTTTGTCAGACTCTACATTCTCATAATTTGATTTAGTAAAGAAGATTAATTTAGCAACAGGAGACCAAAACAGATTAAGCTGGATGTTTTACATTACGACAAAATATTATTGCTTCTGGAGTTGAATCTATTTAAATCTCAGAATCTAATTCATGTGAATTGTCTGCTAAGCATAGATGGGATCTTAATTCAGGATTTTCCACTGCAACCCTTCATCTCAGTTTTTGTTTCTTGTTGGCTCACTTTGTTTCCTTACAGGATTGCCCTTTTTTTTTTTTCGTTTTTGGACAGTGGAATCCATTTCCATCTCTCTTTTTCTTTTGAGGAACCATCTGCCATGATGTCCTGATTATCCTGATTTACATAATCTGGTTTACTGTCCTGACTTGGTTTTGTTAAACTCAGCTTTCTGCTTTAACAATCATTATTTTATCACCACAATTCACGTTCCCCAGTCTCTATGGAACAGAGCTGCAGTTTGTTTTTTTTGCCTCTGTCTGTCTCCTGCTGTCTTTTTGTTTTATGCCAGACAGTGGCAGTTTGCTGGCTGGACGGGCCATGTGGGTGTTTGACACATCACACAATGCTGAGGCCCACGACCAATAGCTGTGTGTGTAATTTATCATATATTTTATTTCCTTTTACATGAGTACACAGATGCACCCTTGGCTTCCTGCTGTAGTTCTCTCCATAAGTATCTGGACACACAATTGAATAGATATATGTTAGGTTATACAAACAAGCAAATAAGCTGTTGTTTTTATAGCATGCTCTACCAAGAGATAAGGACATATTGCACAGATGAAAAGCTTAGATATATCTAACAGTTGTATGCTATTATATTTGTGCAGAGCAGATTACTAGTAGAGGCAAATCATATGATTGTCAAAGGGCAGTTTTTCCTCTAGAATATACAACTGATTTATTCTATTCCATCCAAAGACAGCACATAATTCCTCCTCAGTCTTACCTCTCACCCCCTCCCTCTGTTATTTAGCTGGGTTTGCATCGGTGTTGTACGATTGGCTCTTGGGAAAAAGAGCTATCCTAATCACATCTGATGGAAGGCTTGTTTATACCTGCAGCTGTGATTACAGTAACATCTAACAGCTCAGCTCATTAAGAGATGCCAAGTAGAAACTATAGAAAAAATGAAGGTGGGATTTTCTCCAAATGTCTCAGTGTACTGCTATGAACAAATTACTTTATATAAAAAACCTTTAAAAAATGGCCTTTTACATGGGAGGTCATTCTGATAGTCTGAGACATTTTACCCTTGTCTATTTCCTATGCACACAATTGATTGCTGAAAAGCCCTGCATGGTGAGAATTCAACATCTGGCTTCTGTTTACAGATTATAAAATGATTTAGGTATTTCTATACCATTTTGTTAAATGCCACACATCATCTGTAGGTTGTCAAATAGATGTTTATATATTTTAAATTAATCTTGAAATATGTGGATTTAACAAACCCATTATTGATTTTTAATAAGGACTTTGTTATTACAATTTTCTTAAGTACCGGTATACAATTGAATGTGAAAAATATATATTTTTGAGATTACATTATTGCAGTATTTACTTCATCTAATTCTTTTATAACCTTGTGTAGAAGTAAATAAAGAAGTCATTTCATTTGTCAGCCTTTCCCACTGAAGTATATTTTCTACTATAAATATATATATATATATGTGTGTATATAATGATTAAAAAATTATAATCAATTTATTTGTAAAAATATGCTCTATCCTGCATTATACTATTTAACTGTTTTAGTATAGAAACCAGCAACAAAGGAAAACCATGAAAAGCCATATAGGATGATAAGTTTCTATTGAAAAATAATCTGTTTTCTTTCTCGTTGCTACTTCCCCACAGTTTTATGAAAGAAGAAATATTGATCTACTAGTGTCCTTTCTTCTTCATACTGTCTCAGCAGAGTCAGTTTAGAGCCATATTAGTGTGTACTTTTTAAATAACAGCTTTATTACTCTGACATGCTTTCTGTCACTCACCCAAAGTGGATTCTGCTCTTTTTTCTTTTACTCTGCAGGGTTGTATCAGCTCTGACCTTTTACTCTTTCTCTTAGCCTTACTAAGAGTTTGAAAATGCACAGGCAGGGTCCCACCTTGAATTGACTATGGACAAAGAGATAATGTGATAATGTTGTGGTGATCTTTAAAGAAACTCCCTGTAATGCAGTAGAAATGGGCCTTATTGTACTATAGTGGCAAATTTTCTATGAAAAAAAAAGTTTTGTTCTTTTAGACTAGGTGTAATGATGAGACAAATTGGGGACCTTAAGAATTAAACTAGACACAAACATGAACTTTAAAAAGATTTCTTAAAAACAAAATATCTGGATAACAATACACCCTCAGCAACAGGAACCACTAGAAGACACAAGTTAGTGGCCGAGATGAGATTTCAGCAAAATTCAGAAAAAGAGTTACCCAGGATTCTGGTGGAGGCATGAACCCTTTTCTTTGGTTCCTTAGCGTTAGCGGACAACAGTGTGATGATGTCAATGCAGGTAAAGGGGAGGCTTCCTTCATAGTGGCAACCACTGACAGAACTTTGGAGGTAACTAAACTAAATTAGGGCTAGGCAGATCTCGTCAGTCAGATTCAGAAAACAGGTTTGGCAATTTAGTCACATTCAAAGAAAAGCAGATCCAGATATGAGGCTTGAATCTGTGGTCAGAGAATGAAAGGAAATTCAGAACCATGGAGATCGATTCAGGCAAACAAATCCAAAGGCCTCAGAACTTCAAGAAAATCCAGAAAAGGCTAGATGAGACAGGGAAATCAGTAAACAAAACAAGAAAATATCAGGCAGGAAGACTGGCAAGGTAAGGCAAGAACGCTGTATATCTATGCGTATGGTGGCTTTCAAGGATCTGGTATTAACTATATAACCTGGAGAGGTTTATAAACCTCAGAGAGAAGGTGAGCTAAGTCGGGCTGATTGGGAGTGGCCGTCGTTATCAGAGGTGGAATGAATATTCACTCAGCTTGGCAGTAAGTAGCCGAGCAGAACGTAAATATTGGTGAACAGTTAGGACAGAATCATAACCCCAGGTTACTGAGAGATTTATTTCAGATGCAGCATGATGTGGGTTGCATGGTATGTACAGCTTTAAAGCTTATAACATCACCCTCACCTTCTTTAAAACAGCTCATTCAGATTTATGTTTGAATATAAAAAAAAAACACACACAAAAATTACATCTAGTTGTTTTTTGTTTTTTTTGTTGGAAATAATCACAAGGAACATTGGCTTTCAAATCTAATGGCTGAAGGTGCTGGGGGTTGTTTGTTTTCTTAAGAGGGCATCACAGGATCTTTTCTTAACCAGTATGAGAGGTTGACTGAGCACAGGATTAATTGGTTATTTTGACAGATTTATTTGTACACGGAGCCTTAAAAAGTAGTTATACCTATCATATTTTGAAATCCAACAGCTGCAAACTCTGATGTAGGTTATGGGGATGTTATGTGTAGCATGCCTTAATGATTTATAATTGCAGCAGGTTGTTTTAAAACTCATAACCTTGACCTTCCACTTTACCATGATGCACTGTTTTGCATTTCTATCTAAAAAATGAGGTTGTAATGGCTGTACTGCTTGAGATAATAAGGGGGATGAGTACCTTTTCTAGCTTGATGTGATCTATTAAATGAAAGATAAATTGGTGCTCTGCTCATGTTTTTTCAGTTCCTTACTAACAAATGAGTGGATTTCTGGTTGCGAGTATAAATAATTCAAAAACCAACTCGCTTTTCTTTTTTTTTTCCCTTCTTGCTTACTTCCTTGCATGCAGACTCTGGTTTCAGGTCATCTGTTTTCATCTGCCCTCTCTGCATTTATACCCCTCTGCTCTCCTCCTCCAATCCATTTCTTCTTTCCAATGCATCGGTTCACTCTTGAAGCCCTTCAACGCTAGCTCTAATAGCTTTACCTCAGAGTGAATCTCTGTCGGTCTGGCTGTCTTGAGGTCGAGCAGTCTATACTTAAAGTTTGCCCCCGCAGAACTCCAATCAAAACACATGCTGCATAAAATATATGTAGAGATTTATTCTGCACCTTCTGAAAATAAGACATTTCACACAGATTTTGAACAACGAAGCATAAAAAAAATCACACTAAATATTACATTCTGGTACATAGTTTTTAATGAAATATAGATATGAAATAAAAATTGAAAAAAGTACCTTATTTCCAATATATATATTTTTACAAATCTAACAGTTTTTTTTCATAGGATTCATTTAGCCAGTCATTACTGTCTGTCATAGCTCACAATATGTTTTTTTTGCCCTCCACAGGGGAAGTCATATGTGTTTGACCAGGTCTTCCCTACCAACACCACGCAGGAGCAAGTCTACAATACATGTGCCAAACAGATTGTCAGAGGTGAGCAAACAAAATGTTTGTGCCTTTACTCGTTAAGATGCAAGAGTGATACAAGCGCTGAAGGAAGAAAGAAGAGACAGCCGACCTCCTTGTATTAGCATATCCTCCCCATTCTTGATCTTTGTGTTGGCATTGACAGTCTGTACCTCTGTCAGTGATGTATGCGGCAGCAGCATCTCCTTGCAGCAAACAGGAAACCTATTTTCATGACATTTTAGTCACATGTGTATGGGATTAAAATAATATTCAAACAGATTCAAAAGATGCATACTATTTTAACACTAAAGTATAAAGAAACTGCAGGAACTATATTAAAGAATTTGCAACGTGTTTTTCTTTTTCTTTCCCAGCACAACACTCTTTAACCTTGCACAGTCATTGAGTTTAATTGCTTTCAGGTGGGATGCCATTTTTTTCAATAAGGGTGTGTTTGGCTGAAAAAGTAATTAACAATTCAATTAAGCTCTTTATCAGCTGATTACCACATAGCATGAGGCAGGAATGAAATGTAAATTAAATAGATCAAAACTGTTAAATTTGAAGTAGACAGCATCATCTCTGAGAGAGGATAAGACATGGTTCACCAGTTCTTACATTTCCTATATTTAAACAACAGATTATTCCTTTATACAAGTTAACAGAAACATGTTGGAGGGGAAGAGGGCTGAAACAACATTAAACTGGATAAATGGATTTAAACATGGCAAATGGGGCAAGAACTGGGACAATTTCTACAAAAAGATTCAAATGATAAAGAGATAAATATCTTCAGGCATATTTTGACTGTTTTCTCCAGAATATGTTTTGCCAATAACTTAATTTCTGCAACATTATAGGAAAATTGCTTGTGTGTGTGTTTTTTCACTCTGGGGTCCCCTACTGGGCTGGCAATAACAATTACGACCCCTGGTACTGAGAGTTCGCCCTTCCCAGAGGTTTGTTGCTTCTCTCAGCATCACTGGTTTGAGGAAAAAGACCTTTTTCAGAAGCAGAATCCAGGATCAAATTATTAGTACTGGAAGCATCAACATTGTAATGATATCAGACTTTTTTCTTAACATTTATGGCTCAAAAGTCAAGTATTGTCATTCCAGCCTTTATAGAAATCAGTAATGTGCAGTGAGGCCTCAAGCTCAACAATATGAAACCAAAATAATATAATACAAATAATTTAGCTTAATTTTTATCGACATTTTTAGATGTTTTTAAAGCTTCCTATTATGCTATAACAGACAACATATCAAGAAAACTATTTTATAAAAGGGTCAAATTTAAATATTGTTTTTCTATTTTGGCTGAAATGACTTTATTTTTAATAAATAAACTGAAAGCCATGTATGAGATTACCTTTATTTTTACATGAAGTCTACATGAAAGAAGCAGGTCTTAATATTTAGACTTTTACTTAAAACCTCCAGTCCCCAACCTTCACGTTGGTGATGTTTAGTCTATGCTGCCTATTCAATAAGAAATCAATGTGTGTAGCTTAAAACTCATTTGGGTCCCACTTAGATTGAAAGTAGCATGTCCAGATGCTTAAAGGGGTAGAGTTATTTATGCCTACAAAAAAAAAAGACCAAAAACCATGTGATCAAGATCAAATAAAGTATATACACAAAGTGTGCATTCTGATGGTGTTTTGATAATTCTTTGTGAGCCTAAATTGAATTCCAGCACCAAACATGATGTGTAGACATAAACAAACCACCATGTTCACAACCTGCCAGTAGTACTTGCAAAACTATCAGAAAACTAGATGGGAACAATTGAGGCAGCTACTTAATAGTACCCGACGAGTTTGATAGCCCTACAATGCCTCACGAAAAAGCAACATCCAGACATAGTTGCAGACCAAGCAATATTAGTTCAATTAACTCATCTGCAGCAGTTATAGTGAATCTTCCCTAGAGCCTCCTATCAGAACATTATGTGAAAAGGAAATTCTTATTCTTGTCTTTTTCTGGTGCCAGGTCCTTTAATGTTTGCAGGGAGATGCTCCATATCTTCTATAAGTCTGTTGTAGACTGATTTAAAGTGTTGATTTGGAGAAGCTCAATAAGTTAACAAAGAAGACCAGCTCTGTTCTAGGAACTCCTCTAGAACCTCTAGAGACAATTTCACAAAGAATAATTTGTGAAATTAAATGAAGAACATTATGGATGACTCTGAGCATCTAATTTCCCTTTCTGATAAGTAAAGCATTTTTTTTTGTTTTTATTTAATCAAATTTTTGTACGTAACTGGAGTGAGCAACAGGCATATAAGTAAAACTATGTGACTATGACCCTTTAAGCTTTTGAGTTGGTCTGCTTCTCTGAAACTTCCTTTTAAGACTGTAAATCCAATTTAAAAAATCCATTTATTTTTAAAATACCAAATTGAATGTACACAGCAACCTGGACATGCTTATGGAGCTCCGATATCAATGAAGCATGGTATTTTTTGCTTCCCTCTGTCCATTTTCACAGTGGATTTGTAGTGGGCTAGAAAGATAAAACAATTATCACGAACAATTATAAAATATTAAGGACAGGTTGTGGAACTTCAGTATGTTTTTCACATATGTAATAAAACTTGTATATTGGCGATATAGAAAGACAGCAATAGCATTCAGTTATGTGTGACACAGAATCACCAGAAGTGAGGCTGAGCTATTTCCTGCCTCACTTCACCTCCAATATCATATTTTTACATCGCTGATTCATTTATTTAATGATGTTGACCAAAGAAAATTCACACAGAAAACTTTTTTTAACAGTCAAGGGAAAATGTTTTGTTTTTGTCATTGAATCATAAAATGTACTTGTCATGGTGATGGGTGAGACGCTGCCTCCCCTCCAATTTAAGCCTGTGTTGTTGGTGTCATGCCCCTGATGACTGAGAGATGGCACGGGCATTGTGATATTCACAATTTATAAAGTATGTTATATTTTTGACATTTAGGGAATGTAAAAAAATAAATAGAAATAATACATAATAATAAACAAAAAACTGTAACAATTTAATAAAAACAAAATCATTCAGAAATAACTTTTTCAGGAATATTCAACAATTATCATGCTATTTCACATAGACAGGAACCTTTTCTACAGTATCCTGGCTGAGCCCTGTTTCCTGAAGTGAAACCTTTGCTTTGATGCTGTCATGTGAGAAGCATAGCTTATTATTAATATAAAAGAAAGAAAGAAAGAAAGAAAGAAAGAAAGAAAGAAAGAAAGAAAGAAAGAAAGAAAGAAAGAAAGAAAGAAAAAAGGAAAGAAAGAAAGAAAGTGAACATGAACTGGCCTAAAGTAGGGGGTAGAAGCAATCTAAGCAGCAGCTGCAACAATCCACAGTATCTCTATTTAAAAACTGTGAGCTAAATCATTAATTTTCCACATAGAGACAGTGGTGTAGAGTGCTTCCCAAGCTATCAGAGCTCATAGTATATGTATAAGGAGACAAATTGTGAAAGGACCCAGCTGTGCTTGTTGTTTTGAGACTTGGGTAACTTCAGAGATTTGCAAGCTGTACTTTAAATGTAAACTACACCTGTCAGACTGTTGGAAATGTTCTATATATTTCATTTAGAAATAAGGTGTGAGGGAGGAGGATAAGAGCACTGGACTGCTGATTAGGTGTCTATGATTTTATAGCAGTCAGAGTATAGCTTTCAGACTTGAGGTCTCAGTGTTATCAGTGAAAAGCACAGATGTTGGATTTTATGTTGCAGAGTATGTTGGATGACACTTTCTAAGATAATTCTTGAAACCTATCCTGCTTTACCTACCTCCTCTCAAGCATATTTCCATAAGCTGTTAGCAATATTAATGGTCTCCCCTAATCTCTATTACTGATGCTAGTCCCACAAATACCAACATTTATAGATATAAATGCACATTGTGACAAAACATTGTTATTCAGCTGTGATACGGATTGAGGTGACATCAGTCGGTAGAGCAAGCCTATTAGTCAGGAACTAAGGGCAGTAATGTCATGCTTGACCTCACATGGAAATGAGGATTTCCAAATTTTCAACCACATTTTAATGAGACATAGGAGCTGTAGTGTCAGAACACAACTGGATATGTTTCCTTACAATGCTTTAAATCTGTAGAAAATCATTGATCGCACTCAACCTAGTCTTTAAATGAGAAACATTAAGCAGCCTTAGCAAGATTGAAGTTTCTATTTTAGGATGAAAAGTGTTTGAAAAAAGAAAAAATCTAATCGACACCAGTTTGGAGTGGCTGAAGGAATTTGGCTGCCTTAAAGGTTTAGTAAGATTTTGTGCTGACTTAAAACATTATATTATTTAACAATAAAATTCATACCTGGGAAAAGAGTTTACATAATAATTTTTCACACAATTATTACCCATGAGGGTTTAAATCAAAGAAACAAACCCAAGAGCTTAAATCCTGTTTTTTTTTTTTTTCACGTCTCATTTTCCCTCTATGTTTTTTTTTCTTGTTAGGGTTGTATTTATTCTTTACCTTCAAAGCATGAAACTGTGGTGAACTAGGGCATGATATAAAGATTGATTTGGTGCACAAGATTGCTTAGAGTGAGGGATTACCTTGAGGGTTGAGGAAAGATGAAATTAAAGGATCAACATGGGCAGCGGTACAAGGTTGGGAAAATTCTGGGTAAGCATTTCCCAATTTGAGATAGAGATATTCGACAGTCGTCAGAAGGAATCAGAAATTAGAAGAAGGAAATCAAGAAAGGTTAGAAAACATACCGGAGGCTCCCTCTCTTTTGTGTTTTTTATTGTTCCACCTTAACATATTAAAACAATAAACATCTCAGCTCATGTGTATATTTAATTTCATTCTGTTATTGTTTAATAGCTGACGTGGTGCTCTTCATAAACAACTGTATTTTTTATTCCAAATGTTATCTATATTCCTATATTTATTTGTTCTAACCATATGTTTGCTAGTTTATGTGCAGAACTACATCATCAAAACAAAATTTGATTATGATTATAAAAATACTTTATTGTCCTTGCCAGACTTTCAAAATCCAGCACACAGTGCTCTACAAAATAAAAGCCTTTACATTATATAAAGCAATTCATTGCATCATAGGACTCAATATGACCCAACCCAGTTTTGGAAAATAGATTAGGAAAGCTTTTCCACAATACACCCTCCTACAAATTTTAAAATAATAGTCTCACATTTCCAATCTAATAAAGCCTCTATTAATCTAAAAATAGGAAAACATTGTTATTAAAAAACTTATAATAAAATAAGAGAAGTGAGTGGTATGGGCTGTTGAGGTACCATGGCCATCTACGTCACCATAAATTATGGAAAATTAAGTAGTCAAAATATATTGAGATGTAAGTCACCCGCAAGATGTGGTGGCACAAGCTGCCACAAATGCAGTCCCAATCAAGCAATCAAGGACTGTTCCAGTTGTCCATTAAAACACCAATAAAATTTCTCCTTTTTCTCCAGTAAGAAAAATCCTGAGAAAAACAAACAAAAAACATATAAAGACAGAAACTGGAATGAGTCAAACCTAAAGAGCACAGATCCTAACATGCATGCAAACAATAAAGCGGCATTGATTAAAACTGTAAAAAGACTACTTCATAGTTGTTATGAACAATGTCATTTCTCTTAACAGATTATTGGGCTATTTTATTGCGATGAAGTCATGTGGGGTTTTTTCTTTCTCTTATCCTCAGCAATGTTCTCTCTTGTGTTTGCTCTCAAATCTCCTGCTGACTTGGTATCCGGCTTCAACCACTGAACTCATTATTTTTGCTTTTTGTTTGTGATGTTCTCACCCTGACCTGCGTGGAAGTGAGGGAAGACATGTTGTTGTGGCTTCAAAGTCCTGCACAGACAGACAAGAAACAGGGGAACAGGGTTCTGCATGGTTTCAACTCAGAGCCTTTCTGATTTGTTTGTGGTTCTCTGCACTGTGGCCAGTCATGCACAATGATATGTTTGGCTTTTTCTCCGCTGGTTTATTTGTCTGTGTCAGCAATATGACATTCAGCAATGTGGGGTTTTTTATTACCTCAGCTGGTGAATTTGTTGTTGTGCATTTCTTTTCTTTATTTGTCATGGTTCCATATGAATGGAGAGAATAATGTTGCTGCTGCTGGTTGCAACCTGATTGAGTCCCTCTTGGTGATGCTAAAAGCTTCAGGTAGTTGTTGTTTATTGTGTGCAGCCACAGAGGCCGTTCAGTATCCACTCAAGCTTAAATACCACATATTTCATGGTTAGCATGAGGATCAAAGGTCAAATAGACTGATCTTTCTCTGGGCACTCCTTCTCTTCTTGATTACATGTAAGCTCAGCTGCAGCTCAGGTGCCATTTTTTTTATTTTATTTTTACCTATTTGTTATTTTTTTCTCCCTCTCTAACATGTTTTCCTCCTTTTTTCTTCGTTTTAGATGTACTTGGTGGATACAATGGGACTATCTTTGCCTATGGGCAGACCTCTTCGGGAAAAACACACACCATGGAGGTGCGGTATTCCTAAATAATTCAAAGACAACCCTTCTGTTGTGGCACATACATGCACGCTACCACACAAGCTTGTTACTTTTTTTCCTTCCTTCATCTTTGTCATCTTCTCCTCTGCCAGCAATCATGGCAGTATACCCACCTTCATCACAGCCACCATCCTTTATCTCTCAATCCTAGTCTTCTGTGGGAACCATCTTCTTTTTCAACTTTCCCTGGGAAACTGCTCTGGCCCTCTTCAAGTAGAAAAATCCCCTATGTTCTCCTTTTATGCTGTTCTTTCAGTTTAATTCCACCCAGAATGTTTTTCTTTTATCCAGCTGTTCATTTGTATGCCGTTATAGAGCCTTTCTGTGTCCTGCAGGGGAAACTTCATGATCCCAATGCAATGGGAATCATTCCCAGGATAGCCCAGGACATTTTTGAACACATATTCGCCATGGATGAGAACCTGGAGTTTCATATAAAGGTTTGTGTTGCTTTGAATGCATTTCTGATGATGTATGTGAGAATGTTGTCTATTGAATCTTTGATTATCTTTCAAGATCTCTGATGTAATTTTTTTTTTGCTAATAAAAAGCCAAATGAGTTACACACTCTGTTTAAATGTTATAGACTTGAATTATCAATTATATCAGTTACTTAAGATGCTAAATAAAAAAATTAAATAATCCTTTACTAAATATTCATAATTGTATAAAGTTTTAGGAAAAATCCCAAAGTTTTCTTGATTCTGAAATGTGAATTGTGTCATAAAAGCAGTTTAAAGACAGCAGGTTTTTGTCCCCTAAAGAAAACTAACACTAATGGCACACTAATGCTCTATAATATTTATACTCAGATTAAAATCAGTGCTATTGATTAAGGTGTTTTTCTGCCTAATCACGCATTATTTTAGGGAGTGAGTCTTTAATAAACTATTCTGAAGGTGATATTATTTTAAACAGACTATAACTGACCGTATGCACTGTTGAACAACAAAAGACTCTAGGCTGGGGAAAGTTTTGCCTTCCCCCAGGTCAAAGACCAAAGACAGAGCTGCAAGGGGAATATTTTAGATCAAAGGTATCCATGTGTGAGAATGGCTCAGTCAAAGTTCAAATCTACTTAGAATGAAAATCCATGGCAAGATTTAAAATTGCTTTTCGGAAGGTCACCATGTCTAAGCTCGAACTATTCTGCAAAAACCAATGGGTAGAAATATTATTCTAGGGGAGCAAGTCTCCTATTCAATGCATACTGTATATCTCCCAGGTTTTTGAGACTTTATTGTGTAAAAAATAAATGAAAATAATGCAGAAATTTCCCTCCACTTCCCAGCTCTGCAATTTATGCCAGTCTATTGCTTAAATATTCCAATAAAATACATTAAGATTTGATATTTTAATAATATTTCAAAGGTTTGGGGTATTTTTTTGCCTCACACTCTCTTCTGCCTCTCTCAACTTGCAGTATTAGATTCCATGTTTGACTGCCAGGGAGAAATACTGTGTTTTTTAAGTTTCTGGCTGTGTTGCAGGTCTCCTACTTTGAGATCTACATGGAAAAGATCCGGGATCTCCTTGATGGTATGCTTTATGCTTTAGATTAAAGAGTTCATTTTATGCAGAAGGAAAACCTTTAAGTTGCTCTCTGGGGCATGAGGAGGCACACACAAAATGACTGCAAAGAAGAATCAGTACATTTCCTTGTGATGTGTTCTAAATTTGCAGTCAAATGCACTTTGGTCTTATCATGCAGTGTATAAGCAATTAAATGGCTCCCACAATAACAATAAATATTACATTAATTGGACAATAAATTAACATTTTCTGCTTATTTGGTTCAGCCAGAAGGGAAGAAAAAGTGTGTGTTTTTTAACACATCATTGCAGCTTATATGGTATTATCGTACAGAATAAAAATAAAATAAAACCAGTGTTAAATGATGGAGAGCCTTGGATGAAGAGCTGTAAGCAGGGTTCCTTTGATTACAACCTTTATGGGCCTTCAGACAGTGGTCAAAAGCTCCATCTGTATGCATTAGGGTTTATTTAATCTGAGAGATATTCAAAATATGAGCAACCTGAGAGTCAACAACAAGCAAGATGAATTATACGAGTGCAGAAAAAAACCCTCAGTGGGAATTTGCTTGCAAAATTAGATACCAGAGGGTTATAAAAGCTCACATTTACACCCAGATATCTACAAGGAAAAATATCACTGTTATTCTTTGAATTTTAATTATAATCAACATAATATGACTCGAAATTATAAATGCAGAATAATGAGTAGGAGCCTTTGTATAAATACTGTATTTTGTTCACTGACTTCCACAAAGGCATCCATTTATCTTCTCACTGATTTTGACAGGAATAGATTGATGAAAATCTAAAAACAATTATAGACTGTCTTGATGTTTTTACAATGCATTCATAGATGTTGGGTCACAAATATGAAAAGAAAATCATCAGTTCACATTACATGTATATGCAAAAACACATAGAATTGAGCATCCTTTCTCCTCATTCTTCTCTTATGTCATTGCAGTAACAAAAACCAACTTGTCAGTGCATGAAGACAAATATAGGGTTCCTTATGTGAAGGTGAGTCAGCTTCGGATATCATTCAGTTTTGCAACATATTAGACTTTCTAACTTTGCTGATGTTGAGTTTTTATGCTGAAGTTTATTTTGACCTATGATTTGCCTTAAGATTCAAAGTTAATTTGTGAGATTATTGCATTTTGGGAAATGTGTGGGACTTGTAGTTCTGAGTGACCAGGCTGAGTTCTGTTTGCATTTTAAGTCCATAAGAACACATTTTACTCAGTTCACTCATTTAAAAAAAAAAACAAATATTAAGAAGAAAAAGAAAAAAATGTTTCAATCTGAGCTGATAAGTGAAAACTTGTTCAGCTCCAATAACTAGCTGAATATTTGGTGCCTTTTTATAACATTTTAAAGAAATATGTTCACACACATTGTACACTACTTGTTAGTACCACTAGTTTAATCCAAAAAAGTCAAAATAAATACTAACCAAAATCTTGCAACCACAACTGCAGTTGCTTTCGTATGTGAATCCTGTTAAAATTAGAGACATAAAAAATAGAGAAATCAAAAACAAATACTATGATAATCCATTTACAGACTTTTTACCCTCTTCCATTCAGCTAAAAACAGACGGCAGCATAAAGTCATGCAAAGCAGAGGAACCAAGGAGCATGGTTTTATTTTACACCCCTGTTCCTCTTTTAGTTTAAGGTGAAGAGCTTTATAACCATGTTTAATTCATTATTATCTACTAAAAATTATGAGATAAAATACAACGTACTGTCTGGCTCAGAACAAGAGGACCTGGTTTTCGAGGTGGAGAGACTGTTAGGTTTCATAAAATGTTTATTTAAGAAGGAACTGTAGAGAACGGCGTCGGCGTCTAAGCCAGGAACCCCCTGCAGGGGAAGAACAGAGGTTAGATACCATGTCTATCTGATGGAGGATGATAATGAAAGTGTGAGACACTAACCTGGTCTTAAAGTTCAGTCTGTACCCAGGCGATGAGGTTGGTTCCAGCCAGTCCAACAAGGCGCAGCCAACAAGGCATGGCGGGCAAAGCCCACAGAGTCCCAGAGGCTGATGTCCCTGAGGTCGGAGAACAGACAGGGGAGCAGAACCGAGCAGACGAAGGAAGGCAAGATAATCCATAGGGTGAAGCCAAAGCCGGTGTCGAGGAGGTGTTCAAGAGTCAGGGCCAGGAGATCAGATATCCGAAGAGTTACCGAAAGGGATATTCAAGACGGTGTCAGGAATCAGTTCCAAGTTCAGTACACAGGCAGAAATCCAACAGGAATCTGAGGACAGGCTAGGCAAACAGATCAGAACAGGAACCGGCAGGCTCAGATATCCTGAGGCAGAACGGGTCAGGATCAGGCATTTAGAAACACTCAGATAGGCTAGACAACTCTCACCAAGGGCTCGAATAATCTGGTACTGATAACTGGTTGAATGCTGGTTAAATAGAGGCTGGAGCAGATGGATCAGATGAACTGTAATGAGAACTGAGCAGAGATAAGCAGGTAAAGGAAATGAGTAAGCAGACCAGTCATTAGCGCCCAGATCATGACACATATAAAGAATACAACTATAATACATGTCCAAATTTATTGTTTTATTTCACAAATTATGTTTTTTCATAGTGTGCCCCTGGAAAATGTATCACAATTTTATGAAGCCAGTTCATGTTTTGTTCAAATAGCTGCTTTTTAGCAGATGTTTTTCGGTACTTAATGATCTTTTGATACTCAGAAAATGAAGGATTTTATTCAGCATTAGCTTCAAGATGCATCTCATTTAGTTGATTTTCGGCAGGATGATACTTTTAGCACAAATTAGTTGAAAAGTGTATTTATTGTACCTCTAGACATGAGGAGAATGACTTACATATTTATCCTTGATGTTTGGGCTTTGCCTGATCGTCTGACAGAAGCAGAGGTAGCGTTTGCTTTATTTTCAATGACTCAGATAAGCATCATTTGGCTGCCTCATTATTGCATTGAAAAAGGATGAAGAGTGCCATCAATCTTCTAATGTAGCTCACTAACTTTTAGGTTGGCTGTCATTTATCTCTAAACAAATAAGAAATCAGCAAATCTCACACTCTTGCAACTGAGTTGTAGGATCTTTACTCAAAGCAGAGATAAAAGATAAAAGCTGTTAATTCTATTTTTGGGATCATGCGACTCTTTTTGCGTTCTCATGCGTTTTAGGGTATAACTTCAGAAAATTTTTGCAAATGGCAAGATCTTTTTGTTTCTAGATTGATTTAGGCTTATGCATTCTTTCAATAGTCATACACTCTTTGAACATTTCTTTGTTACAGCATAAACTGTATAATTGTGATCTACTAATTCAATACATTCAGGGCTGCACAGAGCGCTTTGTCACCAGTCCAGAGGAAGTGATGGATGTGATAGATGAAGGGAAGGCCAATCGTCACGTTGCAGTCACCAGTGAGTCAATCCGTTGATCTTCCTGATGGTTCGGTGCTCATGCTGTCACTTATTTCATGTCATTTTTTTTTTCAGTGGATGACTGATTTGTGAAGTGTAGTGTGGGGATTTATCAGCTTCATTCAGTCTGTGGAAAAGAAGTGAAATCAAAGTGATTTTTGACTAAAGGCTGCTCCGTTTGACCCTGTCTCTTCTTTATATTTACTCCTAGATATGAATGAGCATAGCTCTCGCAGTCACAGCATCTTCCTGATAAACATCAAACAAGAAAATGTAGAGACGGAGCAGAAACTCTGTGGGAAGCTTTACCTGGTTGACCTCGCTGGAAGTGAGAAGGTAGAAATTAAGTTGGTATTTTCTTTGAAAACTTTAAATGGATCATTCCAAATTTAAATCCAGCAGTGTTTTTTCCTAAGATGTTATAAGAAGTAGATATCCTACCTGCTCTATTTGTATCTTCATTGTAAAGAAACAACAAGGAGTTTTAGAGCTAAAAAGTAATCAGAGATGGGGCGAGATTTCTACTTCCTTAAACAACTCCAATCTTCAAAATGTCACAAAGGTTCAATTAAATGTTTAGATTATTATCAGCTGTGTAAAACAAGGTTAAAGACATAAAAGTCATTCCTTTTTTTCATAAAGACAAAGCTTGTCTGCCATCCTGAACAGTGAACATTCCATCTGGCTGATGTGTCTGATAGAAAGATTAGGTAGAACAATAGGGTCTGCTTTTAAAATAGCTACTTTATGACTCTGTTAGCAGAAAAATTAAAAAGCTTTTTTAATCAAATGTATACCAAGAGCAGAGACAGTTCTAGACTTCTCTTGTGACCCTAAGACACTTACAGAAGCATCCACTTACACTCCCCCCTAATGCAATGTAAGTCAAGACCATTTAACTTGATTGTTCTGAAGAGAACTCATAGAGAACCCACGCCTGTCAGGGGAGAGCATGCTCCACGCACGAAGTTCCCTATGGTGTGGTTCAAACACAGGATTTTCTAGCATGTGTTAGTGCAGTATGAGCAGTATCAGTAGTAGTTGAAGAGGTTTATTGTGTTAGGCTCCTTCCCTCCAAGGTCAAGAGCAGCAGATTGAATGTCAATTATTTTAAAAGGGGTGGATACACTTTAGATAGATGCACTGGAAGTAGATGATGTAATAAATTACATTTAGTTCACATTGAAGATACGACATGCAGGATAATTAATCAAATCTGGGAAATCTGAACTCACAGCACCCATAATTTTGGAATAGGTGCTGTTTTATATTTTGCTAAAAGTGTAAGACAGTGTCAAGAGGATCTTGAAAAAAAATGCTATTGTGTTTTTTTTTTTTTTTATTATAATTGCATACCAACCGTGAGATTTAAAGGCTTTGTTTCAAAAAATTTTTTTTTTCTTAATGCAATACCTTTAATCTTATAGGGTATATACGTTTATTCTATTCAACTTTTTTTGCTTAATCTTTTACTTTAATATTAACAATTACATTTTTATTATTTATTCAATGCAGAGTATATTATTTAACATGATTAAAAAAATAATAAACTATGTAATGGAGCCTGTAGTATGACTCTACATGAATGCATTTGCAGCATAATACCCAACATGAATAAATAAGCAGTTTCCAGAACTATAAACCTTCGTGATACATGGCTATAGAAGAAAACATACCATGCCTTGCATCCATTAACTTTCATCCATGCACATTTGTGGCACATTATCCAGAATTATTGCCTATAAATTATACATAAGCTAAAATTATGACTGGCTGGACATAGTTTTAATTGCTGTTTTTAGGGTTTTCCTGCTAGTTGGACAATCAGGACTATAAGCTGTCCTGAGCTAAAGTCTCCATATTATCTGCGTATTTTAGTGTGTATAAGTGTTTTCTTTTATATATGTTTGTTATGATAGAGTTGCTCATTCTCATTTTGAGCAAGAGTGGGAAACCCCTTCCGGAGATTCTTAAATGTGACGACTGACTTTGCAAACGTTTGTAGATCAGTGATTTAAAGTAATTAAAATTTGGTTGTCCATCATTGGCTACCTTCATAATACATGATGTTTACCAGCTTTAAATAAAATATGTTACTTTCAGTATCTGGTCAGAAAAGCCGACAATAAGTGGTTTTAGATTTTACAGCAGAGATGTTCAACCCTGGTCTTCTAGACCCACTGTTCTCCATATTTATTTGTATTTCTGCTCCCTAAATGAAAGACTCAGTTTATCTCCTTTCCAACCATCAAGGCAGCCAAAGCTTACTATATCACCTGTATTTTTAAATCAGGTGTGTATGCAGGAGAAAAAAAAATCTAAAACATGGAGGACAATATGCCTATAGAAGCAGGGTTAAAAAAAACTGACTCACACTACAAGCAATTCATGTCTTCATTTGTTAATATATTTTTTGTGTGACAACAAATTGTCAGACAAATTGAGACTAAAGACTTAATTAAATAGCAGTATTTTTTTTTTAGTGGTACATTTAGCTCAAAATAGGGCTTGCTCATTTTATTTATTGTGACATAATAATAAGATGCTGCTTCTGGATACACTCTTCAGTTTATAAGACTAGTTTAATACGTAGAGCAGCATGGAGTAGCGTCTACCAAGAGCAGCAAAGATCTGTTTAGTCCTGACAGATCCTGACAGATGAGTTTTGTAGCCTTTTAGTGCTGATAGCTCATCTGTTTGTTGTCTTAGGGCACCTTTGGGGAAGATAAAGAAATGGTTCTGCTCTACCAATTTATTGAAGTTTACTATACTAAAATGGGATAGGATACTGTACACATGCTGCAGCTTTGTCCTGTTATTAAGCTCCCTTTTATCTAGCTCTAATTGGATCCCATGACAATTAGAACACTGTATGCCATGCTTTAAAACAGTTTTGAGAAATCTTCAGAAAACATTGCCGCATCTTCTATCTTTCTTTTCAACATTTTACACTATGCTAATGTATAAGTACAGATTTATTTAGTCTTTAAATTAATTGTTAATATTCAGAAACCAGTCCCAGAAACAAGGAATTAATGCTGCTAATGTTATTTTTGGTTGTTTTGAGTCCATAACAAAGCTGTGCTGAAGAGAGCGATTATTCTTTCACAAGGAAATCAATTTTTTTTTTTTATTGATTGTGCCCTGTTAAATACCACTTTGGCTATTTCATAAATGTTGACCTATTTCTATTTGTAGATGCTCAATATGACATGCAAGAAATAAAAAATAAATATGCACCAACTTGAATGTCTTCTCAGTAAAACACCCCCTATTAAGTGACTGTTCATGTTGCTTTCCTTTAATCATTACACAATAGTTAAATCAAGACAATAAAGGTTTTAAAGTTCATCAAGTGATTTATCAATTATTCAAACTTTAATTAAAAGTAAAACTAACAAATTATGGTAGTTTGGAAAACAGACTGCACCTTGATTATTAAAAATGATTGATTAAATAAATCCAGTGAAGTGCTTTAATAATATGGTTTTGCAAATACAGTTGATAGAGCCCAAATATCGTTAGCATAAACCAAATGAACCAAATAAAGCATGTGATTGATTTTACAAGCACTGTCCAATATATAAAAGATAAAAGTATATGAGTAGGGGAAGAAATTACAACTATATTTATTAGCTTGTTATAGAATGACTGTGTTATTTATTCACACAGAGGATGCTGCATTAGTATTCATGTCATTTTGAACTTTTCTTGTCCCAAAATTGGAAATGTTACAACCCAAAAATAACACAAAAAAATTGTGCAGAAATAGGAACTGGTAGAAATAGCATACATGATTTATATTTTGTCTTGTTTCAAGCAAGTTGATTGCATTTGTATTGTGCGACCTTTGACCTTACAGTCTTAGGTAAAAACGTATCAACTGTCTTTACAGGTCATCTAACTGGTAAATAAAATCTGTGTGTATCTGTATGTAACTTCCTCATGGCAAAAAACGCAGCCTTTCTTTAAAGAGCTTTGTGATGATATAGTTAATAAAATCCCAATAAAATAAAGTTGTTAATAAAATGCTTATATAAAATAAATGTGAAAGATTTCCTTGCCAAGAGGTCTTTTAAATGCACTAAAAGTGTGACCATCCATTAAAAAAATAAAATGATTAAAAATACTACAATTGTAAGATAAAGCACTAATTAATGGCACAAAATATTTTTTTTTTATATTTTTGATACCTCTAAGATTCTCTACAAGTTTGCTTAATCTTTAATGCTATATAAAATCAGAAGAAGAGGATTTAAAAGACATAAAAATATTATTTTTTTCTCAGAGGCAACATACTTAAAGGTAGTGCATTATTAAATTAGCTAAAAAAAAACAAAATACAACAGTTGGTTGTTGTCAGCGCCATCTTCTTTGCTGCTGTATGTCGGGGCAGCAGCATCAGAGCCAGAGACTCCAGCAGACTGGAATAGAACATGGAGAAGGCTGGATCTGTATTCAGCCTCAGGTTGGAGTCTTTGGGGACTGTTGTAGAGAGATGGGTGTTTAAAAAACTGTTATCCATCATAGACAATGAGGAGCGCCCTTTCCAACATACACTGGACAGAGAGCAGATCATCTTCTCTAACAGACTGTTTCAGCTCTGCTGTCGAAGGGACAGATAAAGAAAATCTTTACAATCTTCCACCATTACAGTGTTTAATAAGACCTGTCTGAGCTCTTAACTGTTTTTCATAGCATGCTGCACATCTTAAGCTTACTTTACCATATAGTTTTTGTACTATTGTTTATTTATTGCTGGTCCTAATTAGTGCTGTATTCATATTTCAATACTTCCTGTAAATAGGATTATTGTCTTGCTTTTATTTCTTTTTTTTTCTTCTTCTTCATTTTCATTTTTTGTTCCTTGCCTTGTTGCTACACTGTAATTTCCTAGCTTGGGATCAAAAAAAAAAATCCAAGATCAAAATGTAGAGTTTAAAAAATGTTGACGTTGATTTGGTTTCCTGTCTTTTCCGTATGTATCAGAACATGCATAAGCTTTGCTATTAGAATTGGATTAAACGTTTTTATGAAGCTGTTCATGAACTCATTTCTGCCATGTTTGTGTATTTGTGTCAGGTCAGTAAGACAGGTGCAGAGGGAGCGGTGCTGGATGAGGCTAAGAACATCAACAAGTCTCTGTCAGCTCTAGGGAACGTCATTTCTGCTTTGGCTGAAGGAACGGTATGGTGAAAAATGAAATGCTCTGCAGTCCCTTTAATTCGTCAGTAGCTGCCTCAGGCTTGACTTCTTAATTATTCGTTTTAAAAAGATGACTAATGCTTGTCGGAGGAAAATATATCCTGGATGTAATGAAATACAGGTGTTGGAATGGGACTACATTAATGCCTTCAATATGAAAGTTACTGGATTATCTATTTCCAAAAGACATAACAGTATAAATGTATGCATTGTCATATAACGATAGCCTGTTTGTTGCATAATAGGAGGAGTTAATTGACCCAATTAGGGGGAAAAAAGTAAACTCTTTTCAATGATAACCTTTATTTTTGGCAAGAAAGAGCTGAAATTGATTGTCCACCTGTGTCCATAAATGTTGTGTTGCCTGTTGGTATGAAGTTCCAAATTAAGTGATTAAAAGCACAAAAATTCAAGAAGCATCAAGAAAACAGCAAAGTAGACACAGTAGTCCTGAACAGCGATGACATGAAACTGGGAGTGTAAAGGGCAGTAAAACTGCGGGATCCAGCATAAAGCAATGGGAACTGGTGTACGTACTGAGGAACAAGTGGCGCATGGCTTAATTATAACATGTTAAGTAGCCCAGAAGAAAAAATAAGAGTTATACAACAGAAGTTTGTAACATATCTAGTCTTTACAAACTGATTATTTATCACCTTTCTCCCTCAAGAACTGCTTATCACCAAGTCCCACAAAATATCTCCTTTTAGACCCTTTAACAGTTTGCCACAAGAAAATTTTAATCCATCTTTAGACTTTAAATATGGGTATTAATATCAAGGTATAGTAAATGATAAAATATCATAAAACATGGGTAAGTTGTCTTATTTCTCTTGAATAACATCCCTCTGTGACAGAGAAGGAGCAGCAGTCAGATTAACAGCAGATTATGCTAAAAAAAGCAGGATTTACTTTCATAAGCAGGACCCCCATCCATTTACATTTTTAAGTAACCATTTCTGAATGCATGAAAAATATTAATTCAATAGTTAATTAAATAGATGCAAAACATAATTTTTATTTAGTATAAAAAGTATTTTTATTTAGTCTATTTAATGCATGCATCATAATTGTAATTGACATTTTTTAGCTTTACTAATATAAATCTTGCCACTTTTTAATTTACAAGATAATATAGTAATATTTGAGTTACAAAATATGTGGCCGTTTTGGCTTTCCATACTGGCTCCAGTCACATTTTATAGGCTTCTGTTTGTGTGACATGTTTACATTTATGCTCTACAGCAGGACTGTCTATTTATTTACCTCCACTGCAGCATTGGGGCAGCCGTGCTCACATTGATCACATTCAAAACATTGCAGCCCTTTTACCAATACCTGTTGGTCCAGGCTTAATTATTACTTCATCTAACAAAAAAAAAAAAAAAAAAAAATACAATAAATCCTTAAAAAACACTGCTGAGTTTTTTTTGCCCATCAGAGTGCTTACAAGCTGTGAACGCCTGCACAGACTTTCTGCAGGTGAGAGCAATCCAAGGTTAAACTGTTCAGTTGGCTTGAGGCAGCTGTAACTATGCTATATTAAAAGTGATGGAGACACGACCTGACTCAGGATAGAAGGGAAAATTTAAGTTCATATATTTTCCTTACTGCCTGCAGCACAGCGAGCATTAGGTATTTTGGTTTGATAAAGTTGAAAGAAGCTGTGTCAGCGGCACAGGGTGAGTTGCGTCGTAGTGGTTTTGAGCAGAGAGTTTGGAATCCTGAGGTTCTGAGTTCGAGCCCCACTCCCACAGACTGCCACGGGAAAAAAATAAAAAATAATAACTGAAAGGTATGGTAGGTGGGGTAACTTCCCAAGTACTACAGTGGTTAATCTGAAGAAAGTAATTATAGAAGTTCTTATGTAACTTAAATATAAACATGTATTTCTTTGCAAACATAAAAAATTATGATATTTTGAGGGAAGGAATATTGATGAAGAAATACACGCAAGTCATTCAGCGGTTTTCATGCACTGTCTGATTTATTTTCTGCACAAATCACTTTGCATCTTCTTTGAAGATCTGCTCTTTGAGTGCCAACAAGTTTGCAATGTTGTTACGATGTGCAGAGCTTTAGAAGATCAGGCCTGAAGTGTCTTTTACTGTAAGACTGAAGAGTCAGGGAACTCCTCGGAAAGCAAATGGAAAAAAGGCTGTCAGACTGTCAATGTTGCACTCATCCTTTAGAACTATGCAAGCATTCATTTCCTATTCACTGTACAAGGATTCTGCCTTTTAGAGTGCATTCAGGAGGTTAAACTGGTACAACTCTGAATAATGCAGCTGTTAGAGAGAATTTTTTTCTGTCTTTCTTCTATTCCAATGTGAACAACCGTTATTTCAAAGAAGACCTTTTTTCATTCTTCTGTTTTTTTAATGCATTCATTGAGATCTAAAATTCCTTTTCTTCTCTCCTCCTTTTGTCTTGCAGAAATCTCATGTGCCATATCGTGACAGCAAAATGACTCGTATTCTACAGGACTCGCTGGGTGGGAACTGCCGCACCACCATGTTTATCTGTTGCTCCCCTTCCAGCTACAACGATGCAGAGACTAAATCTACGCTGATGTTTGGCCAACGGTAAGATGCATGTCTGTGCTCAGTAGCCCTAAGCTGGCATCATCCTGTCAGCTTGTGATGCTTCACAAATCGCTGAACTGGGCCATCCCAACTTTTTTGTTGGCCCACACAAGACTCTTTACTTCTTTCTCTTTCCTAAGTTTTGTCACACATTCCTAACTTTTCTACTCCATAATATTGAGTTTGTTAAAAAAAAAAAAAAAAACTCTTTCTGCCAAATCTACCAAGGAGAGTAATCAAGTATTTGCACAAGATTACGCAAACCCTCGTTTAAATTATTTAAATTATACATTGCTTAAGTTAGACCATTACTTTTTTTTATAGGAATTGAGGCAAGTATCTCTCACAGTACAAAAGCGCAAAAACCAAAAGAGAGTCAGTTAAAAAAATGTATTTGTATGTCATCTAAAAAAAGACATATTGAACATAAAGTCCTAATAATCTGCGAAAAATCTGTGTTTGCATTACATCAATCAAACCCTTTCGAAAAATGTTCAGCAGTTCTTTTTTCCTGTTTCCATTGGTTTTTTTATGGCTTACTTTTTTATTTTTTGACTATCCAACTTTTGCATCAAGTCTTAACCCTTTATAGGGCACTCAGTGAAATAAAATGAAAATCCAATTTGCTAGCCAATAGTGTTATTGGAATCCAGGAGAAGACCTTATCACCTTTGTAAAATTCCAAAAATATGGATATTTTGATGGTAAAAAAAATATCAACATAATAACAAGAAATGTCAACTTGCCTGAATATATTAAGAAAAATGACAAAAGTGCTTCTATTAGAAATTGATGAAAAACACTCTGAGAGTGAAAGAAACAGTTTTTCTTTGATCCAACATAACCTTAGAGGCATTAATGCTGAAACCTAAATATAAATGTTAACTAGGCTTATAAACTTTAATTTTACTTTTTAAGTTTTCATTTAGATATTTTCAATTTTTAGCTTTTGTTTCGTGACTTGTAAACTTTTTTTTCCCCAATTTAATTTATAGTAGGTAATATATCATTCAAAAGCTCATCTAATCGGTAAAATGCCAAAATAAGATGTGCAGCAATGTAGCAGGATCTTTCCTGAATGGCTGGATATAGATCTTGTGCTTCTAGATGTTACTGAGGGACAGGGGTGGGAGGTTACTCCATTTGTAAAGTGTATGCAGGTGATCAAAAATGGTAACTTGTCCTATAAAGGCTTAAATTAGAAGACCTGTTGCCTTCAGCCTAATCCACTTGGATTGTTTAGATAAGATTTGGGTGACTTCAAGCTTTTAATTTATCTTTCATGAAGAAGGATGCAAAAAAGGAACACAATTCTATATATATTGGCTTTTCCCTTTTTTTTTCCCTAATAAAGTTTCTAAGTTTTAAGTTCAATGAACATTTTAATTAAATTGTGATTAGCTTTTTGATTTATTCCTATATTTACTTAGATATTTACTTAATTTTTGGACCTTGACCCACAGTATGACTTAATATGATAATTTTCCTTTGCACGTATCTTTTTATCTAAAGTCTAATTGGAAAATATATCAGCATAAACGGTTGTTTGCCCTATAGACAGTAGAAATTACTCATAAACGTAGTAATAGAAATGATATGAACACCATGTTCACTTGCTAGAGTGTGAAATTAAGTAATAGCACATCCTTCTATCCAGTGATGCCTTTTATTGGTGCCAAAAACAGAATAACATTCTCCATCTTCTTAAGATTTTTATAATAGCATAATTTCATTGTAAATGTTTCTTTCAGGGTAAAGCATCAGGCCTCTATAGCTCTGTCGCCCTATTCACACTAAACACTGTTTCCGCATACCCAGTTTGCATACCAATTAATGAGATGGAAGCCAATTTTCACTCTGCAGCCAGACCTTTTCTGTGTTGCCTCACATTTTCTTTTCCCTCTCTTCATACCGTTTTTCTATTCCTTCAACTTCTTTCCTCCGCAATTTTTCTTTTCCTGTCGTTCATTGCAATCCCTTCCTTCTCTGTGCTGCATCCCCTCTAATTAGAGCCAAGACCATTAGAAATACGGTCACAGTGAATCTGGAGCTCACTGCAGAGCAGTGGAAGAAGAAGTACGAGAAGGAAAAGGAGAAGAACAGGTCGATGAAGGAGACTATACAAAGACTTGAAGCTGAGCTGAACCGCTGGAAGAACGGTAATGCTTGCACTGATTACTTTGGCTCAGATATACTTCAACAAGAAAACAGTGAAAATGGCTGTTTGTGTTTGAAAGAGTAGGAAAATGTTGACATTTTCAACAAAACAAGTGGCAGTAGCTTCATGGAATAGTTGTGGGCTGCCAGTTTGAGTGTAATGAAATCTAATATAAGCATACTGTATATCCGAGAAAAAGGCTTTATAGTATTAGCACCCTCCTGTTGACAGACAAGTAATTTAATCCCATTTTCATACAGAAGAAAATACAAAGATAATTTAATAATGTTCTGAATCATTTCTTGTGGAAGTAAGTTAACTATATCTCTGTGAATCAACACAAAGCAGACACAAAACATCCTGTGTTACAGTTCTCATGATTTTTGATAGCATGTGTCAAAGCCTCAACCTTCCACTGATAAGAGGCTTTGGGTACATCAGTGTTTTGCCCATTTGTACGCCAACAACCCTCCTGGTTGTTAACATTTTTCCAGAACTACTCCCTTTTCAAACAATTTCATACAGCTACACTGAACAATCACGTGTCATTATAGCTCTCTTGATTGTTAAGTGTTATAATTTATAGAGGCCAGTCAAATTATTGGTTTGACTGTGGCTCAGGAGGGACTTGCAGTTGCCGGTCTGTGTCGGTGGTTGTGACCTCGTGCAAAATACTTCATTCACCTTGCCTGTTGTTGGTGGTCATAGGACCCAGTGGTGCCAATAGTATGGTAGCCTTGTTTCTGTCAGTCTGCCCCAGGGCACCTGTGGATACAATATAGCATACCACAGTCAGTGGTATGCTACATTAAATTCACCATTAAACATTGAATAGTTCAGAATGATCAAAATTCTGTCTGTTTACTGAATGGCAGAATAATGTTAGAGAATAGTATTTTTTATGTAGTTATTTTTTTTAGGTTCTCCTTACGCTCTTTTCTTTTACCTTATTTTTACTCTTACTTGGCTTTTAAACTGTTTGAGTGTGCTCAAACATTTAGAGTATCCTTCTAGTACCCTAAATTCCTCTCACAATAGCTGGCTAAAATCTAGACCCAGTATTTTAAACAGAAATGATGCAACTAACTATGTCAAGTTTGTAGGCCACCTAGCATACACAAACCCAATTTTTTTGTGTCTGAAATAAGAGCTCTTTGATGGACATTCCAAAACATTCACTTTGCTGTCATTAAGCAATTCTGTAAAAATTATTAAATATAAATTTTTAGTGTTCTACTTAAATGTTGAAGTCTAGCGATGTCGCTTCAAGGCACTAAACAGAGTATCAAAAGTTCATTAGATAAGAGTGGACACAAGGGGCACATTACACCTTTAGCACTTCATTTCAAGTGGAATAATTAAACTATTCTTTTTCCCATATATACTTTTATTATCTATTATTTAATTTTTTTCTAAATTCCCCCATATTTGTATCATATATCATATTCAAGGCATTGATATCCTGCTCAATTTTATGATACAACCTTGAATCCATTTTCTATTTAAAAGTTATGACTTGAATAAAAAAATGCAATACTTGAAGCTGAAAAGATGGTGGCGGTGCTGGAGAAGACCTGCAGATAGAAATCACTACAAAACATCTCCCTGTTCCGGTCCCTTTTTATGCATGGATGACTTTTCACTTACAAGAATACATTTTTTAACAGCCCAAAGGCATTGCTTTTCCTTCCACATTTGGGCAGATTTAACCTTATTTGATCTAATCTGAATACCTGTCTCTGGAAATATAGGAAAAGGGTAGTCGAACAGATTTGTTGGACTTGTGCCAAGAACACATAAACACTCCTTTTTGTCTATCTCTGTTAGCATTTTCTTCAAACTCCTATACTTTGTCCAATTGTATTTCCCATTACAATGTACATGGATAAGTCACTGCACCCAAATTCATGTTTTATGGATCCCTGTGTTTTAATGATAACCTGGCCATTTTACAATTGGAAAACTCATAACTTAGAGTGGTTTTCTCACATATAATCACACCCAAACATCAGCATTTCTTTTCACACACCAACTTACAATGATGTCCATCCACTCTCATCTGTTAGACATTTAAATGTCAGTGGGCTCAGTGGTGATGATTGGTTGAAGTTCAGGCTATGAATCAAATTTCTGCCCTTTGTTTACTGTGAAGACATTTCCCCCAGCACTTGACCTGCATTTTAATGAACTGTAATACATCTTTATTGAACACTGATGAGCAGAAATTATTTCTTTTATAGTTTCATACCGTTGCGTCACTCAAAGTCGTTCTTAAGACTCTTTTTCTCTAGATTGAACTTACATTTTATAGCATTTTGTAGATCATTTTGACAGATTCTTTGCCCCAATTTTCTTTCAACAGTTCCTTTCACTGTTGTCTTTTTCTGGTTGGGCCTCTCTGAGGTGACTGCTGTTCTCCTCCCTCCAGCACTACATTACTGGGCTCTTTAATAAAGATTTGCCCAACAGGTGAAGTTATTACTGTCTTAAACAGGAACATTTGCTTTGATTGCAGTTGTTGCATTACTGAAAGCAGATGGTTTACCAGGATAGAGATCCAAGTCCAAGTCAGTTCAATTTTAATTTTACAATCCAGGAAAGAAAACAATGCTAGCTTTTAGAAAGTTAATTTAGCACAAAAAAACACAATACTGGACCAAGATGTGGTTTTTCTTCTGCTCAGAATATACTTCACTTTAAGCAACCTGCAATAGAGTAAACTGCGAGGAGATGGCCACAAGACACAGAGGAGACCCTGCAAGTTAATTTTTTTTTTAAGGCTACAAATAAGTGCAATGTCTGATTCTGTGTGACTGACTTTATAAGCTTCTATATGATATCTTTGTGTTTAATCAGTGAGATGCTTCCCAAATAATAAACCCTGCCCTTCTACCTTTGCTAAGGTAGAAGAGAAAAATACAACAAAAACAAACAAATAAAAAACTTGGCCAGGGATTTCTGCAATCACAACAAAATAAAAAAAAAAGTTAATCGTATTGACTACAATAACATTTCACACAGTGATTAAAGAATATTGAGTCAATGATGATGCGTATGATATTGGAAACTTCAGTAATGAAGGTGCAAGAAGGATTCTTTTTCTTTCCTCCAGGTCTGACGCTCTGTAATTGCTTGCAGATTTTTAAAGTGCAATCTGGCTCCAGCTTCTAGTAGATTGGTTTTCTGTCGTAGATAGGCAGAAGGGCAAGTAGAAGTTATATGCATAGGAAAAAGAGCAAACAATGTTTTGCTCACACCCTTCACCCACTTGATTTGACAGACATGATCTATAAAGAGTTCCTTATACATATGTTGAACAATTACGTGTTAAAACCAGAAGGGATTGTTGAACATATTGGCAAAGGAATGTGACAATGAAATGTCTTCTAAAAGATCTTTACTTCAAGCATTGTGACTACTCATAGACAGCAGACTTAAAGTGTGAGTCACTCAAAGCTGCTCTAGCGTAGAGATGTGGATAAAAAAACAGCAGAAAACTGACTCAGTTGTTTTCCCTTTCATCATATAAATGACTAAAGGCCTTATATTGATATAAAATATAATTAAAAAAAATTATTAAGTCATAATTAAGTAAAGAATCTTTAATATAACAAATAATTTTTTGTTTATCAGATTGCTTTTTGATATTAGAGTCAACTAATATGTTTAGAAAATATATTTCCAATTTAAAGGGGCACACGCCAAGTTATATGTCTATGGAAAAAAAAGACAAACAACTATTTGATCATATGATAAAATAAGGTTATATACACCAAACATCCATCCTCATTGTGTTTTGATAGTCCCCTTTTGAGTCTAAATAGAATTTGAGCATCAAGCAATCAGAAAGCCAATTAAAAGAGCCTGACTGTCCTGCGATGGCTGATAAAGCAACAGCTTGGTGTGATCTGCAACATTTTAAATTCTAGTGAATCCTTCCCAGAGCCTCTTATCGGTACATATGCACTGTTGACGAGCGCTGAATTGAATCTGATCTTGTTAAGTCTTCTTTTTTCAGTAGTGGAAGTAAAACTGCATCACCAACTCCCCAGCAACAAATAAATGCCTTTGCAGCTTTAGTTAGCGCCTCAGTGAAAACCAACATTCATACTGTTTTCTGAGCATTATTTGAATTTTCTTTAGATCAGACACTTTTTTTTTTGCGTTTTTTTAAACACTGGATCTTGGACCTTCATTATTTTCACACCTCCACCGGGAAGTGCTAACTCCCATTACTTACTTTTTACTCTGTGTACATTTGCAATATTGCACCTCTTTTGTTTTATGTCATGAATATACATGAGGGCTTCATATACTAACAAACTGAGCAAAACAAGCTCAAACCAAGGAGTCATCTTTTAGATAACTGTCTGCAACTGGAGTGAGCTAGTGATATGTAAAATGTCATGACTATGAACCCCTAAATCTTTAAGTTGGGATTAAATTTACTGTGTTAAAAAATTGCATTGAAAATGTTAAAATAATTTTTGCCATTGATGCATTTAGCATTTTTACCTTTTATGTAAAAGGTAATTTTAAGTACAATAAAAAAGCTTGAATACAAGTAAACCTATAATTACCATCAGTTCCTCATTTTCCTTTGTGTTTTGTGTCATAGTTTAGCTTTTACACCTTTCAGAAGCACATCTTGTAAATTCTGACGGTTAATGTTTTTTGGGCAAAAACAGCACGTTTTTTTTTTTTTTTTATTAATATCACTGCTAAGTCATTTAAGCTAATGCTAGGTGGCAGTATTAGAAAAGATGTCTCCCCTGCCGAACCATTTTGAATCCATTATTCAAGTTTATTTTATTAGGTGGAAGCATGGAGAAGATAAACCTCATTATCTTTCTTCATGTTTTCATCCTTAGAGGTTTGTTTGGTTAAGCAAAGGGCAACACATTGAAAAAAATATTTACCTTCTGCCTTTATAGGTGATGTTATTCTAGAGCGGCTGGGTGAAGGATCTGAGGACGCCCCATTTGTGCCTCTGGCTTTTGAAGAGCCAACTCTTGAATTATGCAGCCCGTGCACCCCCTGCACCCCTTGCAGCCCCTGCTCCATAGCCTCATCTATTGTGGTTCATATCTCTGAAGAAGAACGACACAAGTATGAGGAAGAGATCTGCAAACTGTACAAGCAGCTGGATGATAAGGTGATGAATGCAGCAAGGGGAATTCCTGGGAATAAATGTAGAGCTGATTAGAGACCTTTTGTGAGATTCAGTAGGAGTCTGCAGCTAAACAGAGCATGACCCATTAATGCATTATTTATGTGAACATGTAGGGAATTATTTATTAAGAGGAGCAGCTATTAGGAAATCATATCATTCTTAATTCTTTTTGAAAGTGGACTTTTGATTTTAAATATTTAGAATAATGAGTATAGTTTAGTTTTAAATTGCACATATATAGATTTGGCTGATATTTTGTTAATTTGCATGCATTTGCCACTTTTCTACACCATATACAGTATATACATTGAAAAAGTCTTGAAAAGTCAGGCTTATAAAGTGGTCTTGATTGAAACTTTGATGTTCTTTTAAAGCTACTTTGGCTGAACATTTGTAGCTTTTTTTCAGCAAATGGCTACTTAAGTTGAATGAGTATTTTTTTCATCAAGCCACTTGACTGTAATCTATGAATATCAATGGTTTTAAAATAGTTTTAAAATGGTTCTAAACTGACAGGATGAGCCAGTGTTCTGTTGAGCCAGGATGAGCCAGGAACTGTTTTCAATCAGAGATTGTGAACAGTTCCTTTATGCAACTTTAGATAAACCATTCTTATGTGGCACCTACAAGGAGATTCTCAAAACACTATCTGCTGAAAATGTCGAATACAGTTGATGATTGGCTAAAAGATAAATCAAAGTTTCTGAGTCAGGTTTCTTTTGAATGTTGTTTTTGTGTGGCCTTTTTCAAATTGATAAAAAAATTTACTGCTTTAGATACCTTCTACTGTAGGTTGTTTTCTCTTTTCTTACTCTGCCCACATTGTTCCATTTGATGCAATGTCCAAGAACAGGACTTGAACAAAGCAGCTTAAGTTGCAAGGAAAACTTGAGACCTTGAAAAAATCTGCAGTGGTAACGCTTAAATTCACCCTAAAGATGGCAAAAAAGTTTCGTTTCTTTGTAAAAAAGTTTCAGGATAACAAAAAAACAACTGTATTCAACCATGAATTTTATTATGTGCAAAAAAACCCCAACTTTTTCCTGAAATGAAATGATTCTGTGTTAGTGTGTGTGTGTGTGTGTGTGTGTGTGTGTGTGTGTGTGTGTGTGTGTGTGTGTGTGTGTGTGTGTGTGTGTGTGTGTGAAGAAGCTGGTATTTGTCTTTACATTTTTGAATAAATGTTGAGACAGAAACAACTGTTTTTTAAATCTGATTTTTATAATTGATTGTATGGTTTAAAAAGTAATTTTAAGCAGGTCGTAAAGGAAAGTTTGTGATCACAGATAGAACTTAGAAAATCATAAGATAGTCATAAATACATTACCGGTATTAATTGTTTCAATTCCACTGAAGGATGACGAGATCAACCACCAGAGCCAGATGGTGGAGAAGCTAAAGGGGCAGATGCTTGACCAGGAGGAGGTAAAAGATCTTGGTATTTACATCCTTTCATGATTTTGGTTAAACAGCTCACAGTAGGGCAAAGCTCCTGCAAAAGTGCCAGCATGAATCACAGTTAAAACAGAAATCAGCTGTGAAAGGGTTTACCGTTCTGCCCTTGAGATGAGCAAGCTGGAAATAAAACATATTTCCGCTGCCAAAAAGGAGCTTGAGTTAATTAGACAGCGGGAGCTGATCAGTAAGTGTATTTATGCTAAATGAAGTATAAAGCAGAGCGTTGTTCAATTAGTGCAAACACAAATAAAACACCAACGCTTGTTATAAACTCCCCAGAGCTCTTTCTTCGTTTAGATACAAAATGTGCTTGACTTAAATGCTTTTCCGCCAATAGAACTTTTTACTGCCAAGTAAAACACTGGAAATAATTTCTAAAATATTGTATAGCCTTTTAGAAATTTCTGGCCAAACATTTACAGAAGTAAATTCCTTAAACGGTTAAAAACGTATGTATTTACAACAAATTGTTGCTTGTCACATTTTAAATAAAAGGAATTAATATGTCCTGATTTTTTTAATATCCCACAATATTCTGGCTACAGCATAATATATGAAAACATCAAGTTCAATACATAAAACATGAAAAAAAGGAGGAGAAGCAGCGAAAATTCTTTTGTACAGAATTTAGGCATTTATATACGTATATTAGGTGTTTTAGCTTTAGCTAAATGTGGTGCAAATCATCTCTTTTAATGTTTTTTTTTATGTACATTGTCGATGTTAGATAAACTAATAATAAATAATAAGTAATAAATAAATAATAAACTAAACTAACAGTGACACTGCATAAATGTACGTAGGCTTGCGGCATGTTACCTAGGTGACAATTATGATACAGTTTCTATTTCAACATCATGAAGCAGTTGCTTTTGACAGAGATTCAGACTGCATATTTTTTTGGTCTCCACATTACAAGCCTTTTGAATTACCTGTAGAAACTTAATTAACACCAAGAAATAATTTCACTAACAGCCTTATTTAAAAAGGAACAGTTCTTGGCCATAAGTTAATTGTTTAAGGTGTCAATGCTGTAGTGAATACTAACAATAACAATGAAAATATTCATACACAACTGAAACAATGCATTTAAAGTATGGTTTAATGAATATTGCATTACATGAAAGAAGGAACCATCATTTCATTCATGCCCCATAACGAGCCTGCTGTGGCTGAGTTGACATAATCATAACTACAACACCAGATATGTTGCAGTGCAACTCATTTGTTAAAGCAAAGGCTTTGTGCTTTTGTAAATACACTGGAAACCCAGTAGGAGCTGCATCTACACTAAGTGACAGCTTATTCAGGGTTATGACTCTCAGAGGGCTGCAGCAGAAGAGCAAAGACTAGAGGAAAAATAGAATCACCTCTTTCTTTGTAGTGACAATGTAATGTGTGCATTTTAAATGACCGTCATTTGTACAGCTGCATTGCACTGCAGTCTTTTATCTCTTTCTTAAGCATGTAAAATAGTCTTCTAGTATTAAAGGCAGTCCTCCTTTGCAGTAGTTTATTCCTATTTTTATATATNCTAGAGGAAAAATAGAATCACCTCTTTCTTTGTAGTGACAATGTAATGTGTGCATTTTAAATGACCGTCATTTGTACAGCTGCATTGCACTGCAGACATCTATCTCTTTCTTAAGCATGTAAAATAGTCTTCTAGTATTAAAGGCAGTCCTCCTTTGCAGTAGTTTATTCCTATTTTTATATATTATTTTATTTTTAATGCAACTTATATATAACAGAACCTTTTTGCCTTTCAGCTTTTAGCTTCATCCAGGGGAGACAGTGAGAGGGTGCATTCAGAGCTGGGCAGGCTGCAGGCAGAAAATGAATCCTCTAAGACTGAGGTGAAGGAGGTGCTTCAGGCACTGGAGGAGCTGGCTGTAAACTACGACCAAAAAAGCCTGGAGGTCGAGGAGAAAAGCATGCAGAACAAACTCCTAGCTGAAGAACTTGAGAAGAAGATGGTGAGTCTGAGTGTCACTTTGTTGCAAATGCTTCATTTTGCAACAAAAAACGGAAGAAAAAAAAAACGAATACTATGGCTAGAAATTTAGAAAGTGTGAGAAAGGAAATATGCTTGCTTATCTCTTCAAGTCACTATTGGATATATTTCACCAGAGGGCTGCTTCTGAATGCAATTAAACAGACACTGAGGAAATGAGACAGCGGCAGCCATGAAGAGATTTATGAAAAAACAAAAAGGCACTTTGTGAGGTGACATCCACTGTGAATATCAAATACTGAAAAATGTAACCTTATAGAGCACTTAAATTTAAGGATAGTACAATAAACCAATCTAATGGCTTGTGTTGAATATTGTTGTCTTTTATAATGCTTTTTTAAACTTGTTACACAAGTTTGTGTATTTTGAAACTCTTTGTTTTTTGATCAAAAGTAAAAAAAAACTGGAGCACATTTAATGAAAATTATGCAGGTTTTCATGTTTATGCAGTATGAGTATCTCTCACTGTATAATGTGCCCTATTTTGTATATTCCATGTGTATCAGATTAGGGGTGCTTTAATACTTAAAGATCTCCTCCTGGGCCGGTGGGCCTGTTCTTTCCAGGGGGATTGGCCCCCAGACCCGGGAGGATAGTGTATGTATGAGAATAGTAAGAATGAGTTTAATGTCTGCCTCTGTGTGTGTCTCTGTTAAGTTCTTGTTTATGTTTGTATGGTTGTAAGGGTAGGATTGTGTGAATGTGCCTGGATGAATGTGAAGTTGCTTTTGTCTACTTGTAAGGTTGGGTGTTTTTCTGCCCCCCACCTACTGAACATCCTAGGACGTAATAATGAGCAGGGCCTGTCTTGCGCTTGCATATTGACTATGGGTGTGCTGCTCTGACGGGTTATGCTGATCTGACAGAGGACCAGGCCTGGGCCCTCTGGTCCTGTGGGGTCCCCACTAGGGCGCTCCCAGAACTCAGCCCCGTTGGCTCTCATCCGGGTCCAACTTGCAGTCCATCAGCTCACTGCTGTGGCCCTCAGGGACCTCGGCCCTATGGCCTCTGGGGTTGGGCCCCTCAGGGACTGTGCCCTTTTGGGGTTTTGCCCCTCTGGAGTCAGGCTGCAGAAACTCTTGGAGTCAAACTACAGATATATACCAATATTGTGTAATTACCATAGGTTTTACCTTCCGCACACATGGATATCTAAGGGATACCCACTGCTCTGGAAGCTTTTTATTTTTTATTTATTTTTTTTACTTTGGTTGTCTGTTGCCTTCTTTTTGCTGTTGTTATGTTATGTTCCCTGTTTTCTCATTCAATCAATCAATCAATTTTTATTGTAAAATACATTTTGAGTTACAGAGATTTCAGTTTCAGTACAAACCGTTCATCAAATACATCACAAACATGGGGGAGAGGGCTGGACATGGGAAGGATTGGCAGAGGCCATGCGTGCCAAAGAACTCTGCCGTTAGGCGCATTCTTTCAGTTGCCAGGGGGCCCTGCCGTGAGTCGGTTCCTTTAGGACGCTGCCTTTTATCTCTGTGGAAAGATAAGAGCCACATTGGGGACATCTGTTCCTCTCCTATCATACAGGTATGGAAGCAGACTTCTAGGAATTACGGTGTATCTTCTGTTTTGTCCATTTTTGCAGTTTAGTTTTTTTTTCATGCACTCTTTCCTGTCTCTATCTCTGTTTCTCTCTCCTCTTAGTTCTTATGCCCTTGTGCTTTCTCACCTCCCTCCCCGTGTCCGTTGTATAGGATTTTACTCCATAAATAATGTTAAATAAAGTTTCATAAACAAGTATCAAGTGGAACTTTATGGCAACTGTCATGATTGTCTCCTTGTGAAAGCACAGCTGCTGGGCTACCGGCTAACTCTGGGACATCTATTGCCAGAGCCTTATTGACAAAACAGGACACACACAAAAAAAAAACAGTTACCCGCATGTATTGTTCTAAAATACAATAAAGTTAATACTTGACATGTTAGGACAATATATTTTAGGCTGGAATCTGTTTCCAGTTTTACTCCTTGAAAGATTCAGCTTGTGTTCTTTGTATCAGTCGTCAAAACCCTTTTCTTTTTTCAGATGCCTTAAGTTAGATTATGTTTTTTTTTCTGACTAGAGTATAAATGCTTCATAATAATTAAATAACAGTATTTGATGCTTTACTTAATCTAATTGTATATAAAAAGTTTTTTTTGCCATTAACAATTATAGTTATAGGTGAAACAAGTTCCTCTTACCAATAGATTTGCAAAACCCTGGTTATGATTGGATTCTTATTGTAGAGGGGCCGTTTTACCTAGTTTCATTTATTTTTTCCTTAACTTAATGAGAAAAAAGCTTAAAAGTACATTACTTTGATTATTGAACCACGCTTTTTGGAATGCAATCTGTAATTTTTTTTATCTACTCTATTAAAGTAAATGTATCTCTTATCTCCTGATCCTTATAGAATTCTGCAAATGTGGTAAAACCATAATTCAGTTATTGTGACCTATTCTGTGAACCGAGTAAACCTTTCTTCACCCTATTAGAGCCTACTCAATATTTCATGTGCCATTTTACAGCCTGTCAGACGACCATTGCTTTCATCTTTGTCTTTCTGAGAAACCAACCAAGACCTGATGAAAGGAGCTGACAACATAACGATTCTGTGTGCAATTTAGTTCAAACTCTGCTGGCACTGTAATTTGTCCCTGATCATTTCACTTAGCACAACTTCTCCTTTTCATCGCGTTTTGTCGATACCTCTCAGCTGACAGGGATCCTTCACAGGAACGTCTTCTAACATGCTGACCGGCAATACGTTAGACATTACTTCGCTGTGACAGAGCTTTTTCTCAGCTTCATCCTGCATCTTTAGGACTGGATTTTATTTCCGCGTATCTTCAGCAGAGATCATTCATCATTTGACCGCCTCTTTGGTTTTCCTCATCCTCCATTCTAGTTAAGATTTCTCTTTCCTTTGAGGCCATCGCTCAGTGTCATTGCCATTCTTCTGCCTCTCAGTGCACCTTCTTCCATTTATCTAGCTACTTAAGTTAATTTCTATCAATTTCAATTACACTATTCATCACTTCAAGAGTCTTCTCTTGAATATATTTTCATAAATCTCTCTGTGGATAAACTGAATAGTTGTATTAACTTACTCTCTTTGTTCTTTCTATTTATTCATGATTGAATTATCTTTGGGTTAGTGATTGACTGCTGCTTACTCAGAAGTAGAAGTTTGACTGGAGAGGTGACCTGTAAAGTATAACAGAGCATTACGTTAATGAAAGACATGAAGAATATACAGCTGACATTGTAGATTTTGAAACCGCATCAGCTAATATGAATGCAGCATGCTTTCTTTTAGTTAAAAAAAACAAGAGTTGCATGCACCCACATGGACACAGCTGACCCAAATTTAATGGGGCGTTTTTATGCTAATTACTGTGCAAGTTGGTTAAAAAAAGTAAATTTATGTATTGTTCTTGTTCATATATGCTGCTAACGTAAATGCAAACAAACTCCTCCTACTTTATTGACATCCTAGCTGGCAGAAAAAGAGCAAGCCTGCTAATAGTAATTGTATGTAAGATGGTTGACAAGTTCTTTCTCTCTGTAAGAAAAAAATGGTGCAAAGTGATATAGATCTTATACATCATATTCAAGAGGAGCACTTTTTGAACTTTTTGAGGGATTGCATTCAAGTCAATGAGATGATGCATTCAACTGGTTTGCTATACTGGTGAAGAGTCTCAATCATCCAGGTCATCGTCATTCCAAAAAAGTTCAAAAATAATCAACTGGACAAAAGCCTTGTTTTTGTTTAGAAAACATGTTTTCTAAGTCCACAAATTGTTTTCCACTGGTCCACTGGATTGTTTTTTACGTTTTTACATTTTCTATAAAGGAATCCAATAAGTATATAGATTCATTGCATTGTTCTTTTTCTGTCAGTATAGATGATTATGGCTCAAAGCCTAAGAAAACTGAGAATTATGTCAAAAAAAAAAATTGAATCATAACAAACCACAATACAAAATATCACATTTAACACAAAAAAAGTTCTGCTGTGGCTGCCACAGTAACAGGGAATAATGTTGAGCAGACATTTGTCCCTCAGACTGTCATTGTTATTCCCCAGAAAAAAGATTAGCTGCAAAAGGTCATTGCCAGACAAACTGGCTTTTCACAGACCGCTGTATCAAGAAATGCTAATTGAAAGTTTGGTGGAAGAAACAGGTGTGGTAGAGAAAGGTTAAAAAACAACAAGGATAACAACAGCTTTACGAACAGCTTTAAGAGGATTGCAAAGCAAAGTGAATTCAAGCCTCTGTGGGAAGATTAACAAGGTCTGGCCTCAGAGCTTAAAGAGACACCACGCAAAGATGAATACAAAAATTTTGCATTATTTTTGTCAAAGCTCTCCCTTTCCAAAAAGCATGTTTCAAATGAAGAATATGAAGAGTACAGGTTTCCAAAGTCAGTGAGGACAGAGTGTATGTCTACTAACTTCCATCAAGGCTAAAGACAAGGCAGCCATCATCTAGGGCGTTTTAAAGCTGTATGAAGAGCCTGATTACATTTACCAATAGGATTTGGAACTCGGCCACACATGTCCACAAGATAGCAAAGCTGCTTTCATATCCCTGATAACGAGTTAAACTCTGATTAGTCAACAAACTGGCTTGAACTTTTCCCAGAGATAATTTATGGATTATTGTAAAGAGCAAGATAAGATAAACCAGATGACCTGAAGGCCACTAGTAACCTGGGCTTTACTGACACTTAGAAAATGACAGGGCAATTACATAATTGCATTTATATGAAATAGACCTAGGCAGGTTTGTGTGTTCTACACAGCGTAAAAACATACTTTTCAGTAGGCTGACATTTTTTTTTATATAGCTTTTTTATTACCCTGTATAATAAAAAAGTTGCAAAATATAGCTTTTTTTCCTTTTTGCTAAAAAAATTGTCCTATTTATTGAAATTAACAGTTAAAATACATTACAGTGTGCAATGAGTCTGGAGATTTTTATAGTATTGTAATCCACTCTGAAGCCTTATACATATATATATATATATAAGAAATAGGTTTTACAAATATATAGATTGATTTTACTAATATAAATGCTGTATGTAATAGAATAAACACAGATCAGTTGTTTAGACATGTTGACTTTATCAACTTACTTCAAGCAAGAATCAAGAGGAAGCCTTTTTTAATCACACCCAACCTCACTATGAATTTAAATTTTTCATTGTTTGATGCATTTTTTTTCTTCCTGACTATATGCCAGCTTAAACGGAATATGATTAACACAGAAATGCAGCAGATTTCATTCGATTTAATTTGAGTTTATCCTTCAAAAGTCTGAGACTGACAGATATAAATGGAATACATTTAGCATTTTTTGTACCACTGACAGTGTTTTACATTATAGCCATATTCTCTCATGCCTATGGGGGGATTACATATGTGTCAAGATGAAGCTGGAATCAAACCTTTAATATCCTGATTGCTAGGCAACTATGCTTCACACTGAGCCACTGTAGCCACAAGATAAAAATAATAATAAAATAAACAGCAACAGACATACACACTTAAGTACAATTTAGAGAAATCAAATAATCATTATGTTGTTGAAGAGAACCTATGGATGCACAGGAGAGAACATCCAAAGATCACCAGTAATGAAGCAGATTGCAAAATGCAGAGCATGTTTTTTTCACAATTATTATTTAACCCCACATAAATAATGTAAAAATAATATTATATTTGCAGACACAATGTTTCCAATATTCCTTTTTTCCCCCTTTATTTTAGGAATCAAGCACCTGCTTAACTCTGTCTGGTATATTTAGCTGTTTGTGCTTGGCATTGGGATATTTCTGCACCTCAACAGATGGAGAGAAAGAAAGAGAGCGCACACCAGACTGATAAATGTTGGCATCCAGTGGTAGATAGGTGGTGTTTCGCATAATAAAATGTGGTGGTGGTGGGTGGGTGGGGGGTTTGTCTTGTTTTCAATGCAGTGAGGTTAAGGAGAATCGTATTGATGTTGTTGAGTTGTTAATCCGCAGAGTAGAATGATTTTAAGAAAACTGAGACTGATGTGATGTTTCTTCTCAGCTTGACCTGCTTCGTTTTAGAAAAACCTGGCTTTAACCATGCAAATCTCATTTTAAGTAGATCAGTAGAAACATGATTGACCAAATACTGAAAGGAAAATGAAAAGCATCTTGCTGTGTATTTTCTTTTTTAAAAGACCTTGAAAGTAGGGCCTTTTAAAGCGAAGTCCACGAGTTTGACAAACACCTGTAGTTAGATTCTTTTTTACCTGGCCTCTTATGAATAAAACCAATTTTATTCACATTTGAAGTTTTATTCACTCTGATCACGCATTCGAGTAAGAAGGAGTAGAGTTTCTGACTTCAGTGTACAAAAAAGTTTACCGAATGTCTACCAAAGAGACAAAACAGCAGGAATGAAAGAAAAGAAATATGAGTTTCAAAGATAATTAATGAACAGAAAAAAAACCCAATTTATTTTGGGACAATGTTTAAAATCCTAACAGTAACAACCCGTTTACTCAAACCATATCAGTGTAGTCAGTTAATAGTTTAAAAATAAGTGCTGGTTGTATAAGGATGTAAATCTCTAAGTGTATCCTGGTGGCGCCTGTGAAAGTCTGCCATGTTTCTGTTAGTCTGCCCCAGGGCAGCTGTGGCTACAATGTAGCTTGTCACCATCAGTGTGTGAATGTGTGGGTGAACAGGTGAATAACTAAATGTAGTGTAAAGTGCATTGGAGTTCTCTGACTTAAAAAGGCACTAGGTACATTCTATATACCATTTAGCGTTCTAAGAACGTGCTTTGATTCTGCAGAATCATGTGACCTCAAGATAAGATAATGCAAATCTGTATTTCAGTTCAGTTTAAGTCATTTGAAAAACAACAAACAAATGCATTAAAAGATTAAAATTAAAGTCCTTCTCTAATTTGTATTTTCTGCTTGTTTGACATCCTTTCCTTACACACATCTCAACTTCCTTGTCTCCTCCAACAGGCTCACCTTAGGGCTTTAGAGGCAGAGCTGTGCCGTATCCAGGAGGTGAGCAGCCACCAAAGAAAACGCATTGCTGAGGTTCTCAATGGCCTCATGAGAGACCTGCGTGAGTTCAGCACTATAGTTGGAAACAGGGAAATCAAGCTGGTGAGTGAAAAAAAAAATGTATTTGTGGTTTAAGTGATTGTTTTAGCTGCCCTTGTAGATTGACTAATGTCATTAGCTTTGTTCCTCAACTGGTCTCGAATGTTTTTGGGCTATGCTCTTAAAGAAAACGCTGCTCCAACTTAAAGGTATAGTGGAGGATTTTCATGAATTTTTGAATTTTTGAAGACCCACCCTTTCCACTTAAAAAAAAAATGCACATGCACAACGCTGTACCACGTCTCAAGAGGGAACATGTATTAAAAGCGTGTGAGAGCATGCAGGAGCCCATTTGTCCTCGTGCACGCTTTGTTTAAATGTTTCTGTTTGCATCGCTCATACAAGCTTACTTTCCAAAAGAAGATTTGCAATTTTTACACTGTAATGAAAAAGGCTGCTCTGAATTTACACTCAAAGACTTTCAGATTAATATTTGAAAAGTATTTTTAAAAAATCCTTTCACTTTAATTCATGCTGGGCCACCACTAAACAAATAAAATGTGGTTTTATTGGTATGAAAAATTGGTGGTATGAAAAAATGCAAACAAGTTCACGATCTACTATTTTTAATACCACTGTAACAAATACTGCAGTAACAATGAATAAGACTTAATGGACCTATGTTGTAGAATCAGTAGAATATGCGACATTGAGATTGATGTGTTTATTTCTTTAATTCTCCACAGACCATTGAAAACCAGCTTAGTCACAGCATCTGCTAAACAATGCTGTTAATCAAATGTTTAAGTTCAAAAGATCCCACAAAGTCTTTGCTTTTCTCCTTCCACTCTGTTTCATTTCCCAGCCATCTTTCAATCGTTGCCACTCAATCTTGATAAGCATCAGCTCTGCTAGGGTTTCAGCAGCTTCTCCTGCTGTGTGTGTTATTTATCTCCAGCCCGTTGAGATCAGTGGTGCAGTCGAGGAGGAGTTCACAGTGGCCCGGCTCTACATCAGCAAGATAAAGTCTGAGGTGAAGTCCATGGTGAAACGCTGCCGACACCTGGAGAACCTCCAAACGGAGTGCAACAAAAAGATGGAGGAAACAAGCCGAGAGCTGTCGTCATGCCATCTTCTTGTCTCGCAGGTGCAGATCTAAACTGATCAGTTAGTCCTTGTTTATTACCAAGGAAACAAAGATGATCAGGATGAGAAAATAAAATTGTCAATCTGTTTCCCTGCATGGAAATACTGGTGTTATTGTGACAAAAATAAGGAGAACAGACATCAGAGCCTCAAATACTCCATAACAGATTATCATCTCCATTATCTTTCAAGCACACTCCTTTATCTGTTTTATTGCCGTCTAGTGGGCCTTTGTGTGATTTAGATTACTTTGATGAAAAGTAATTAATGCTTTGAAGTTTCTGTCCTTTGTTTGTGGAGATGTTCAATTCTTTTCCGTCAGTCCTTATTTATGCATCCAATTCTGATTCTTAAAGTGTGGAGTGTTTTATATTCTGTCTGCGACCGAGGTTGTCTGCAGTTATCTGGAGGTAAATTTTACTATCTTTGGTGTTTAAACTAAATTCCCTAATGACTGAGCCTCATAAATATTTGATGTGAGCACATTCATTCAGCTTAGCAGGAGAGTTCTTCATCTTTAGTGGAGGGTTCTCATGGGTAAAGTTTTATTATTATTTTTTTTCTTATCTTTAAGCTTTCTGCATCTGAGATTAACATTGTGACTTTCAGCATGAGGCAAAGATCCAGTCTTTGGTGGAGTACATGCAGAATATGGACTTAAAGAAGCGACAACTGGAGGAGAGCTACGATTCCCTGACTGAGGAGCTGGCCAAGCTCAGAGCTCAAGGTACAGCTGAGTAATACCTGAATCCCTGTGGTCTAAAATAAAAACAAGCATAAAGCTAAAACTGCAGACACTCCCTGCAGCCCTGTGAAAGTCCTACTGTTAACCAACACAGCCTTTCAGCTATATGTAGATGCTATATTTCTAACTAGTTAGGTCTGTAATGCTGACTTAAAAAAAAAAAAATGGAGTCACATCAGTTATAATTACTTTTTTTTTAAATTAAACTATTTGTGCAGCAGATGTATAAGCTAATTCTATTCTATCATAATTTCATCAGATGATTGCTGAAGGTTACAAGGTTCTTTAGAATTACTCTGAAAACTGTACAGAAATGTACTGATATTAGAAAATATTATTTGTATTTTTGAATATTACTTCAAAATGCATGTATATTTGGATACTTAAGTATTTTCAAATGTGAGTACTTAAAAACTTTAACTTGAGTAGATGTTTGCCTAAGTAACTTTTACATGTAGTTAGGTAAGATTTGACTATGAGTATAAATACTTTTACTCAGGTACTACTGCTGAGTACTTTGTCCACCACTGGTTCTAACCACAATATCCATCCTTTGACTTCAGCGAGCCTTTTTTGTTTCTTATTGAATCAGTGGCACTGTACCGTCGCCTCTTCTCTTAGTCTGTTCATGGTATACTTAACACATGCATTTCAGCTCCTAAGTTAATCAGTGTCAAGTATGTGTACCTCAGCTCCCTGCTCATCCCTGCCCTGTCCTAAGTAAAAATCTCTTCCAGCTGTGTCCAAGTGATGTAATGTCAATACCTATATATGAAAAGTAATTAGTTATATGACATTTACAATGAAAAAATCCTAAAGTTACCCCACTAAAATGTAACACAAGCCTAATGCAATTTTATCCAACCTTTTTTTTATTTCAGCTAATACGAGCAAAATCCAGTGAAGTCCTTTGGGTCTGTAGCTATTACATCTAGATGCCAAATGTTGCTGTCAAGTAATTTGCTGATTGCCTATTTGTGTTAAAAAGCAATTGAACCTGCGTACCTAATAAAGTGGCCAGTTATGCCCCTACTCATCAGACTCCAATTGGCCTCCCTGTCTACAGTAAATGTTGCAGAGTTAAAGTAACACTCAAGAGTACATTTGGTCCCACTATGAATTAGTGTGGGACCAAATTTACTCTCAAAGTGTTGCTTTAACACTGCAACGTTTACTGTACTCCACTTAAACATTTCCCATACTCATTCCGTAAAAATTCAAAAAATATCCACTGGACTTGGTTTTCAAGGTCCAGTGGATATTTTTTGAATTTTTACGGAATGACTATGACCTGGATGACTGAGAACCTTCATCAGCATTTCCCATACTGTTTTTTTAAGTACAGCTACTGGGTGACTTTTTCCCTGCACTGAAATAAGTGCAATCAGAGGATGTGGTTCTATGTTCTATGAATCTTGAACAGTTTTATTAAGAAACAACCAAAAAAAACCAACAACTGTATTTTACAAGATGTGAAGAGGCCTAACACTTAACCTGTTCAAGGAGAAGATGTACTCATGAGTTCTAAAAACTTTAAATAAACATCTGGGTATACTGGTGCCAACAAACAATCTCTATTTTATGTTGAAGGAGGAGAATTGTGCCTTGTATGGTGGGAATGTTAATTGATAATCCTTGATGTTGTTTGACATTCCATCGTTCACCTGTGAAGGACGAAGGACTGCTCCAGTTTGCAGATCATGATAAATTGCAGACGGTTGGCAAAGTCAAATGTTAAGGTCAGCATTCTGTAGCAGGCAAATGTAATCACGTCTTAGCAAAATTAATGGCAAGGAAACCGCCAAACAATCTTTGTTTCAGACTAAGCGAAGTGAAGAAATTGAGTTCCTGTTAAAAAGTGTTTCTTGCTTCAGTGGAGCATTTTATTCTGTCACTGTTTTTTATGTCGCTGAGGACGGACAAAACAAAGCTAAATAAACATTTTTCAGGACCAGCAGAAAAAAAAGATTAATGGTGGATTTGAAATCTGTGCACAGTGCAGCTAACTGCAGGTGCTCCCAGTGCACTGACACAATTCACAAATCAGGCCAGAGGGAATGTAAGTCATTCTAACTGTTGTTTCCCAGAGAGGAGAATTAAATAACCAACAGGTTTTAGAACTTGTAAATTAATTTTGGTCATACTCAATAAGCCAGGCAGGCAGACCTTGAAGCAGTTGTTAAATACAAAGTCCGTAGTGATTGCAGTGCCTGGAGCAAGGTGCAGAGCTCAGTGGTTTCACTTTTAGACAGCAGTGAGTCAATATCAGGTTAGGGTGACCCAAAGATTTCATTTACTACCACATTCTTTCTCACTACAATCATGACTGATGTCTACATGATCAACTTTTAATGGTGGATTATCGGGTCAAAGCAGTAATAAAACTGTTGGGTGACTCATAGTAACACCCTGTCTGCTCAGTTCTTTTGTTCAAACCATCTCACATTCCTCTTACTCTTTTTTTCTGAAAATATTTGTTTTCAGAAAGCATGTCATGGGTGACCAGTGGGGAAAACAGCACATCTCTCCAGTCTGATATTAAGGTAACTATTATTACAATTAGAGTGGTTTCATATACTGTGATTTTATTACACTGCTTCAGCACCTAGTTAAACGCAGGTGTTGGCAAAGTGTTTTACTTGCTGTGGATCTACAGATCATGCTGTGTTTTAGTGCACTCCAGAATTACAACTAAGAAAATTATAAAATAAGGTTTATTTCTAAAACAGTACAGTTGAAATGTTTGGGTTCCTACGCAGTTGGGTAATGTTTAGTAAAGATTTAAAATTGGAAACAAAGTACTTTGCAGCTCCTTTAGGGCTGGAAAAGCTTATGAAGTGTGAAAAAATGTATTAGCAGAATCCATGTGCCATTTTTTAAATGTTGCATCCATCC
>NW_015150487.1:731056-744624 GCF_000732505.1 Cyprinodon variegatus | reverse complement strand
AAGATGTTTTAACTTTAAAGGGGCAAGTAAAATATGGAAATAAATACACTGTTGTGAAGTAACCCTCTTTTAAACGTTTGGAGCATGTAATTTTAATGTCAGACAAATATAAACTGTTTTGAAAAAAAAGCATATATGGGGTAAACCTTCAATTTATCAAAGGAACCAAAGTAGTCATTATGTAATAAGCCTACTATTACCCACATAAAAAAAAAACGTTGTAGCATGTAGTGCAAGTCTGGGTGGAAACCAGGGCGAACAACTGTTATGATTGGCAGACTCTCTTACATTGCTGTGAAGAGATTTTTGTCCCTTTTTGTTTTGCAGGATTGTTTACATTCATTTGCACTGTAGGGCTTTTTATTATACAGCATCTCAAAAAAATATGAGTACAGTGTTTGATTAGACCACCTCTAAACCCTTGTTTAGAGGTGGTCTAATCCCTTTGTTTAAATTAGCCTTTTTCAGAAGGACTTGCTGATGTCCTTGAGATCATTTCCAGCTATTTTTCTTTAAATTTGGGTATACAGCTCTGCCAATTGTAAAGGGCCTATAAGATCCAAAATTAACTGAAATTGAGCTTTGAAGTATGTTATAATGCTATTTCTTCTTTTAAATCATGCACAAAGCTGTAATCTTTCTTCACTTACACTGGTATGAGTAATTGTTATGAATTCTGCTCTCTGAGCAGCAAACCACTTCGTGTCCTGGAATAATTCAAATCAATGCAGTTATTTACATAGTGCCAGTCTGAACACTTGTCTTCTCAAGGCACTTTACATAGATGATACAGCCAGACTGGTTAAAAGCTTCTGTCAAGGAAAACCAGTTGATTGGATCCAGTCATTGACTTACAGGAGATGCTCCCCCTGGATGAGCTTGCGGTGAAGATTTTCACTTGCATTTTGCTATTGACTCCTCAGCAATCACACAGAGCATGCATGTAGCGACAGTGAAGAGGAAAACTCCCTTTTTAACAGGAAGAAACTTTGCTCAGTGTGAGCGGCCATCTGCCGAGGCCGACTGGGTTTCAAGGAGACAGTAGCAGACATACAAAAAGAAGTTAATATACAAAAGGTAACGGTAAACTAGCTCCACAGGCAGCCCCTTCCCGGAAAGACACAGCAAGGCAGACAAGCTCCGAGCCAGCTCCCATATTAGAGGATAAGATAGCACCTACAGTTAGTCAAAGTAAAAAAAAAAACAGGACTATACACTGAAAAACAGCCATGCTCCAGCATCTATAAACAGAGATGTCAATGGCAGCAGCACAGCTGATATTTCAATCCAAGACAGAATCACAGACAAACAGGAACAGACCAGATGAAGCTATTACAGGAAAAGGCAGAGAGAAGATAAAGTTTTAAGTGGAAGTTAACAAATACTGCAGAAGAGAGACAGGATGAAGCAGAAGGAAGAAAAGTGTATGTCCTCCATGAGCCTAAACATATAGCAGCATAAACAGAGAAAATAGCTTAGGGTAACATAACCATTTTGAATAAGGTAAAAGAACGGTAGGGTCAAGGAAATTGAGGGAACCAAGAAGTTTCTATATAGAGCTGTCTTTACCCACCCCAAGAAGGACATCCCTAACTTAACCTTACTGCTTCTGCATATTAAATGAATGGCTACTTTCTCCAATGAGCCAGAAGTGATATGAGGCAGAGAGCAAAGATCCTGGTTTGAGGTTGAGACAAAGAGGCTCTTTTAGTACCTAATGGGCTGACTTTGTTTAGCACTCCCAAAGATAAGCTGAATTGCCAATGGTGAATATGATACGGAGACTTCATAAAATTAGTGGCTCCCACGCAGGAGAGGCGGCTTTGCTTTGTCTTTCTTTGTGGTTGGAAGAAAACAACAGCTTTAATGCTTCATAGCAACACAATACTTTGTAGTTTCTTAAATTAATATTTGACTCTCCATGTTAATTAGTGATCCATCATGGGCGTGGGAGGGGTATTTTAAATAAAATTCAGTACTGAATAATCTTAATAAATTTGCTATTTCAAAAAAGAGGCCAGTGCTTTATTAAACTTGGCCAAGTTGGTTATTAACTATGATCATCATTCAAAATATAGATAAAAATAAGATAACATAAAATGATCAAATAAAATGGGAGGGGTAACAGAACTATAGGAAAACATTCAAATATGGGAATTACTTGCCCAAAGAAAAACAAGGTCAAATGGAGTAAAGTAGAGGGGGAATAATTCTCCGGTGTGGGTTGTAATACAGACTATAATCTGATTTCTATTCTGAAAATGCTGCTGAAAGACAAACCATCAGTTTGTCTAAAATATGCAAAATGTCTATTTCCTTGTACTATAACACCTCCCTGACTGGATCGGTTTGCATTTTTCCAGCTGCAACCAGAAGCAGCATCTGGAGTTGGAGCACCTGCACTGCGACTTTGAACATCTCAGAAGTCGGGAGCATCACAAGAGCTGCCAGCTGGAGGAACTGACGTGAGTCTCGTCTTAACAGTCCTGGCCATCTTTCAAACACCTCACCATATGGTGTCCTGGAGGCAAGTTGCCTCTTTAGTTTCCCATCTTCCTGTTTTCTCCTTTCTTTCATGTCTTGCATTTACTATATTTATCATCCCTTTACTCTGCAGATGTCAGTGTTTTTTACACTACCGTACATGATTCTCTATCTTTTACCCTTTTTTCATCATGTTCTTTCATTTCATCTGTCTGCCTGTCCAGCCCATTTTGCCTCTCCATTAGTGTTTTGGTTAATAAGGTAGCAGCTGGTTGTTAAGGGCCCATTTCTACACTGACCTTTGCAGCACATTGCATCAGATTGCAGATGGGCAACACCCCCATGTGTAGCAGCTGGTCCACGCTCCCTTTGTTCTCTTGTCATGAATTATTCTGATCAGAATGAGGTAATCATTTGGATAGAGACAAGTTCAGTTTTCAAATGTTCTATCTGGCCATCTTCCTTTATGTCTATAGATTTCTGTGTGAACGGCACGAGCAGTCAAAGCAGGACCTCAAAGGGTTGGAGGAGACTGTTGTAAGTCATTATTTACTTTCACAACTTAATTAATTCCCCCAGTAGCTGCTGTTCCAACAAATAATCAACTAAACTGCTAATTTCCTCATTTCCTCCCTCTGTAGGCCCGTGAACTCTACACCCTGCACAACCTCCGTAAGCTCTTTGTTCAAGACCTCACCACTCGAGTTAGAAAAGTAAGGCAAACAACACTGAGAGTTCTGACACTCAAGCATTTTCAAACGCAGCAATTTCTGTAACACAGTTCTGACAGATCTCCTTATTTTATTTTGCCAGAGTACAGATATTGAACCTGGCGATTCTGGGGGATTTATCACTCAAAAACAAAAGATATCTTTTCTTGAAAACAACTTGGAGCAGCTTAGTAAAGTTCACAAACAGGTAAAAAAAGCAAGAGGTATGGGAAAACACTAAGCATTTCTTCTGCATTCAAAGCTTCTTCTTTAAAGGATCTTGTCACATTTGTTTATATTGCAACCACAAAGCTTTATTCATTAATCACACAAGAAAATTGCTGGTATTTTAACCCATTTTCCTAAGATGCTTCCTATAATGGCAATCAATTACCCTTAAAAGTCATGTAATAAGTTAATAAAGTGCATCCATCGGTATTTTAATCTTTAAAAATACAGCTCTCCCATAAAAGCTTCAAGGAGTTTCGGGAAATCAACTTTGAACCCCTCACAGAGCAGAACCACAAAGCAGGACCCTATTGAAAGCCCTAAGCTGAAAAGTTTTTAAAGTCATTCCTTATTTAGTAGTCCTCAAATGTTCCAGATTGCTCCACAGATCTGAGGTCTTAAAAACTAAAACCCCCTTAAGAAGTCTCATTTGTGCAACAAAGGACTTCAACCATTTTGGTAAGATGAGGGGAAAATGTTATGTTCCGGCCTGCGTCGATTCTCTGTGTGGAGAAAAACTGTCTGCACATTATTCTAACACACTACTCCTACTATGAAGCATGGTGGTGGTAGCATGATGCTGTTGAGGTTTATATTCAGGGACAGAAAAGCTGGTCAGAGTTAGTATGATTAATTACACTCAATACTAAGTTAGCATTGCAAGAGAAAGGTTAAATGCTGAATATTTAGGCAAGAAAGTTTGAAACAAAATCTGACTAAGAATCTGGAAACTTTTATCAACACTTTTTAAATATTATTTTTAGGCTCCAGTGGCATTAATTTAAATTTTATTTTCGAAAACATGGAGAAAGGAAAGAGGGTCAGAAGAAATTGGAGAGACATTTGGCAAAAGTCTGCAGGGCCAGGACTCGAACTTACGACAGCCGGTATATTGGTCATGCAGTCTACCTCCATGCCATAGCACCACCCCCATAGCAACACCTTAATCAATCATGACTGCCTCTTAATATCAAACGTTAATACAGTTGAGTTGGTGTATGATGTTGTATGATAGTATTATGCAAATTAAACAGCAGTCATACTTTACTCTATGGTTTCCCTTTGGATTCACGATTATTAATCTATTATCATTTTAGTTTAAGGGAGAAAGGTTAGTTTTTGAATTATGCTTTCTTTTTTGTAAAAGCAACTTTAGCACCATTAATTTGGTGAGCATACCTCTAAATTAATTTCTTCTTGGAAACAACATAAGGTCTTCCCCATTGTACATTTCAGTCTGCCTTAAAATGCAGAAAACCCTTTGTTCCCAAAGAGGTGAACACTTACTGCTAAAAATAGACTGAACACGCACACACACACCTATCCTGTCCTGCTATCTTTACCCTGACCATGCATTGACTTTCATTCATTTTGCACCGATCATATGAACTGACCCAGACCATTTCCCTAACCTTAACCATTACCAACTTATGCACAGATGTTGAAGCAAAAATGTCAGAGAAACTTGCGCATGAAATGGTAATGTTTGGATTAATGGTAAAAAAGGCTCTCCAGATGAATCAATAAAACAGCTGAATGAGTTTTATGAGTTCAGAAAAAGACATAAAAGTTGAAGTATGTACTGGTAATTTTGAACATAGGCTTAAGATGTTAGGTGAATGATATGATTACCTATCTTTTAATAGGATAATCTATTAAGGGATTAAGAATTGGCCTTCTTAGCATTTGTAGTTTAAAATATAAAGTAGAAAGTTCTATGTTACTGGAGACTAATTTTCATGTAATGGCTGTAATATATTTATTCTGGTGGCATTGCATTTTATATTAAAAACCTTATTCCTGTTCAGATCAGGAAGGATCTTTGTTTGAGTTTTGCTGAAGCTTTGTGGCTTCAGGTTCACATTACTCATTGTAAACCAATATTAGAGTTTTACTGCGACAGGTCACCAAATTCAAATATGGAATATCTAAATTTTATTTGTACAATGATCCAAAAAGCGACTGACACAAACCATGAAATATTTATTCTGGTAGATATGACCATATATTGGATTTCTAATAACTGTCACTTGAAGGAAGCACTTAGTGATACAGCTACTGTGTATTCTCTCAGTTAATAACTTCTGCTACCAGAATAAGCCACGCTACCACGCTGGTAGAATAGGCTTTAGTGATCATAACATCATTGAATAGAAGAATAGGATTCAACTTTATTGACATTACATTGTCACAAGTACAAAGCAATGAAATGAACTCTCTGCATTTAACCCATCCCCTTGGATAGCAGTGGCCTGCCATTGTGTGGCGCCTGGGGAGCAGTGTGGGGTTAAGGGTCTTGCTCAGGGATCCAGAGTGGCTGTCTGTGGGAGTGGGGCAGAGCCTCTGGAATTCAAGGGCAATGCCTTAACCATTAGACCACCACCCCCTACAGGCATTGCTTTGCCTGTAAATAAAAAAAGCCCAAAAAGCTGGGCCTAAAGTATACAGGAGGATACAGATTATGTTCACAGAGATAACTTTAAATAAATCTCTTTAAATATTCTTAGCTGTGTGTGAGATATACACTCTCCAATAAGAAGATCATTGGTTAGATCTATAAAGTCTCCCTATTTGGATGATAATTTAAAACACAGTTTGAAAGAAAGATCAAACTGAAAGAATAAAAATAAACAGCAATAATTTCTGGTGATTGGGAAATTTGTCATACATTTAAAATAGGGTAAGTAAATTGAATAGGTAAAAGAAAAAACAATATTGAGGCATGCACCGACTGATCGGCCGGTCGATCGATTTACCTCAATTTTCTTAATTTTGGGAGATCGATGATTGATGGACATTTAGATGTGAAACTGATCTTTTCATGTGGCCTGATCTACATCTGAAAAGGTCTGAAAACCACCCTTAGTGCCTTAAACGTTAATTGATGTTTGGGAGCAGTTATTTCAAAAGTGTTTTGTGTTTCACGAGCAATGATTAATGTTTTTTCTGTAAGATAAGATTGAAATGACACCTTAATGACACCTTAGTTCACTTCTAACCCAAAAAAGTAACTTCTTCTCATGGGAAGAGTTGGTCCCCATAAGTACTTGTAAGACCCCGCAGGGTTGCATATTCCTGGGAAATGCTCCCCATTAGCTAATAAATATATGGCTGCATACAGAGCCACACACTGTATATTTTCTGTAATATTCCTAAATGGACTGTTGCAGAACAATAAGTGGTGATGTGCTAAACGTTTTGCAGACTGAGTATGAGCTGCACTGCAGCAGTTTGTCAAGCTGAAAACCAATCCTGAAGATGCAGTTGGGGGTCTCAATCCCATCCACTACCTGCTGGTACGATGCAGATTGAAAAAAAAAAGTAACTCTGGTCGTATATCAGCCAGCTTCCCTACGAACCTGATGAGACTTTCAAAGAGAGTGTGGGACAGTGGTAGATTTAATCATCAATCTGTGTGTGTGTAGCTGATTTTTCTTCCTTCCTTGGGGAGCCTCTGCTCTGTTCTTCTATTGTATTCTTTCAGAATTATTCACACCCAAACAATAAACTCCTGCACCTAAGGTCAGTCAGCTGACTTCAGGGCTTTTATGCCTGTTGGGTAAATTTGCCTGCTTGTAAATCCTCAGTTTAGAATGTCTGCATGACGTAGATTAGGTTGCATGATCACGTTCTGGCAGAATGTCACTGTTTAAAGGGTTCAGTCATTATCCTTCCCTTAGGGAATATGCTTAAATGCAACACAATTTCCATTTTGATTTTACTTCATGAGGTTCCATTCATTAAAAATTGTCAGTTTAATATTATTTGCTGCCGTCTTGTTCATTCTACTGTTATATGATAAATTTGTCAAATTTTACCATCTTACTGTCTTGTTATGATAAATATGAAAAAAAAAAATTCATAAACATGCTACAATATTTTTGGCTTATATGTATAATGAATGTCTCCCATCCCACCGCATTAATTTTTGCTGGCCTGTGTAGGAATTTTATCTTTATAAATATTATAATACTCTTATTTCTAATGGTCCAAATGTGCAAAAATATGTCTCTTTACAATTTATTGAGATGTCATGTATTGTGAATTGGTACTATATAAATAAATTGAATTGAGTTGAGTTGAATAGAACTGAACTGAACTGAATCAAGCCGAACCAATTGCACCAGATCAGACCAGACCAGACATTATTGTACCAATGTCTTCTTTGTGGCCATATTAGCTACAGACATTTTGTAATTTTAGTCTCCTAGGAAAAAGTACTAGAAAAAAAAAGTTAGATTTGATTTCAGATTTGAAAATCAGTTTGGTATTAGAAATTGATCTGCATATTGATGAAGGCAAACAGACAAGAAAGGTTTGCACGCACTGTCTACTTAATTGCAAATGCAAATCACTGCACCTTTTTTGAAGATCTGCCTTGCACATATGCACACGGTTGCACTTTTTCAAAGCCACGGCATAAAGATCAGACCCTAAGATTTATTATAATATAGCAAATATATAGTAAAATCAAAGTGAGAGAAAATCTTGTTTTCTTTTAATTCTATCCCAGACCTTATTACTGTAAAAACAAAAGCAAACCCTGTAGAATGTAGCTGGGCAAGTTAAAAAGCAAGTATAAATTGATTGTAAAAACTTAACAAATCTCAAAGGATGGCTGTAAATCTTGCACTGGTGATATGGCTAAAATAAGTTTTTTCCTCCCATGGAAACTTTCCCTCTTAATAAAAGGAGCCAATTTAAAGGTTAGATATAGTTAAAATGTCAATGTGAGATTGTGCTGCTGAAATCAAAGCTGATCCTATTGCCAGACCTTTAGCACATCCATTTCAGCCTTACTTTCCTTCATATTACCCTTCATGTTTTGTTAGTAGTACCTATTTACAATACTAAAAATACCATTTAGTTTCGAAATGTTGAGTTTAAATAATTAAAATACTGGTTAAACTTTTTGATTGAAAATGGTTAAACAGGAACAACACACAGAAACATTTTGTCATTAATGCAGGGTGTGCCTCATGGTTTAGTTTCACATATTTCTCTCATCGCTGTTTTAATCTAAAGGTAAATATTTGGATGCTTTTATCTGTTTAAAATTCAAATCCACTCCATTGCAAACACTACCTGCCAGAAAAAACATCCACCCGAGAGTATCAATGTTGACATTATCTGTTTAATTTTTAATATGGGTTACAGCTGGTACGAGACAATGCAGATCTTCGCTGTGAGCTTCCAAAACTGGAGAAACGTCTTCGCTCTACGGCTGATAGAGTTAAGGCACTGGAGGGAGCGCTGAAGGAGGCCAAGGAGAGTGCCATGAAAGACCGTCAACGCTACCAGCAGGAAGTGGAGCGAATCAAGGATGTGATGAGGCGCACTCCTTTCCGCCGGCCCCATGCTGCACAGATAGGTAACATGAAAACCCCACTTAAATGCATGAAATGAATCAAATGTTGTTTATTTGGTCTGCTTTATCTCAGTAACTGTGAGGAAAACTATGCCTAATATTGATATTCTATAGTTATATTTATTCCCTTTAGGAATTATTCTAGTGCAAAAATATATATGAACAAAACATTTATATTTGTGAAAATTATTTTGACCTTTGATAACCGTTTAATAAATATGTTGTATATTAACAAATCATATTAATAATCTCTATTGAACCAAAGTCTTACATGAACTGGAAATAGATGGTGACGGCTCTAAAGCGGGTACATTTTAATTTACAGTGGGTGAAATAAGTATTGAACACCCCACCATTTTTCTAAGTACATATATTTCTAGAGGTGCTGTTGACATGACATTTTCACCAGATGTCAGAAGAAATCAAACCACAGATGTCCAGAAATGAAGTTATGTGTAATAAAATGAAATGACACAGGGAAAAAGTATTGAACACATGTATTGAAATGTATTTAATACTTTTTACAAAAGCCTTTGTTGGCAATGACAGCTTCAAGATGCCTCCTGTATGGAGAAATTAGTTGAACGCATTGCTTAGGTGTGATTTTGGCCCATTCTTCCTCACAAACAGTCTTCAGATCTTGAAGATTTCATTGGCCTCCTCTGATCTTTAGTTATTTCCATCGATTTTCCAAATGGATTCCAGTCAGGTGATTGGCTGGGCCATTCTAGCAACTTTATTTTGTTTTTCTGAAATCAATTTAAAATTTCCTTGGCTATGTATTTGAAGTCACTGTCTTGCTGAAATGTCAAGAATGTCTCTGTACATTTTTGCACTCATCCATCCTTCAATTATTTAAAGTTTGTCAGTACCATAATGTATGCTGAAAAGCAGCCCACGTCATGATGTTCCCACCTCCAAACTTTACTGTTGGTATAGTGGTTTTGGGTTGATGTACAGTGCCATTTGACCTCAAAACATGGTGTGTATTATGGCTTCCAAAGAGTTAAATTTTGGTCTCTGATCTGACCAGACTATATTCTGCCAGTATTTCACATTTGCTAAATGTTGTGCAACAAACTTTCTAAGAGGTTCAACATGCTTTTTCCTCAGCGTGGTGAGCATGCATACAGGCCATGGCGACTGAGTGGATTACTTATTCTCTGTGCCATTCCACATTATTACATATGACTTAATTTCTGGACATCTATGGTTTGATTTCCTTGTATTTGGGAGGTCAGCCAACAAAGCTGATTAAGTTCATCACAAGCACAGTTTACCTTTTAAACTAATTGGTGAGGAGCCTGATCTGGTTCATTTTCTTCAGCCTGTAATAATCTGCTTCTGCAGGGAAGACTCCAGTATGGCGCCTGTATGAAGCTGGTCCCACTATTTTCACTGAGTTTTATGTGGGGTAGGAGACAATTCATGTGGCTCTTTTATTAAGCTGTCTTCAGCCACAGCTCAGCCTGCAAAACATTACATTGCAGGGGCTGCCAACAAAAATGGGAAACTTATCTATATATAAAAAATAGATATTCTTTTTTAACAAAAGCTCTTTGGATGTGAAAAGAATGTTTGGCCCTTAATTTTTATACTTCATCTGATGTTTGTTTTTTAAAATGAATTTTATACACTGGCAGAGGCTCAACTTTGAAATTTTTAAATGCTCCATTTCCAGTCAGATGTCTTCTTTCTGTTAGCTGTCTCACATCTATATGTGAATGATGTCAGATCATCAAACAATTGGAATCTACCCATGCTTTGTATAAATATTCCATGTCCGTTCATCTTACTGAATTAAACACTATATAAATAAAACTAAAAAACATTTTAAACCCTCCCAACATGTACAGTATATATATCTTTAATGTTATTTTCTAGCACTTGTTTTCCTTTTTTCCTTAACATTATATCTTCATCCCCTATGAAACTCCCATGCATTTCAATGGCACTGTGAGAGGAATCAGTAACCTTGCTGCAACCATTCCTTTTATGTGCCGGCTGTACCTTCCTCACAAGCAGTATTCCCACTATGTTTTAGCCTCACTCATTTGTCATCTCTTTCACCCCTCTACTAGATAATCTTTTTTCGGTTTTTTTCTCGGTGTGATGCAGCAATGTTTGCTGAAGATGGCCTTAAAACCGACCTCATTTTTAGTAAATAAAAAAACCAAAGGCACCTCAGCACTATTGCCTCAATATTCTGCAGAGGAGATAGATTACGAGATGCAGCTGTTTTTAAAACTGAACAACAAGGCTGTACTGTTTAAGCTTTATAGGTTGCAATATGTGAGATGTAGCAATAAGTGAAATACAGAAAACATTTAGGCTTGAATAGGTTTAGCACCCTGGTAGAATACTCCCCCATGGCAGAATTTGCACTGTATGCATTTAAAAGGAAAACAAAAGCTTAGAAAAGCACTCTGCTTTATTTTAATCAGCAGCTCCCCACATAATTGCTTCAACTGAAGATAATTGCAGTGAAATAACAAGCAACACATATGCCTCTGCTATGAGAAAACAAGATATTGATTTATATGAGAGGTCTCAAAATAATGGTTTTCATTACTGGATTATTCCAAGGCAATTAAGAACGTCTGAAAAGTTTTAAATTACCGCTTTCCAAATGCTTAAAAACTTTTAGGAAATATACATTTATCGTTGGTTTTCTGGATGAATATTTCAGTCTTTACATAAGTCTTCTGTTACTGCTTGCAGCCAAGCCTGTGCGCCCTGGTCACTACCCACTCGTCAACCACTTCTTTTTCCGAGGCTACAGTGAAAGCCCTGTTGCCTTCTGCAATGCGGGATTCCAGAATAAAAACGAAGCATCAGCTTCCATTGAAGCTCTCCCAGCACATGACGACAAGGCCAGATTACCTGAAGATGACTGCAACCAGAACAGCCCCGTAGAACATCTAGAATCACAAAGTGATGACGACAGTGATGCTCAGAACATCATGTGAGTAAACTCTTTCATATTTCATTCATTTGGGGTTTAAAGCTCAGAAATCAAGGCCCATATCATGATTTTATTTTATTTATAAAATGTATTAAACAGAAACCTGTTTTACAAGGTAGTTCTATTCTTAATCACTTTATTTAACACTGACACTGAGGCTTCTGGATATGGTTTTAACAAAGGACTTCTATTCATAACTTTGTAAAGTTTACATCCTGATCCCAGCAAAGCTGCTATGACAACGTTCAGTGATAAATTCATGTTTCAAGGTTATGGCAAAACACAAAGGGTGAACACTGAGCTAAAAAAATCTTAAAGAATTAATCTAAAGAATAAACTTTTTTTAAAGTATTAAAACCAACAATATTACAAAGTGATTGTGTGGCAATACCTCTGTGATGCTGTAATTTACCCACATTTTAATAAGGTATGATGATGATTTAGGATTAAGTCAATCAGTTAAATTTGAGTAACTTAGATAAATTACAGCTAGAGAAAACTAATTTGTTTTATTAGATTTTTTTGCACCAAGTAGATCTCTAAGAAAAGCGTCTCTGAAAATGATTTGTAGTTTTGATTTTGGAGATAAAAAGACTGACCTGCTGCAGCCCTGCAGTGCAATTGACCGTTTTCCCTTATTTTTACTTTATTTCTTAGCAAATGATTGTGATAAAAACAAATTCCTAACTTTTTACATTTAAATTGAATTCTAAAAGACTGTGGAATATTATAGCATACAATGTTTAGCAAACAAAGATTAAATAATGTATCCCTGAGTGTCTTGTTATACCGAGAATATTTAATCTGATGATATATCACATATCAGCACAGCACATTTTAGTAAAGACTATTACCATTATATCGTTTTACAATTCGATATATCTTAAGTTTGGTCTTTACCTTTTAGAATGTATCTATTGTATGTTATAGTGGTATTATAAAAGACTCAACACTTATTTATTCAGACACCGCTCTGAATGTGAGTCTATCTTGATGTTATTAGCTCTTTGTTTTGGGTTCTCCTTAAAAAAAATGAAGTGGTTGGAAAGAGAAAAACCTTTCTTCTCTCTATCACTTTTATATCTGCGTCTCCTGTGTTTGTGGTTGAACAGAGGACAGCTGTGATCTGGTGTGATAAAAGTATTTTTCCTCCCATAGCTGCTGGAATTGATGGCATATTTACATCATGAACCCAGTGCAGAGACTAAACCGACAAAAAAATGACAGTAAAATATATGTCAATTAAGTTTTGCAGGACTCATTTTATAAATGTGAAAGTGTAAGATTACTGTAAAAGTTGCTATTTTCTGTGACGGCAAACACCTTGTAACCAAGACCTATTAACTTAACCCAATTTTTAATGTAGAGGTTGTTCACAGTTGCTGCTTATAAGGTGTTGACAAACTATTCCTGTAATAGTTGATACTGAGTGATAATCTTTTTTTCATAATGTTGTACACTTTGTAGATTTACAAGATAAACAACAACATTTCATTAAACATATCCTAAATAATTTCCTTTTTTATTTATACCTCCAGGCCTCCAGCTGAAGCAGTAAGCAAAGCAGAGAAGTCTTCAGAAATGCTTGATTCAGAAAATGGTGAGCCTCCTCTCAGTAATTCCTGGTCACAATAATTGGTAATACTATAACTTGGATCAGCAGGGACTAAATTCACTTAAATTTATGAGTGTAATTTCCTGACAACCATTACGCCCTTATACTAGTCATTAAGTTCAGATGTTGTTTTATGAACACTTACAAAGTGCAGGCTGTTAAAGTCACCAGCAACTGTCCTGCTGCTGGGGTTTTGGG
>NW_015150487.1:723459-730849 GCF_000732505.1 Cyprinodon variegatus | reverse complement strand
TTTATTATTTTGATTGAAGATTTGCCCAGAGAATGTGCAGCCAACTGTGAGATTCTCCTGCTGCCTTAAGATTTTGTCCATCTTCATCTCTGTATTTTGTGTCTGCGTTATCAGCGTCAGACTCTGGAGGAGACAGATTAGGCATGCAGTGTCATTACTCAGAGGAGCCGACAGACAAGCTAGAGGTCCAATTCAGCCTCTGACCTAGTGATGACAGTAGTTTGAGTTGTGCAACCACATTTCAGCACTTTGATACACCGGGAATATCAATAATAATCACAAATAGCGTTAGGATCAATTCGTCAACACGCTGCAAGTGCTTATGCTGGTCATTAAATATCTGACCTGACAGCTGTTCTGCTGAGAACTCTAAGGATCTAATCAGCCTGAATTTAGATTCGAAGCAGCAGTGATGTTTGCAACTTTATTATTATTGTTATTATTATTTTTCAATTATCAAAGTCGTTTGTATTCTGTTTGATTTGTTAACCAGGTCAAACCTCCAAGGCTGCAATCACTCATTACTCTCTAATAATTTCCACTCTTTTACTTCATTATGATAAAGTAGAAAAATGTGTCCATATGAATCCAAGAGGTCCATGCTCCAATTCTTTCTGCTGCTTTTCTTTTAAGTCTCTTATGTGAAGTCTTAACAATTGATTTGCTCTGACAGCAGAATATTTTTGTAGACGTTCAAAATTCTCCTGTTTTGTATTTTCTCACTATACATAAATCCATTGAAGCATGAGGTTTGCCCAAACTGCTCTCTGATTAAATTAATTTCCCTTTGAAAATAACAGGGGAAGACAGGGTGTTTTTCAAAATCCTGGGCAACAGTCAAAATTCTTTGCTGGGCTCAGTAGTCAATATGCTGTGTTAAACAACAATTGAAAGTTTTATAAAATCAGTTCTTGTCAGGAAGTCACAGTGGGAGAATATGCCTCTAAGAATTTTTGTATTACCAGCTGTTAGGGGGAGGCACCTGGAAAATGGATTCAGCTCAGCAGACAGCACAGGGAGTGAATATGATCGAGGAAAGAAAGCCCCATTTTCTATGTTAAGCGTTGCTCTGCTGCACTGATTGTCTACCAGTAATGGCAGCTTTTAAGAAGGATGTGCTTTTAATGAACATTTTAATGAAATTACGGTATGCACATGGGAGTTTTTCAAAGCTATATGGTATTTGCTGTATGAGCAGATATATTGGCAGCAGTGATTCTCTTCTTATTCAGGCAGTTCTGAAGAAAATCATGTATGAATAAACAACCTAAACAACCTTTTTTTGTTCTGTACTCCAGCTTACGGTATATTAATTTCTTGGTTAGAACCACATTACATGGGGTCTGTTTTGCAGCTGAGTCAATTTTGAGGCTTTTTGTGCAGAAAAGGGATTCCATTTTCATTTATATTCAAAATCTCTGTTCTGAATTTTCACTCTAATCCTTTGTATAATTTGCCTAACCCTGATGACAGAATATTTAAATTGTGCAGCATACAAAGTTTCTTATTCGTACTTTGTTCATTACTTTTTGATGAGGATAATTTGGGTTTAAAATGTTTATGTGTTATTTTATGAACCCCACATAAATTGTCTTAGAACAAGTTACAAAACTGATAGATGAAATGTATTAGTTATTTATTTTGAGTACAACTATAATCTTTTACCAACCTCAAAAGGTACATATTCATCCTTTCAATTTTCTCTTTTCAGCAGTTTTTAACTGGTATACTTATTTTATCAGAACTTAAAAATATGCAAACTGAGGCAGAAACAGAAAGCAGGCAGAAAAAGCTGAGGAACAAAAAGAAAATGTTAAGTTTGAAACTTGAAACTATATCATCGGTACATAAAAAGAAATGATATCCACAAAAGAAAAAACTAATGACAGAAAAGTGTCTTTTAGGATTTTTCATTCAAATCATGAAGAAATATCTGTCAGTTTACAATGTGTGAAGGAGAAAGGTAGAAAATCAATTAAGTTAAAAAAAAACATACTCAAATAAACCTTAAGCGACATTAGATGTGTCAGGATTTTGCTCTTTTTGGTTCTGTGTAAGTTTTCTTTTTTAATTTTCATTGGTTTCATTTCTATTTTCTGTTGCTTTCTCGTTTTATTTGAGTTCTTATGTAGTTGTTGTTTACCCTCTGTTGCCCTCTTGTGTCAGTCTCCTTTCCCTAGCTCCCTTCTAGATGCTTCTGTCCACACCTGCTCCTAATCGGTTGATTACCCCCAGTCTTTGTTGTGTTTGGCATATATACCCCTCCTCTTCAGTTGCTGTTTGCTGGTTTCTCGTCGTGCCTTTCTCCTCATGTTTGTTTTCCCTAATGTCTCCTGTTTTTTTGGTCTTGCTCTATTTTTTTGTCTGGAAACCTCCACACAACTTGACAAGATGTTGTAACTCATACAGTTTTTCAATGAGTCGTTAAGGTTCATAGCTGTAGACAAACAAGATATCCTGGTAGAGGTCTGTCTTGCAGTGGATCATGAGAAGCCTTTTACTGACGGTACACTGATGTTTTTTAACACTCTTTTGAAGAAGATCCTTAGGGCTTAATAATGTTCATTTTATGAAGGACTCTTCTTTGTTTCAAGAACAGAGCCACACTTCTTTATTAATCAACCTGAAGCTGCTAGCCCAACAGATGACAGAAGAGAACACACTTTACAAAAGACTGAAAATATTCCTCATTTCGCTGCTGACACTGGATGACTTAAGCTTCCTCAAGAATGGCAGTCTGCTCTGTCCATTCCTCCAATGATTGCAGAGATTGAGGCGTGTTTAAAATCACTATATATTGTAACAGATGCATTAGTGTATTGTGTCTATATCTTAGCAACAACTAAATTTATTACATCACATGTAGAGCTGGAAACAGCAGGTAGTGGAATGTATACACTCGCAAAAATACTACTGGCAAACTCTGGGCAAATAATATGGCCAAGAACAGTTTAAAATCTGGGCCACAGACTTTATGTTTCACAGTAACATGTCCTGGATGATACTATATGTTGTTCACAAACACTCCCAACCCACCTCCTTTGCTTTTTCAAGCCTTCTTTAAATCCCTGTCCGCTATATTCAGAGAGCCTGGCAGACAGACACTGGAGTTGGGGATATGATCCTGCAGCTAAGTGCAGGGGCGCAACTACATATTTTTGAGGTGGATGCGAAAACACATAATCTGCCAATGGAACAAGACAATTTACATTTAAAATAAGAAAAGAACAATTTCATTGTCTTATTTCAAGTCCATATTATCTAATAATCTTACTTTAAGAGTAAACATTCTCATTCCATTGGCAGATCATCTTATTTACCTACTCAAATTAAGGGTAAATACACTTAATCCAAGAAATTTTTTACTGATTTCTAGAATGTTTTTGCGGTGTAGGGCTTTGAGATCTTTATCCTTTTTCCGAAAGATTCACATTGCTTTGAAATAATGGAAGAGATGGCTTGAATTTCCTCCTTCACTCTCCTGTCCTTGCCTTTGCTCTGCATTCACTATATTATTTCACTTTTTGAGATGTTAATTAGCTTCTCTAAGGTCCCCCCCCAAAAATAAAGCAACTTACAAAAATCCTTTAAGCTTCACACCATTCAACAGTAGAGGGAAACACACTGCTCTGGTTCAGACCACCATGAGCACAATAATTACCTCTCCTATTTTTTTTTTATAATTCTCACCAGATCACCTTATATTTGTAAGTTATGCAGTGATATGGCAACTCTGAATTTTATCAGCTTGATCGCTATGGTGTTTCCTCATAGGACTTCAATTGGACGACAGAGTATTAGGGCCAGGCTAGAGATTTTTTTTTTTTCAATTCGAGAATGAAGTCGTAACATTCTGAGAATAAAGTCAGTATTACGAGAATAAAGTCATAATATTACAAGAATAAAGTCATAGTATTACGAGAATAATGTCATAATATTATGAGATTAGAGTTGTATTTTATGACAACTCTTACAAGAAGCACTTTCTTCTCTAATACGAGGAATGTTGAGCATCATGTAAAGTTATATTTGGCATCGATTTGACAAATAAGGAAATATTTTAGCACACCAGTATTAAATTAGGCAGTATGTCAAAATTGACGCAGGCTGCTGTTTGGTGGTGCTGGTCGGCCGTTATGTGCTGGTCAGAGCTGAAAGCTTTTTTTCTGAAACCGGTTATGCTATGATGACTTTATTCTCATAATTTTAATGACTTTATTCTCATAATATTGCGACTTTATTCTCATAATATCATGGCTTTATTCTCGTATTTAAAAAAAAATAAACCTAGCCTGGCTTTAACACTCCATCATGCAATTGTACTATAGCAATGTAGATGGAAATAAATATTTTCAGAGTACACTATTTATTTTGCCCTTCAGACATTTAACAGCTGAAAAAAAGCATGGAAGATGTTGAGCTCAAAAAGAACCCTAGTGGTTGCTTTGGTGGTCTGGTTGCTCACTTAATGCTAGAACCATCGGTCCTAAGGAGGAATATATTGTCTCCACCTATGTTTAATTATGCACTTGAATAAATGATGAAAATGCTGGGTTAGGGTTAGGTTTCTAAATTATTTAAATTTCTTACTAAAAAAATCATTCTCTTTAAACTTTAGCTTTATTGTCTAATTGTGTAAACCAAAAAAGGTCTTGCTACAGCTTCCACTGCTATGTCAATGAGGTTGCCAGATTGCTAAAATGCTCCATGCAGCTTTATCTTCAGGAGCTTATCTTCAGATATAATATGTAATCCCACATGTCTTTTGTATCCTTACTTCCACAAAGTCATAACACCCTAACCACTTCCCTGTGCACCTGTTTGTGTCCTTACACACTGTTTCTGTTCACAGGAAACACCACAGATATCAATGACAACAGGTAAGGCTATAACAGACCCAGTTGCCCCCATGCTCTGATTGCACTTGTTCTTGAAGAATATACAATTTAATCCTCAATTTACCTTCTTCACTGCTCTGTCTCCCTGCTTCATTGCTGCCCCCTTGCTGCGGACACTGCTACTGCTGCTGCTATTCCTCTGATTCTGGTGTGTGTGCATCTTTTTATGTATGTTGCTGTTAGCATGTGTCTGAATGTGAATTCTGTGTCCAGAACTGATGTCTGCAATAATCAGGACACAGCCAAACTCTATAAGCGGCAAAATGAGGCTCCAGCCTGCTAAGGTAAGCATATAGTAAATGTGTTATCAGAACAGTGTTTGGGCACATATTATAGATTAAAATTTAATTAGGAGTATATCAAATGTTCAGCACAAGCTTTTCAATATTTAATATCAAATCTTGTTTATCCCGTGTTTGAAAACTAAAGCTTCATTAAATTTGTCTGCAGGACTTTCATATGGATTTTACTTGTAGTACTCGGTGGCATATTTTTTTTAAATCATGGAAGGTTTCTCTCTGAACCTACCCCTGCAAAATGTAGCCTGCATGGGAAAACAGGCTCTTGGGAAGTGATTAAATTTGTTTGCCAATAATTAGGAACCCCCTAAAGAATGCAGGCTGGAACTATAGGCTTGAATTTTCTCTCATCTTTATTTATGTCAGCTCCTATTGCATTTAATAATGCAGATATAAATTGTGCTCCAGAAATTATTTATTGGTTAGTAAATGTCCCTGTTTTATAAACAATATAGTTAGTTGCCTTTGAAGGATCTATCCGAGGGATTCTTAATATTATTTTGCCAAACATATCTTAAAAATGTCTAATTTTAAACTGTTTTTTAATCACCATCAACTTACTCATAAGTATTACATGGGAGAGTTAAATTAGTAACAATTGCGTTATCTCTTGTCCAGAGTTTTTAGTCTCAATACAGACCGGGAAATGTTTTCTATATTTTAAAGCCAGAGCAGTCCAAGATTTTATGGGGTCAAGACAAGAATTGTAGTTTGGGCCCCATTTCTTGTTATGCTTAATACGCACCGGCCAATACAGTCCTGGTCTATCATAAGTTAATTCAGTTCACTTTCGTTTATTAGTTGTTTTAAAAAACTCATAATAAAAAAGAGAAAAAAATTCTAAAACAATAAAAATAACAACTGGATGTAATGCCATGTAAAAAAAAAAAACAGTGCTGGTTTATTTAACCATATCAATAACACTCCAAGTATATACCTACAAAGGCTATTAACACGTTAGCACAAAGTAGAGATTGATCATGTAATCAAGTTGGGCCAACTAAAATAAACAATAGAACATATGTAGAAAATTTCCAAGACCCTACAATGTAGAAAGCACACTTATTTCTACACATTTTTGAATATGTACTCAGAGGCTTCTGCAGATATAAAAACTGCCTCATGAGAAGAAGTTCTTCTTATGTGGCATACAAACAGTAAGCTAAGATTCTTAGCTTGTCTTGGTGAGCAATTGTGAAATAAAGAATTGCTTATCATGTAATTTTTAAAACACATTAGTAACCCCACCATCATATGTCTCACTTTATAAGCAAAAGTACAAGTTAATATAATGGTATAAAATGCATTCAGCAACTTCAGCTCGGGAAATAAGGGAGTACAAGTTTTCTTCTGTTCCAGAGTAATTACTGATTTAAAAAACTGCTTTTGAAGCAGCCGGATTTATTAAGATAAGTTGGAAATTTATTACCCAAAACAATCTTGCAACATGTTATATATGAATAAATGAGACTATAGTACATAAATGAAAAACATTTATGCATTTCATTTCCTTAGTTTTCTGAAAACACTGAGTGATTTTTCAAAGTATTTTGCAAACAACACTGTTCCTTCCAATATAATTTTTTTATTAATGAAACTACTAAAAAAACAAGTTGATGACACTTTGTTCAGTTTGTCATTGTCAATACTTACATGTATCTCTTCCTTTTTCTATTTTTTGTTATCAATAAATGAAAGGAAGTTAGATTACTAAATGTTTGATGGTAGATTAATAGTTTGAAACCATCATGAGATGTGTATTTTTTTGTATTTCTTTATGTATTTCTTTATTATATTTTCCAAAACTCTATTGGAAGCTGAAAGGCAGGTGGCATCTGCAAATAACAGTTCATAAATTGTTTTATGTTGTTGCAAGACCATTTATATACCATATAGGTTATTACCGTATGCTATTTAGTCATGCTATCGACATAATTGTTTTATTTTTGTTGAAGCAGGCTGCATCTTAAAGTAGCAGAACATATGTTCTAAAGCCTTGAGCTTGACACCTGTTTGATTTTCACAAACTTCTAGAGTTTGCCCCATTAAAAATTATCAGATTTTATAATTCAGTTTCAAGGTTCATAGTTTTAATAAAATAAGTTTTAAAGAACCAGTTCGAGCTACCCAAACTTTTAAAGCTCTGTGAATCTCGCTTAAAGAATATATATATATATATATATATATATATAT
>NW_015150487.1:719012-723449 GCF_000732505.1 Cyprinodon variegatus | reverse complement strand
TATATATATATATATATATATATATATATATATGCAGAGTTTTGCAGAAAAGGCTAAATTTGTCCACACACTTAAGCTTTTTCAGTTTCCAAGCATCGCCTCCCAGAGAGGATATCAGATATAAACTGACACTCTCCTTCTGGTGATGTTGGCATGACTCACAGCCAACTGTCTCTTCTTTTCCACAATGTTTATATCTTGGTATGATATATGTGTAAAGTATTTGACTTTCACTCTTACATTTGGTTGTCTTTCTGCAGGCAGGCAAATGTTTCTGAGGCCTCCATTGTAAATCTGCATGGAGATGATCACCTTTGTCCCAGACTCCTCTTCAGGCCCTTTTCCCACCTGCTGTAAACAGTCCTCTTTGTGTCCGTTTCCAAGCCTCAGTCTATTTTTTTCTGGCTCCTTCATCTTTCTGTGTCTGGGTAGCTGTACAGCCAGCACCGCATCTCAGAAACCTGCCAGCCTACACCTGCAGCTGCACCCGGTCCCCATAACTTGAAATAGAATGGGACAAAAATAGAGGAGGGGAGTGAGAGGCTGCAGTGCAACGTCTTACCACCAGAGTGTGATCATTAGAAGTAGGGGCAAATCAGAAGAAAAAATAAATACATTTTAAACCCCCGTTATTATTATCATCTATAGTAGGCTTATGGACACATAAAAACTCAACTCTTGAGGATATGAAATGTAAAATGTGATGTGAAAACAGTCCTAACCCTGTGCTCACTTTGTTAGTATTTATTCTTTTTTCTGCATGTTTATTTTGGGATGAAAAAGATCTTGCTTGGCAGTATTATGTTGAAATATTAGTTTCATAAGAGCGCAGGGACTTTGTGATGAAATCTATAAATGGTTAACAGAAAAAACCCTGAAGCTAAAAGTATTCTACAATGTTTTATAGTGGAATGACCAGCTCTGTATTTGTCAATTAGAAGCGATTAATTTTCTTTCTTTGAATTAGTGGGATAATTCATTTATTAAGAATGAGGAACATTGGTGCTCCCATTCTTTCATAGTTGAATTTTTGAAGACAAGAAAACATGTGACAATGACATATTTCTATTTTTACTTTAAACAGATCTCTTATTTTATTCCACATTTCAAGTAGAGTTTAGCTTATCTTTTATTTAAAGCCTCCTGGCAGCTGATGTTTGACTATCCTCAGTGTCACCAACTGATTTAATATAAAAAGCTATCAGGGTAAAGAGTTGCATTCTGATTTATTCTATTGTTCATAACATTTGGAATTTTTAAAACCTGATAAAGAGAGAAAGAAGAAATAAAAAAGCTTTTGGTTGTCTAAATCCTGCTGACTTCTGGAAGGTTAGATATTGTATTCTCTCTTATTCTTTAAGATGCAAAATATGCATCTTTAAAAATGAATAATGTGGACCTGCAACAAAAAGAGAAAAGAAAATTAAAGGCAAAAAATATTTAGACCTCATTTTTAGAGCTTAAGGGAAGTTTGAACTATTAACTTATTGCATTCATACATGTTTACCTCATTTTTAGAAAGAATGCTGTGACAAAGAAAACATCTTGTTACAAGAACACAAATCCCTTTTAACATACGGTAGATCCTAACACCCTATTTCTGGGTGTTTTGATTCCATCCACAAAGTCTCAGTTTAGTTTCAGTATGCTACAGATTTATGCAACTATTGCAGTTTGGATTACATCAAGGTTGATAAAACAAAACTAAACTGGCAAAGCTCAGTAGTGTTTGACTAAGATTCTTCGTATCCTATCTTTTTACAGAAAAAATGTATTTTTACATCAGTATAAGTAACACCACAGTACAGTAGCTTGCGAAAATATTTGCAACCTTAGAAACTGTTCACATTTTTTTCATGGTACAACCACAAACTTTAATGTATTTCACTTGGATATTCTGATAGAGCAACACCAATAGGTTTGTATCTGGAATGAAAGGAAAATTTTACATGAGTTTCAAAAATTTAGCTAAAGAAAAACAGGGCTAAGATCTGAAAAGTGTGGGACGTATATTTTGTATAACCCCATTTACTCTGATAACCAAACATACCGCCTAGTGCAGCCAGTTGCATTTAAAACTAGTCAATTGACCACCTCTGTGTAATTTAATATGAGAACACTTGCTATAAATAATGGATCTAAACCTCAGTGAAAAAACAAAACATTATCATGGAAACCAACCAAGAGGCCAACCATGGATACAGTTTTAGAGAATTTTACAGCAGAGTTCAATTATTTTAATACTATCCCAATTTTAGAATGCATCTCAGAGCTCATTTTAGGCCATTTAAAATCTAATTGTTTTATACTTATTCTATGCTCTGCCAAGTAATGGAGCAGACACGAGGAAAAAGATGATTTAGTCTCATGAGACTAAAGCTTTTCACTTAAAGCAGTTGTCTTGCACCACATACAGTACAAAAGCATAACACCCTTTTTAGATTTTTATTATTAAGCCATTTAAAAAAAATATGTCAGAAGTATCATTTTTGGCCTCTAGTTATGACACATGTGAATAAGATCAAGGGTATGAATAATTTCTCAAGGCACTGCAATCACTTTTGTATTTTAAATGTTGAAAATCTATCTTCATTGCATCACTATATTTGTAGCAGTAACAGAAGTTAAAATATTTTTTAAGACTCTTCATGGTTTTCCTGTTTTCCATACTGGCACTTTCTCATGAAGTAAGAGCGGAAGTGTAGAGCTGAAACAGAAGAAGATGGTCTAAGAATCGTTTTAAATTAAGGTAATCAGATATCCTGTGGTGAACATTTGTTGCCATTGCATGTCCAAAGGTAGGCTTACATCATTTGCTGCACTAAAATTAGACAAACGGAAGTAAAGAAATAAACCGATTGTTTTCAATGATTCGATTTAGTTGTTACATATTTACATTGTGTATATATATCCTAAAAAACATTGCTTGCAAATTTAAGATATAGTTTCATCAGAGCATGGCAAAGTAAAAAAAAATGTAGCAACTATTTTTATACTTAAAGAATTAGTTACAAACATAGAGTATCTATTATTTGCTATATTTGTAATTATTGTTTTGCTTATTGATCATTATTTTTTTGTATGGGTTCTGAATGTGAAATATTTATTTATTTTTAGTTGTAAAGGTATTTTTCCATGAGTTTCATTCACTGTAATGATGAGAAAACCTATTTTCACCGGTTATTGAATGCATGAATGCAATTGTAATTGTGACATGTTCTTATAAAAGGTGATGACTAATCCTGTTTAACTGCCTCAGACCCAAACCAAAGGTGTGATCTTGTTTATCTTTTAAAGGGGATCTAACATATGTCCTATGTAGGATGAGGTGAACATATGAAAGAAGGGTTACTATAGGTTATCAGGAGATGACAGAGTCCTGTCTTAGTCACTGATACTTATTGCAAGATACAACATCTCATCTCTTTTCTGACCTTTGAGAATGCAGATAAGTTTTCAGATCTGTAGTGGGTGCAGTCCGAGATATCTGAGCAAATAAAGCAATAATTGAACACACTGACAAATAGCCATTGCAAACAGTCCACCCTGTCATTCTTTCTCTGGCAGCGTCCTGATCAGACAGTCAGGATCAGAGAGTCCAGGGTGATGGTCCGGTCCTGTACTGTTGAAGTGCCTGAGCATGTATGTTTGATCTCTATTTACACATTTTGGAACTTTGTTCATGTAACCCCTTAAATATAGATCCACAACTATTCACACAGGAAAACCATCAAATTTATAGGACAAACAGTATCAGCAAACATAAAGCGTATACAGCCCCTTGGAAAAGCAATCATACATTTGATCTAAGTTTTATTTTTGTTTTTTGATAAAAAAATCTGCCCTTTAATTCTGCCATAAATCGTCTCCATCAAAGTTACCTAAAAACCATCAAGGGAACGCAGCACACGTGTTGCTGTAACATTTTGGATCCCTCTGAACACCTCCACGCACTCTGGAACAAGGTGGAGGTGTCATCATTCTGTGGGAATGATAAATGACCGGAAAGATGGTCAGACGTAATGAAAAGAGAGACTGAGGTAAACTTTGGTGTCTTCTTTAATTTTTACCATGTTAAGTCTTTAAACACTCTTTTAAGCACTGGTTCAGTTTTAACAGGGTTTTCATTTAGATAAATTAAGTTCCATTGTAGATGGAACATAAAGTAAAAAAATTGCTAAAAGCACGATTAGTAGAATAGATGAGAAGCATATTCTTCCCTTGAAAGTTTAGTTGCATCCTCGAGGAATACCAACAGCTTCATCAATTGTTTCTGTCACTTGGCTGCTAAAAGATTTTGGTGTTTGTTGGACCACCGTTATGATCTTATGAGGGACAGGCGTGTTGCTCACATGGCTCTGTATTCTGTATTTTACTGATTCTCTTGATCCAATTGGATTGAATAACATTTTCAAGAACTGTAAACACACACACACA
>NW_015150487.1:697209-718961 GCF_000732505.1 Cyprinodon variegatus | reverse complement strand
TATATATATATATATATATATATATATATATATATATATATATGTGTGTGTGTGTGTGTGTGTGTGTGTGTGTGTATGTTTATGGATTATCTATTTGTGGTCTTATACTTTGCATTTGTTACATCACAAAATAAAAAGTAGTTTTAAAAAAGAATTTCATATTTTGTAAATTAAAACTGTTACTGATCCTCTCTTTAAATAGCTGTAGTAAAACCAAAATTTATTTACTCTCTAACTTCCTCATCACCTTTTATATTTTATATAGCACTTGTTCAGTCTGGCTGTTTCCCAGGGGTCAAACATATCAGTGAACTTAGAGTTAAGTGTGTTTGAATAACCGACAGAAAAACATGTATTGACTACTAGCTGTCAACTTACCTTCAGACTGTGAAACATATGTCCTCTTTTACCAGACAGAACTAATCGGACAAGATAAACCTTGTGTTAGCCTGTATCCTCAAAGGTAACAGTAAGGACAGGAGGGATTAAAACCCTGGAGGGAGAAATTGTCTGTTTGTACAGTTGTGTGATGCTTGGTTTGTTTGTGGTTTATTGCATGGAGTACTTTGTGTAGCTGCAGAGAAACATATTTGTTATCATTTCAATAAATATGATCCTGTGGCCATAAACCCATTCTCTGCTTCAATTATTTTAATTTATATAATGCATTAAAAGACACTGGCAGCTTAGCAAAAAGCTTGTTATGTTGCTTTTTAGAGAGAATGACTTTCATCTCATAAAATATAGTTAGGTAATATGCCTACTTTAGCAAAAACAATACTTTTGTTTTTGTTTCCCTTTCAGAGTAATAGAAAACCAACCTATATCTCATGATGAAATACCAGAATAAAGGATGAGATGGGATGGATGGAGCTAAAAGCAATAACAGTATAGATATGAAAGTGGTGTTAATTAAATAATTTGATTTCCTCAATGTTTTTTTAGGAAATAGACGTAATGTTGGTAATGGAATGTAAGCTTTCCCCAATTACTGGATTAATCATGATGTGAGGTTGTTCTTAAAGAAAAAAGATGGCTGGCAAATAAACAGCATCTTTACGTTTATCCATACATCAAGTTATCTCTTTGTTAAGAAACTGGAGGGGTACCTGCACAATGTTTACTTTAAAGAACGACAGATTTTTAAAGAAATAAGTCTAACCCACATCCCCCAAATAAAAAGCAATATAAGCATTTATTGCAGAAGTGCCAAAAATACACACTTATTATCTGGGAAAACCAGAAAACTTTACAATGAGACACTGCACACTGCTTCAGCGGCAAAGAACTGAGTTGAATACAGGAATTTTACTGTTAAAGCAACAATACTTTACTATTTACCTGAGGTATCAGAATCAATTCAAATGTTCTGCATGACTCCAAGCATCCAAAGAGGAACAGCAGCAGCAGCTGTGTTGGGAGTAGCTGAGGACCTGGCCTGTTCATGGCTTGGTTCCAAAGGGCCAAAGTTCAAGAAATCAGGGGAGAGCAGAAGAGGAATCGCAACAGCTGGATAGACATATTTAAACATCGGCTGGGAACACTGCCTCAGTGGGAGTCATCGTTTGGAGTAGCTTGAGCCGTTTGCCAGAGGATTGTGAGTAAGAACCAGCCTGACGATCCACATGTGTCAGTTTAAAGACTTATTATTAGAGCTGAGTTTATTAGTTGAAGGTTTAGTTGTATCCAGATTGCAGGAGAATGCTTAGTCATTTCAGCTGCTGTGCCTCATCAAATCTGTACACTCAACAGTCATTTATACATTTCTGATCCTTTTTCTTTTTGTCTAAGATGAAGCAAAAAGCTTTGATGTATTCTTTTCACAAATTATAGATCTATGAAAAGTACAAGCTTGATTTAAGCTTAAAGGAAACATTATAAGACAATAGACAAGTGATAGAAGAATAAGCTATGTGATAATTTTGTGCAGAAGTACAGTTTATCACTAGTAAAATCCCACACAGCCTATGAAACATTCTCAGCTACATATCATACAGTATATAACACTCAATTAGACATGCTAATGTAACTGATGGGTTCAAAGGTTCTCTGTTTCCATCGTTTCAGAATCAGACCAACAATGTTGCCAATAGTGATACCGGTAGTTTAATCAGATCTACTTGTATGCTTCGTGCATAGATGGAAATTTCAAAAACAAAAAAATATTCTGTTTTTTTTTTTTTTTTTTAGCAGCTAAATACAATTGATATATTTTATGTTTTATTGCAGCTGGTTACAATACATCAGTTTAACCCTTATGTCATCCATTGATAAGTGATTTTGTGGAAATAGCTGTGCAAAAACCTTTGCAGAAGGAGATCATGCAATAAGTTACTGCTATTTTTTCTGTTACTTTCTACCACTACATCATCTGCAGCATAATCTGAGTGTGTAATGATTATCTGCTTAATATGCTTTCCTCATAAGGACTGATCTAACTGCATGGGTTAGTAAATGAGGTCACTAAATGTCATTTACCTCTCTGTGGAAATCTGTCTCTCTCTGGGTCTCCTGTGGACCATATCTAGAGAATGTTTACTTTCTGTGGTGATATGTAGTGCTATCGGCTGTTTGCATTGTTTTGTTTTAACTATAGATATCTGGTTAGAAGGTAACTATAGTTTAAACCTTATCAAATGTTCAAGAGTAAAAAAAAAAAGATGCAGTTCAGATGCATTTGTATTGTGCACAAAGTCTAGACGTAGAGCTCAGCTTTGCAGTAATATCCCAGCACTCTGCATGATGTAATTCATTTGTATTGTTTTAATCCATTATAAGCAGAGATCGATCTTTGCTGTCGGCCCTAATATTGTCTTCATTATGACCTCTGCTGAGCCCCCTAACGGAATGTGGCATCGGAAAACCAACACTCAGCGGCAAGGTGCCAAATCCAATCAAGGTATGCTGAAAATGTGACATCTATGAACTTATTTGGCATTTTGATTCAGTAATGAAGGAAATATAATTTGTATAGATTCTTCAGTGGTTTCCATGCCAGTAAATCCTGATGCATTCACTTTCCTAAATGGTGGCATGTCCAATTGCTGAAGTGCTGAATACACAACCTTCTATTACCTCTTCCAGTTTTATTAATAGGACACACTGTGTATTGTTAGGCAAAGTAAATAATCTGAGCAGGGCTATTTCTTTCTTTCAGCTGAGAGTCATGAAAATGTGAAGGACGATCTTATCGAGTGGGAAAAATACACAAAGGTAATTTGGTAGTATATGTTGTTCAATTTAAACAGAAATTAATATTTTGACTAGATGCTATAATTCCATTTGGGGGGTTTATAACAAAAAGCCTAATAAGGAAATGGAGGTGTGTTCCAGATATAATATTCAACTGCATTCCATAAACTGGGGGGAAAAAAAGTAAAATCTTTTCTTTTTTCTGTTTGTAGAAACTAAAGACGAAAGTTTTAGAGCAGGTCCAGGATCAGCTCAGAGACATTCTTGACAAAGCTCTGACTGAGTCCATCGAGCCTCCCGCCCACATTCAAGCTGCACTGACTGGGAAAACAACAAAGAAAGATTCGCACAGGTGCAATGGATGTACACACCGCTGTAACACATGGATCTGGAATAGAGATGCTGCGATTACTAACTTGCTCAAGTGCAATGGATTTAATTAGATAATGTCTGTGGTTTGTCTCAGATCTCAAAGGATGGATGATGGCAAAGTGTTCATGGAGAGAGCGTCACTGTTGGAGTGAGTTACAACACAGCAGAAACAGATCTGTGTCAAGACCATCTTACAAAAGCAACTAATACAGATATATGTCCATTGATATATACATGTGTTTGTTATAGATTTACAATAAAAAATATGAACCTTTTTCCTTTTTTATGCAAAAAACTCTCACTCAACAGTAGTTGTTTAGTTGTAGTAAGTCTCAGCGTTTTGGATTTAATTCCGGCTTCCTTATGCGATGTGGATGAGACACTTTAACCTAAAGTTTGCCAAAAGTTCCTGATGGTATTTTGCATTTAATATAGATTGATAAACATTGTGTTGATATTTTTAGATCTTTTTTTGTGTGTTTTCTTCTCTTTCTCAGTGAACTGTTTGAAATCAGCCACATTAGGACCATCTACCACATGTTTATTGCTGTGCTCCTCATCTTCTGTATGAGCACCTTGGCTGTTGACTACATTGACCAGGGCAGGTATGTGGTAACATTCATTGTACAAGCAAGGGATAAATTAATGAAAATATTATCAGACTGCTGCAATACTGAGGGGTTTAAATAGAGGCATAAAACATCTAAACTTTTTTTTCTCCAGCCAGAGTTGGTAAATAACAATGATTTGAAAAAACAATGGGAAAGCAACCTTGTTTCAAAATCAACTCTGCAACTTATTTCTCCTGCTGTGGTGAACATACCATTCATATTACTTTCCTTTCCTTGAAACCATTTAGTGATCTGTACGTTGGTACTGTCAGAAGGCTTTATCCATTTCAATTTTACTTGTACTCTGTTTCTAAGAAGCAACAAAGAAACAACAAAATCAGTTTTAGAGATCATTGAAAAATGTCAGCCCTGTAATGTAATTTTGTAATGAAACGTTTATTCAGCAAATATCAAGCAAAGGCCTGACATGGAATTTGCAGCATTAACTGCATCCTCCATCATTCAATCATCTGTTGTAGATTAAGTTTTAATTTAAAGATATTAAAAGATAATTACCTTATTAGTGCAAAAGAAGCAAATGTATCTATCTAACTATGTTAAACTTTGTAATCTTAATGTTACCTGTAAATCAACATTCGTTTTGTAAATGTTTTTTTAAGTTGTACCTGCAATAACATTAAGCGTCTTTTAATGCCAGAGCAATTCATAGTTATATAAGTTATCTATCTTAGGGGGAACATAATAGGAAAATATAAAATACCAATTAAATTTCAATAACCTGGATAATAGCTTAAAAGCGCCATAAAGCCAGGGGGGATATTCATAAACAGTACATTAGAATAGTTTAACTATCAGAATCAAAGTTACTTTATTAATCCCTTGATGGAAATGATTAAACTATAGCTTATTTAACTATAGTTCCCAATGAAAAAAAAAATCATAAAAGTGAAAATATTTCAGGGACTTAATAGTGAAATTAACCTTATTCGTTATATATGATGCATTGATTTGATCTTAAAGATGACAGCAGTGTTATATATGACCAATGGAAAAATCCTTACTCCTTCTATTTAGCCCATATAAGATCTTCTGATGTCATGTATAGTATTGGTGTGGCTGGAAGTTGTAGCTTATATATCTGTACTGAATACATCCGAGTGTGGCACCTCCTCAAGTACTGAGTCTAATCTCAGTTCATTCCTGAACTATAAATGGGCTTTGCTTTTCAATCCTTCCAACAGACTTAGCACTGTTCATCTTTTTCTTCCACTGCTTCCCTTCCTTCCAGCTTACAATTTTCATGTGTGTGTACAGCAATATACAAACAACAGCTTCTTTGACCTTTTCTCCGACTGTCTAATGTGCACATGTCCACTTAATGTTTCTATAGTAAAAATAATCTTTTTGTCCTCTATAGGACAAAAGGCAGAAATATGATACCCATTGTATATTGTATTGCCATTTTTTATAGTGAGCTCACTCCTGCTTAGAGAAAAAAATCATTTTAATGCTCCTTTTGTTTTGAGAAATTATCATTGATCTCTCTGAAGTATGTAGTGCTTCAGATTTATTCCACGAAAATTGCCTCGACAGCATCAGAGAGCCTCATCTCTTTACCACAGCAGGAAATGAATTCAGTTTTTCCTTTTATTTCACACATCTAAGCTTTTCTATGGATATAGAGGTTTATGGTCGTTGCGCTGTAACGTCTTAAACTCTATAACCCTGTAACAATTCCAGTGTAACTCATTTATTCCCTGAAAACGTCCTAATCCACTTGTTTCTTTGTTTTCCCTCATTGTGTCTCTCGTGGCTTCCTTCGTCACTCCCTATGTTCATCTGGAATGGATAATCAGTCCTTCCAAGTATTCCTCCTAATGCTTTTGGCCGCTCACTAATCATTTTATTTGTTATTTTCAGCTATATATCTTTGTTTTCCCTCCAAACAAGCACATAAAATGTTTACTTTTGATTTAAATGTGGATATACTGGCAAAATAAAATAAAAAAGAGATGGTTCTCCAATGTAATTGTGCTCATTTTGACCAAAAAACTGGGATGCTGGAATAAAAGTTATTTTTTTATAAGTATTTTGTACTTATGTTTCCACAAATTAGAGAAATATACTTAAACTCTTTAGCTCTTCTTGTACTTTCCAGATTTTCTTAATCAAGATAATTTCAATAATAAATAAATCTAAAGCAGAAACTATGCTTGTTAGACTTTTTCTCTTTAAACTTAAATGAACAGGTTATATTCTTCTTGTCTGACTTAATCTTTATGATCTTTGCTGTCTTTTTGTTATTTTTTTTGGCCCACTTTCAGGTTGGTTCTGGAGTTTGACATGTTGTTCTACGCCTTTGGGAAACTGGGGACGGTCACCTGGGCCTGGCTCGCTATGTTTGTTTACACCCTCTTTGTCCCGTACTACATCCTGGAGTTTTGGGGTTCTCTGTACCACAAATTCCCCTCCAAGTTGGGGCTCACTCTTGGTGCAGGGCTGATTCTTACTGCCATACAGACCTGTGTTCTTGGACTATTCCCAATCTACACGGTTGTGCATCACCAGCTGCCTCCAGCATCTCGCTTCATCGTGATACTAGAGCAGGTAAGTGTGTGAAGGTTTTGAGCATTAATTCATTACAAAGAGTAATTAAGTAAACTCAAACAAGCACTTTATCAATGTTTCCAGGTAATGCTGCTATCTTGTTTGAAAATGTACACATGCCTCTATTTGTAATGTCATTAAATTTCCCCAGATTCGATTCCTGATGAAAGCCTATTCGTTCATTAGAGAAACGGCCCCCGTTATCCTGAAGAACACACCAAAGGAAGGTAATGTACCGTACTGTTTCAGTGTCAGGTGTATTTATCCAGAGGCTGTACAATTATTCACAGTGACACTCGAAGAAGCAGAAGAAAAATGACTGAAACAGAACAGAAGGTTACTGAGAAAATAGCTGCAACCAACGTTTCAAACTTATAATGAAAACAGCAGTACATATACATTAGTGCTGCTGCTGCTGATGCTGCTCCATGCACTGTTCAAAACGCTAATTATTATAAGTAAAACAACTGCAACAGTAGAATAAATATATAATTATATATATATATATATATTTTTTTTTTTTTTTTTTCATAGATATATAAACATATAGATCTAAAAGTATAAAGAAAATCCCACAGCTATCAAAGACAGATGAAAAGAAGTCCGATAACTAAAATTAACTTGCATACACGCAATCAAATAAATACATTCCTCTCTATATTTTCTTGTTTTTCAAGAAATTAGTTAATCATGCTGTTGTTACTGGGGATAGAGAAGAACAACCCAGTTTACAGGCCGGTTGCAAAATCCATAATAAGGAGCATTATAAAGGCTTAAAGGGACCCTAACATCACCAAAGAAAAATGTCCAACCAAGAATGCAATTTAGTGATTGATGTGGAAATAGTCTGTAGAAATTTTGTCTTATTGCAGTAGTTTGGAAAACTTTGAATAAGACATCCTACAGAGGGATTTAAAGCCATGTTCTGGAGTAATAATAAACATCACCGACATTTTAGGGACATAGGATGTTTATAGCTAAATGCTTGCCATAGTATATGTTTTTGTTGCTAACAAGAAGCCAAATAGCCATTTAACACATTCCCATACAAAGAGTTTTTAATAATAATAATAATTATTATTATTATTAGTAGTAGTGTTGGTAGTAGTAGTATCATTTTTAAATTACAATTCTAGCAAAAAAAATCCTCCAAAGGCAGTACATATATTGGAGAAAAAACAAGGTTAATAACATGATCCGGTAATGAGATTAGCTCTGAAATCCCAGAATAACTTGATGAATAAACTAAAAAGATAAGCATCCATCCATTATCTGACACGCATCCATCCATGCATCCATCCATTATCTGACATAGGCATTACATCTTAAGTTTGCTTTTATGACTTAAAGATGTTCTCATTAACAGTTCTGTTCCAATGAGAGGGACGTAATATTTGTGCATTATTGCCAACAACCAAGGTTTTTGGTTTTTTCAAAAGATATATCTAATTAGCTGATATTGCTGAACTTTAAGTCTGCCAATTTTAGTGACATTAACTGTATTGCATTTTCTCTTTCAGGAGAAAAACCCAGGTTTCCAACATTTTCCAGCTACCTGTATTTCCTTTTCTGCCCAACACTCATCTATAGGGAATTCTACCCTCGGTAAGAAGAAAAGCAAGCATTTTATGAAATATAATTTTTATGACGGACGGACGGACGGACAGGCAGACAGACAGACAGACAGACAGACAGACAGACAGACAGACAGACAGACAGACAGACAGACAGACAGACAGACAGACAGACAGACAGATAGATAGATAGATAGATAGATAGATAGATAGATAGATAGATAGATAGATAGATAGATAGATAGATAGATAGATAGATAGATATTTTTGCATTTCTAATAGCCTGTCTTTTAACTGCAGAAATAAACGAATACGTTGGGAATATGTTGCTGTCACTATTGGCAAGGTAAGAAGATGACAGTTTAAACGTTTAATGAATAATAGATAAGAATATGTAATAAATTAAGGAGGTCAACTTGAGGTCATACTTTATAGACAAGTAAAAGTCTTGTGTTTGTATAGTTTGATAATAGATCAATTAGATTAAACCAACAGTCTTTCAGCTTTGGTGCAACCCTGTATTTTCTATTATTTGGACTCATTTGCAAGAATTTGTGTCTAACTGTATTTTTTGTTTAAAATCATTATAGATTTTTGCGTGCCTGTTTTATGGATACTTCGTTCTGGTCCGTCTTTGTATACCCGTCTTCAGACCAGAGACCAACCAACCTTTTAGCAAAAGAACAATGGTTCTGGCTGTATTTCACTCCATATTACCAGGTATTTTATTGCATAACATTTACACATGAAAAAAAAAACTTGAATATTGTGCTGAAGGAACATAATGAATATGCAATTAATCTCAGAACTTAAATGTTCTTGTTTCTAGCATCCAGTATCTCCAGTGAGTTTGTAGTGAACAATAGATTACGTCCTATTAAATGCACTCTCAAGTGTGTTTAAGTCAGTGTTAAGATTAAAGATGCTATCAAAAAGCAGATACAAGTAATTAAAGGTTGGCTGGTTTATTACAACCGTAAAATTAAAAAGCTTTTAGAGTGCTGATGTTAAAAGATAGGTATTAAGTTACAATTCCTTTTTATGTTGCCTGAGAGCAGGGCCTATTTCTTGGTCTTCTCTTTTTTGTGTTTCAGGAATAATGCTTCTCCTGCTGTGTTTCTTTGCCTTCTTGCACTGCTGGCTCAACCTCTTTGGGGAGCTGTTGCGTTTTGCTGACAGGATGTTCTACAAGGTGTGTGAGACTTGATTTCTTGTCACATCCCTTCTCCTGGGGTAGCAGTATTGGCAAATCAGTTTCATTTTCCTTGTGGGAACAATCAAATTGATTAAAAAAGGGATATTGCAAACTCTGCTTCAGAAATTTTCAGCATATTAACAGCTTTATTCATACAGGTAAATATTAATGAGGTAACACTTGAGGCATAAGAGAAAATTTTTTTTTGAGTCTGCATCATGCATGTAAACGAGCAAGAGTTACTTAGTATAAATATTCAATTAAAAGTTGCCTAACCTAATTAACTAATCTTTAAATTTATTTACACAATATATATCCTCATAAGTTTTGCTTTTAAACTTAAAGAGCCATATTTTAAAAGCAAAATCCAATTAAGAACATGCTAAACATACTCTGACTCAGAGTAAATGTCACATTTACGTATGGTATCAGAAGACAAGGTTTCGGTTAAGGAGGTGTTGAAAGAAAGTAAATAATGACACTGAGGCAGATAATTATATTTGGTGTTGGTACCATATATTATGTGGAAACAAGAAAAACAACAATCAATAACAATAGCCAAAAATTTTAACAAGCTGCAGAAAAAAATTGTTTTTGATATAGTGCACTTTAGAAAATTCCTTGAGTTCCTTGGCTTTGCTATGCCATCCTTATACTTCCCTTATTTGAGGTGACATTCCGGTAAAAAACTATAAATTCCTTTAGCTCCATTTGGATTTGATGTGAGATGCCAAACATACAGTAGGGCAAGATTGTGTTGCATAGATTTGAAAAATTTTACAAATAAATTCTTGAAATTGTCATGTGCATACAGTATTCTAGCATCATTACTATGATACTCCTATATGAAATGCATTGAAAACAATTGCTGTTACAAATACCCTATTTGTATTTAAAATTTTTCTGTCTGAGATTTATTCTTAACATAAATCCAGCTTTTCTGTGGTGGTTTGATAAAGAACATTAGTGAACGGTTTATCGGCTGCATCATGAAAAAAGAAGACCCCACTATAAAGGTGTGAATACATTTAAACAGGGTTGGGTTTAAAAGCACTATGCAGGGCTTTAACCTGAACTGAAAATGGAAAGTGTATGGCATACGCAAATCCCTTCATGTGGCTGAAAACTAATACATCACCTGCAGTTCAGTATGTGTGGCAGTGTCGTGAAGTTGGAATGCCCTTTTCTGCTCTGGGAAGGAAGCTGGTCACAGTTAATGGAGGGTTTGTTTGGGTTTAATACAGGGTAGTCCTCCAAGAAAAGAAAACTGTTAGAGGATGAAAGGGTGAATAATAAATTTTTGGCAAGAAAATGAAAAAAAGATGCAAAAAAAGCATTGGATGAAAGAGGTATGTGTTATAATATGCCACAGATCTCACCTGAGGAGTAGGCTAAGCATTACTTGATGACATGCTTCCAGTAGGCAGCACAAGCTATTAAAACTCTTTGATGTACAGTGATAACTCAGAACAAAAATCGTATAAACGATGTCGTTCAACATTTGTATCATGTACTAAGAGTTGAAATGTACTCCAGTCCATAAGAGATCTGACAGATAAATTTTCCATTTCCTGTCCCAGCATCTACTTTAAAGGCCACAGCTGAGCTGGTTTTCTTAACCTCAGCCAAAGATAGCAAGTGATTTGTTTTCTGTTATGGAAAATGTCTCTTTAAAACAGAGGAACCAGCATTATGTGGTTGCAGATAGAGGTTTTTTTTCCTGATTATCAGGCTTGTGAAAGTAATAAAATAAGTTTTCATTTTGCACATGACTCTAATGTGAAGTTGTAATAGATGGCATAGCATGACTTTCAAAATAAATTTCGCTGTAAAAGGCATTTAATTAACTATTCAAAGTTTCTTTAAAACTAATGCTCTGGATATTGAGGTTATTGCAGGTAATTACAAAAACATATATTTCAGCTCCAAGCATGACCTTTAATGTATTGAGCCATTTTATAGCTATGATTGATTTGAAATGTTCACACACATTCAAAGTGTTTTGCCTCTCTGCATACAAAACCTCCATCTACTGTATATGAAATCCTTCATATCCTTGTTGGTGATTAATTGCTGCCCTTTCATGTTTTAATGAGGTTTCAAAAAAAACTAAATTAAAAGTTTATTTGGTTTACTTCTGCTAAATTATTTTCGGTTTAACAGGACTGGTGGAACTCGACATCCTTTGCAAACTATTATCGCACCTGGAATGTCGTGGTTCATGACTGGTTGTACTACTACGGGTACAGAGACTTCCTCTGGGTGAGCAGATTGCCAATATAAAGGAGTACAACTAATGCAAAGCAGTAGGTCCCATAATAAAAAGCTATTTGGCATCTCTTTCCCTCTTCCTGCCTCTTTTTCTCTCTTTCCACAGCTCTCCAACAGAAGATTCAGAGCAGCAGCCATGCTGTCCGTGTTCATCGTTTCTGCAGTTGTCCATGAATATGCTTTGGCCCTTTGCTTCGGTTTCTTCTATCCTGTCATGTTCTGCCTCTTTGCAGTTTTTGGAGGTAAGGAGATTTACCTAATTGTGTGCTTAACATGTAGTAATAAAATCAAAATGTAGAATTAGAAAAATCTTTTGCTCTCCAATGTGTATTTCTTGACCTATTGCAAAATAAATGTTTTTTTCACTAATTATTCCAACACATTCAGAAGCAATCTGAGGACTTCTAGCTTTCAAAAATACATGTTCATTTATTGTAAATATTTCCTTTTTAATGGTGTTTAGAATTGTAACTCCTGATAATTATATTAGTCTTAAGATATAATATAATGCAGCAAAACGTTTCCGGGTTCGATTCCCAGCCCGGGGTCTTTTGCAAGGAGTTTGCATGTTCTCCCTGAGCATCTGTGGGTTCTCTCTGGGTACTCCACTTTCCTCCCGCAGTCCAAAAACATGACTGCTAGGTTAACTGGCATCTCTAATTTCTCCTTAGGTGTGTGAATGAATTGTTGTTTTTCCTGTTTGTCTCTGTGTTGCCCTGCAATGGACTGGCGACCTGTCCAGGGTGTACCCTACCTCTTGCTTATTGACAGTGGGAGATAGGCACCAGCACCCTTTGCGACCCCAGTTGGGATAAAGGGTGGCAGAAAAGGGATGGATAATATAATATATTAAAAAAATTGGATATAAATCCTTTATTTGGGCTGCTGTATTTTTAGATAAAGAAGGATGATTTAGAGCTAAGTCAGGGACTGAGTTAAAACTATGTTAGAACTACTTAAACTATGTCACAAGCAGCTTTCATGCTTTCACATCAACATGTAACCACAACCAAAGCATCTCATAGGACTGACTGATAGCTGACTGGCATGAAAAGATAAATGAAGCATAAAGTGAGCTGAATAAAATAAAAAGCTAATACTCAAACAAAGCATTACTGATTAACTGAAGTCCTTAACATCCACCATGTTTGTTTCTTTTAGTGGCTTTTAACTTTACGATGACTGATAAGAGACAGAGCCCGGTGTTCAACATCATCATGTGGGCGTGTCTTTTCCTCGGTCAGGGGGTTCAGGTGTGTCTGTACTGCCAGGAGTGGTACGCCCAGATCCACTGCCCACCCAGAGGGGTACGTACTCAAACTTAAAGTTCACTGATATCAACGTGTTTTATTTTTATTCTAATTATCATTGCATATATTACAGTATTAGAGTGTTGCCTCAGAATATTCAAAGAAGAAAGAAAAAAAGGTGTATTTTATAAAAGTAACACGGCCTTTCATAAGTTTCAGCACAATAAATGACTGAGCAATTTCAACATTATGATCTACGATTGCAGCATCATATTAGATTAATCAGTGTTAAAGTTTTCTCTCAGATAAGTTCAGGAAATAAATCATGTGATAGAGTTAAGAACGTGTCAGATAATACAATACTAAATCCAATTGAAAGATTTCTAAAGACAATAAAATTGTATATGTTCAAGTTTTACTTTTAATAAAAAGGTTTTTTAATTCCTTAAAAGTATAAGTGGCCTTATATGAGATAAAACATATCCTATTAAACTGATAAACACTTGAAAATGTTGGACGGGAGTTTTACACCAAAGGAGGCTATTTATCTAAAAATAAATCATCAAACTAGAACTTTGACCTCAACTTGAGATAAATAAAAAGTAGGTCAATAAACTCTGCATACAGACAATATTAACACTGGATCAAAGTGACTAAAAAAATCTACAATTGAAGATACAGCATGAAAACGAAAACAAATGTGGCCATATTATACATTACGCTGCAAACCCTGAAATAGATGTGTTTAATAACATAATAAAATACCTTTATTGCATGATCATCCAGTTTAGAAAAATCTAGAACTTAATCTAAAACATTTATTGCATAAGGATAAAAAGGACCTTATATAAAGAAATTTACATTTTTTATAAAATTGTATGTAACAGTAAACAGACACCCAATGCAAATACTTTGTATGAACAACTTTTTTTAGTTTAACACTACTACTAAGTCTGGAGCATAGAAAGATCCTGTAGAAAATCTGCACTGATTTTCTACAGGATCTACATGTTGCTTTTATATTTGTGTCAGTTGTCTTTCATAGGCAATTTGTTTTTTTTGTTGCTGACCTGGTATTTCAGATATATAAATGAAGCAATCCTCATAAATACGTTTTCCCAGGGCTATATTTACATTTAGTTTCACCCTAGGTCCACCTGGCATGTTTATATCTGAAAGGTTAATATTTATTTTTTTTATCACACAGTTCCATTAAAAATCAGTTAGCAAATGTTTCATCAGTAATAGGAAAGAAAATGGTTTATTTCTATGAAACAAAACAGATTAGATGAAGCATGAAATAACTAACTGCACTTTCTTTCAAGATAAACTTGCTTCTTTTTTTAACAAGGAGTTGCAACATTTTATTTACCTTGATATCATTACAGTATTTTTACATTTAATTGGGGTAATATGTTAATATTTAATTTGGGTACTGTAGACAGGTGCTATTTTAATAGCCATTTACAATCTACTCAAATCTGCCTTACTTAATGAATATGAAGATTCTTGGGGTTATAAATGAATAAAGCTGTTGGTCAGTAAGCAATGGGTTATTTGTCAACATGGTATAATTTCCCCCACTGAATCAGTGTGCTTAGTGTGGGTTTACAGTGCTGTGCCACATAACATGAATTATTTTAAGACTTTTCACCATTCTTAATAAAGGGGCTCCAATAAATGGGAATCTAGCGGTGAGACTCACAGTTAAGTTTAGATATACCTTATTAGAGCAAAATTGCTAAGGGAAAAATCAATTTCATCACCTTTTTTTCATTAGCCCCTGTCCCCTTGAGACCCAGAAGAAAAAAGATATTGTTGTTTGGACTCTTTTTGAAAGTTGAAGTACTAAAGCTTAAACAAACAGAATGCAACACTTTATTTTTCATTAAAAGTTTTTCCTTTAGGTTTTGTTAAATTTCTCTTACAATAGACTTGCCTGCTATTAAATAGAATGTAAAGGTATAGTTGAGGATTTTTGCAAATTTTTTAAAAGACCCACCCTCTACACTTAAAAAAAAATGCACATGCACAACCCTATACCCACTCCCGAGAGGGAACGCTCAGTGAATGCGTGTGAGAACGTGCACGAGCCCATTTCTCCTCATGCACGCTCCATTTAAAAGTTGCTGTTTGCATTGCCAATACAAGATACTTTCAAAAACAACATTTTCAATTTTTCCACTATGTCAGACTCACCACCAGTAAGTGAAAATTGGGGCACGCACGTAGGAAGTCCTTACGTAAACATATCATCAAAATGATTGACAATTAGGGGGACCACTTATTTTGATGATCCACATGGAAAAAGAACATCCTCCACTATACCTTTAAAGATTTAACAGAGGTATTTATTTAATCTATTCATTTTCTGAATGTTTCTTTTCTATTCACGAATATGTAAAAAATGTAGCTGAATGACAGTCAGTTTGCTAACGTGGACTATCCTGTGCTTGAGAAATCAGTCATTAAGCCTGACTTAATCAAGCTGTCTGTAGTGGACGTGTCAAAGACTTATATGACACAAACAGTGAAACCTCATATTGGGTTAAACCTGACCCAGGATAAAACAATCTGACATGTTTTTGTCGTACTTGCCTACTGTGGGTCTGAGCATATCAACATGGTTCCTCTCAGTTCATGACCATCTTCTGCATCTGTGTTCACCAAAGAGAAAGCCTTTCAGAGTGAACACAAACGCCAAAGGAATAGTAGCAGATGGGAACAATTCATGGGGATTTAACTTTTAGAACGCAAAGCCCTTTTTAATATGCTGGTGAAGATTTTCAGTCATCCAGAAAGAAAAAAAACTAACCTTAAACAGAGCGATTGGACTCTGGTCTCAGCTCTCAAAAACCTACAATGCAGCTATAGAGTTGATTCCTTCCTGCTATCATTTCAACCCCCCCACCCCCCTGCAGGGGAAAAATATATCTTGCCTGGACAGCCAAGCCAACATTTGCCCCTAACGACTCCCCTTTCAGAGACATAGCCAAGTATTGGGTATTGCAGGTTAACAAAGAACCCAAAACGACTCCCCATTCCTAAGGTGTGGATTTGCATGTTTTCAAAGCCAAAACAAGTTTTGTAAGTACAACTCAAAGCTAATTCTGACATTTTGATTAGAAAAAGCTTTATGGATGGGAAGCTAAACGTCTTCAAATTTGGAAACCAAGTCCAGTGGATTGTTTTTTTTTTTTTTTACTTTTTTGGCCCTTTTTTATGTTAGTCAGCAAGGACTGGCATGATAGATGGGGTCAGATGGACTTAAAACTCAACCATGAACCACTGGGTGGCTTTGAATGACATAGTGTCTACAAACAATGAGAAAGTTACAGGGTTACAACCAATAATCATACAAAGTCCTGTCAGCTGCTCCCTTACACAGGATTCACAGCTGGTCATTAAACCCTGTGCATTGACTTGGCAGTGTTTACACTGGATGCCCTTCCTTATGCAACTCAGAAAAATATGACTGTGTATGTGATAGTTGATTTGTTCTTTTATTCTCTACAACAGGATAGTTTCTGGGAACTGGCGATGCCTCGATCATGGTCCTGTAGCTATCAGACATGAAGCCATTTTTCGCTGTCATCCGGAGCAACTGATGAACGGACCTGGAAACATTAGCAATACACTGAAAAGAAGAGAGAGCAAGAAAGAAGACAACTTAAACGACATTGAAATAGACATCAGCAGACACATTAAGAGCATCACCATATACTTTCTTTTTGCACTGATAGCTTGAAAATATTTTGTTACTTGTGAATTTCTGTTGTGAGAAGTTTTCTCTGACCACAGAGAGACAGAACACAACACTATTTCAGAGAGTTAGTGACTACTGATAATTAAAATTAGATGTTTCTGTTTTGGACCAGACTATATAATTATATTACTTCATCTAATGCTAGACTGGTCAACTAAACAATAATTTACAGACCAAAATAAGCATTTAAAAGACAGCACAGGCATTCTAAATTCCAATATTGTACTTTTAATCTTCAATTCTTGTTATTAGCTTGGTAGGAAAAATATCTAACTTAACTGGTCTCATAAATGCATTGCTCAAACTGTTTTTATATTAAAAACATTATTTGATCTTTGCATGATTTTCATTTCCTTATTTGTGATAATAACAACAATGACATCTTTTTGGCTATAGAGCATCTTTAAAGAGATCCTGAACCTGTTAGAGCGTCTGGCCTGCAGAGAGCATCACAACTTCAGTTCTGACATGTTTGACATTAGGCTTGCAGGGATTGGTTGATGGAGTGGCCATGTAAACCAGCCAACCAACCACACTCTGTGGTGTCTCAGCACCATGTCACAAAGCCTCTGACTGCCTGCTGTAGCATCATACAGGAAGAAGAGGATTAACTTTGGTACTGTTAGCATTAGTTATGTAATGCTCAGTAAGCTGATTGAGCACAATAAAAGAGCTCAGAGGGAAATACAAGGCAGCTTTGAGGGGAGAGGAGAATTGAGATCGTGTGGGTCTATGATTTTTAAGATTTTCTTATCATCATGTTAGTTTGACATTTCCTCACAAATGTGCTTTTGTTTGCTTCATCAAAAGGTTTTTGCTCATTAGGTTTCCATCAAAGATGCAATTCAATACAATGAATTCACAGGAAAATTATTTTATATTTCCTGTATAAGCTCTGGTGGCCAGAACAGATGAGCTTGATCTGAGATTTGACGGTTGTCAGATATATAAGACCTTTGAGGTTCTGCAGATGTAACAAGTGCAGATATAAAATGTCTAACTGCAAATTTGTTTTCTTTGTTTTTTTTGCTGTGTGAATTGATGTTTCGAAATAAAAGCTTTGTGTTCAGCTGCTTCCCAGTGAATCAGAAAATCATTAAAAAGTTGTAGAAATTCATGAAAAAGGTGGAACTAGTGTTACTTATAAATTGATACTTTTCAAGGGGATTTTCTTTCTTTACACACCCAGGGCTTATGCCTACTGTAGTCCTCTGTCTGCAGCATAGGAGCTATGTGGATGACCCTTAGTGTGACAGGATATATCAGCACAGCCTGCTTCAAAGTTTAACAAGAATACATGATCTCTTCATGAGTTAAAGTCCTCACCTTTAAATTTATTAGGTTTGACAATGCAGAGCCATAGCCATCCATTACGTACGTGTAACTTCTGTTTTGACATGAAAACTGGCTCAGCTGTTCCTTTCCCAGACACAGCCCCCTGTATAGCTAGTTTACTATTAGCTTTTCTAACATAGAAACTAGTTATAGATCCGTCCTGCTATGTTCATTTCTTATGTCTGCTTCTATCTCCTTGAAACCCCAGTTGGCAACTCACACACAGCCTGATTCTGCTGGAGGTTTCTTCCTGTTGCTGTAAAAGGCAGTTCTTCCTCTCCACTGTCACTTCAAGCACGCTTGGTATGAGGGATTGCTTTCAAGTCAATAAGTCGATGCATTCAGCTGTTTTTTTCTAAAATGGAAATCTTTGAACCAATTGGTCCTGTAAAGTACCTTAAGATGACGTGTTGTGTTTTGGCGCTCTATAAACGGATTTGAATTTGTAGTCCTTTTTTCGGAAAGCTGTCATCTCATATCTTTCAGCTATATTACACACATGCACAAAAATATTCTCAACTTATATCAATCTATGTTATAAACCTTTTTATTCTGAATAAATTCCTGAAATTAATGTACTTTGTCATGAAATTCTACTTTATACATTTTATATTACATCTGCATGTAAACAAATTGTTATGCTTAAAAATAATAAAAAGCACACATGATGAAGCTTAGATTATCAGCAAACATTATTGTTTTTAAATATACTTCAATATTTTCTCAGTAATAATTATTTAATTTATTCTTTTTTGATTGTAAATTACAAAAATGAAATTATATAATTTTTGTTGTTTTTTTTTTTTTGTAAATATGATTGCACTACTAAAGGCGCCATACAGCATTTGAGATATGGCTAATTGACATTTTTATAACATGTAAATTACAGCAACCACAAGAATAATTTATATTTACCAATGGAAAATGTAGCATTCTAGACCGTGAGTGCTTTATCCAGCAGAATTTACAGAAATCAAATATTTTTAATTTCATCTGATAGGCATGTTCAAATTTACTAAAAAAAAAACAGCAAAATACACAAAGTACTGATGAAAATACAGAGTGTTTAATTTTTTTAATCAATTGGCGGGTTTTGCCAAAGCACCATAAGAAACAAAGGTGAGAAATAACCTGCTTTTATGATTATATGGATGCATTTAGGAACAGTGAAGTTTAGCATAATTAAACAATTCAAACAAAATTTCTTCATGAGAAAACTTTACACAAAAGCACACATTAGACAACAGTTTAGTATTTTTCACATTCTGTGCAAAAATCTCTTCACAGAGGGGAATGATTCACAGAGAAAAGTGGTTGAAAACAAATTGAATGTGAGCCACACAGCGTGGGGGAAGGGCGGTAAGATCCGCTGCTGCCATAAATGGGGATTAGAGATGAACTCTCAGATACTCTGAAAATACATCCACACAGCAGTGCCCTGCCTCTGCTGCAGCTGTGTCGATGACTATCCACGTTGGTGTAAAATAAAGCGCTGTAGGGAACAAATCAGCTTTGAGTCTGGAACTAAGTGGCTCAGCAAGCAAACAGAGCTGTGATTTTACTCCAAACCCTCTTTGAACATTTATAATGAGGGTTTAGGAAACATAAGTAAAAGAAAGCACTGAGATTCAACAAAACCTCCTGCAGAGAGAGATTCAAAGTCAATGCATGTAATTTTACATGACCACACTTTCTTTAGGAGTTACTTTCAACAGGAAGAGGAGGATGGATTAAACATGCACGCATACTGAATCTCTCCAACACATTTTTGTGGGCTAGCTGTGGGGAGCCATGGTCATAAAAAGCCTCCTTAAGAGCCCCAGACAACATCAGGAAGGGGATGATGGAGATATTTCACCAAACTATCAGATCATATGACTGGGCGCCACAGAAAACCACAGTATTTATTAACCAGCAATCACGTGATACAAAAGAGAAAAGACGTAACACGTTCGTTTTTGTCAGAAGCCATAACCCCCAAAACAAGTAAAAAAAAAAAAAAAAAAAGCACATGAATGGCTTTTTGGCTGGAAGATTACAGAGTAAAGGATACCAATGGGCTTTGGTCCCAGACTCGTTTTCATCCAAGTGCTTAAAAGGAGCAGACTGCTGCAGCATGCTAATCAATGGTGCTTTACATAGAAATATTGTGCTGCAGCAAAGTCTTACATTAAGTCAATTAATATGGAATTTCAGCCACATTTGAACATATTTCAGCTCAGTGTCGAGGGCATTTTCATTTATCGCATTCAAATTGATAAAATATAACATTTTAAACACATCAGTTCTGTTTTACAAAATTGACAACAGAAAGCAACCATCAACTGGACTGGTTTCCATAGGACAGTAACTCACCAGCATAGGCTTTGTTTACTTGCAGACCTGCTCTGGGCTAAAGATAAGAAACTGGCAAAACAGCTTCAATCAGCATTCACCTGACTGCCAGTTAGCACCTAAAGCCATGCACATACCTTTTGTACATTGTGGAGTCTTGTATTCAAAACAAAAACATGCAGCTTGAATGAAAAGCAACCTGAAAACATAACTGCTTTTATCCACAAAAAACGCTGCACCAATGGTGAACATATAATGACCTACATATCCAGCATTATATAAAAATAATCTGATGAGTTGAGCAGCATGGCTACTTAACATCTGACAATCTTCTACAGAAAGAATAACTTCACTAAAACCTGCATTGATTTCAATTATCTTTACAACCCCTTATTTATTTTGCAAAAAAGAAAAAAAAAAAAACAAGAATAGCACTAAAAATGTGGTTATGGATAACATGAAAACAGCTATCAAATCCACTTGCAAAGTGAGGCAGAAAAATCTACGGTTCTAACCTGCTATTAGTGCACAACATAGTACTAAACATTGAGCGAATGTAAAAAAATAAATGTTTTGGCATGGATTGCAAAACAAAAAGGTCCAAACACAGAACACTGAGATAAAAGACGCCAAAGTCTTTAATTTAGTTTTCAAGTCAGTTTGGAGTGGGGTGGACGTTTTCCACCGCTGTAATCTCGACAGTAGCTCCCAGTAAACAAAGAGCAGTCACTAAAAAGCTGCTGCCCACTTTGACCCTTATTTAGGAGCTCTCTGTCTTGCTAGTCGCTTCATAAAGCAGCAGGTTACCGTTGCAATAATGAGGATGCCGACAAACAAGGCCGATGAGATTCCTACCACCAGCGGGATGAGGAGGAGGTCTGCAGCTGGAGAAACAAGGGGGAAAAAACAAAATTAAATTTCTTTGTAAACTGATCGGAGAAAAGAAATATGCATGCTTTAGCTACATAGCTTTTCATTTGCTAGAATTATAGTTTGGATCATATAAATTAAAAATTTTGGATCTTAAGGAACTAGCTTAAGACTGTTGGCTCTTTTCACTACATTTTACAGAACTTCAGCTATAAATGTAGTGCATACAAATTTACTCTGTTTTGTCAGATTTGGATGTTTAAAGGGATAGTTCGGTATTTTTGACATGAATCTGTATGGCATCCCCATCACCAGTGTCATGCAATCACACTGACTTACCCCTGGCAGCGTCCTGTGAGCAGAGTTCTCGTCCAGTTTTGGTCAAGCCGAAAGTAGTCCGGCAGGTTTGCTAGA
>NW_015150487.1:673418-696920 GCF_000732505.1 Cyprinodon variegatus | reverse complement strand
TCTAGCAAACCTGCCGGACTACTTTCGGCTTGACCAAAACTGGACGAGAACTCTGCTCACAGGACGCTGCCAGGGGTAAGTCAGTGTGATTGCATGACACTGGTGATGGGGATGCCATACAGATTCATGTCAAAAATACCGAACTATCCCTTTAAGATCCCCAAACTAGTTTGTACATCAGACAAAGAAAACCAGAGAAGTTACGAATGTCCTTTTCAGGTCATGATGTCATTTACCATCCAAGCCATCCTTGTGCCATGTGAAAACGTAACTACGCCTTTAACATAAATGCCACTATAATCTGCCCTCATGCCTTTAGGATTTCTAACAATGTGCTTTAACAAATCGTGATGAAGGGATTTTGGGTCCCTCCTATTTGCAGAATTGCTTTCATGCAGCCACATAGGAGGATTTTCAAGCATGAGTGGAATGTTTAAAAACAACTGAGCTGCTGTGCCTCAGTTGCTCCAAAATCTTAATAGGCCACTGCAGAACATTTGTTTTTCTTTTTTAGCCACTAAAAGGGTTGAAACTGCACATGCACTCTGTATCAATGTCCCGAAGACACGTACTGATGACCAATCTATGTCTTTAGTTTTCCAAATTATAGATACAGAAGGCTATTGCTCTACAGCTTGATATAAAGGGTGGCAATTGACACAGAATATGCAGCTAATATGTACAGTAAATGCATTAAATGTGCAATGTTGTTTTTCCACATTAGCCATTTTGACTTTATTTTTGTTTCACCAGGTTTATTCTCAAAATCTTGGACACATTGACTTAGCTGTAACCCCTCACAATCTTTTTGGAGCAGTGAATTAGTTATGTTGTACCCATCAGGGGACACATGTGTGCAAATAAATGAGAAGAGGAGTGTTTGGAAGAGTGAGGCTCTTACCTCTGGCATACAGGTAAACATTCACTGCGTTTGACTCTGCTTTGGCTCCAGTGCTGTACCAGCCTCCATGCTGGTCCTGCCCCCACACTTCAGCACGACACCCATACAAGCCCTGGTCCTCCACCGTTACCATGTGGATTCTCAGTCTGTAGCTGATGGCAGACAGCCGGTCAATGCTGATCTCACTGTCGTTGACGTAGATATTTGCTACACCGTCATACATTAGAGCAGCAATGAGCATGGGTGGTGTTACAGCTCCAGAGTCCAACTGAACTCCCCCAGGTTTCCTGGGGTTGACTGGTTTAGGCATCGGCCAACGCAGCCACTGCACCTGAACCTGCACTGGACCTGTGGTCGTCACAGTGGTGTTGCAGATTAGGGTGACGGTACTGCCTCTTTTCAGCAGGGGGCCACGGGGGAGCTGAGCCACAGCTGAAACCAAAACTTCTGTGTGGAAAAAGGGAGATTTATGAATGGAAAAAATAAACTATGTTAAAAAGCAGAGAAATAGAAATAATGTGAAAAGCACAAACCGAAACCATCTTATATTAGGAGGATTTGGCTTAAGCTCAACATCATAAATTAATAAATAAAAACAAAGTTTATATCTAGGTTTGAACACAGCTGATTGTATTCAAAAAAACTGCTAAACTCTTATTGGCTTTCATAGTTAAACAAATAAACAAAAAAAAAAAAAAGAGACAGGAAATCCCCCTTACATATCTGCATAATGGATCTTTAGTTAGAGTATTTGCAAACAGATAGGGCGACTCAATATTACAAAACCGTCTTTCCTCTCTTTCTCATTATTGAAACCTTCCATGACCTTTAGCATTTAGATAATGTAATTTGTGTCTGTTTCAGCATCTGCTGATGTGTGACTGTACATCAGGCTAAACATTGTATTAGCAAGTAGAATGCAAGTTCATAATAATTGGAATGCATTAGCCCAAAACTGTTGCACTTTAGGCAGACCTTTGTGATTTGAAAAGTTACACAAACTTATATTGCACAGCCAATATATGCTAAGCCTATTCATTATATTCCATTTGTAGACATTGTATTCCTCAGTCACCCTCTATTGCCACAAGAATGGTTTAGAAACCCCCGACTTAAATGATCAGAAATATTGGGAGGAGTACAACCAATGAGACTCAGTCAGTTCTAAAGCTTTCTGTGAAAAAGAGCCACATATTAGCGGAGACAGGTGATGTTTGACACCAGTTACCAATGGACATATCCAGTGTGTTTTAGATGCGTTTTTGCTCCAAGAAACTTTCTTTAAACACCTGAATTAATCATCAGGTTCCATAGGAGCCTGCTAGTAACTCATTCTATTTTTTAATTCAGGTCTTTTAAAGCAGTAAAACATCAAAAACATGCAGGTTAGGCGACCTTTGTGAGACACCACTGCCTATATTGGATAATGTGTCAAACAACGACAGAGGAAAGATCAATTCAATCAATATGTTAGTGGGCAAAATAAAACTAGTTTATATATTAGTTTGGCTCTGCTAAAAACTCCTTTAATAAAGATATATACAATTTTTTTTTTTATATGAGGCTCACCTTTGATCTTCAGGTTGACTGTGACTCCATCTGATCTTTGGGTGAGTGTTGCAGGCGTAGAAGGGCTGGGGTTTTTCCTGCCAGCATACACACTGACCACACAGCGGTACACCCCGGAATCTGCAGGTCGGACTGAGAAGAGCTTCAAAGAGTACTTCCCCTCTGATACTTTCTCCATGGAGCCACCACTGGCTCTGCTGAGGTCATCTCCCCAGCTTACGACACCATCCGGGCTCATTCGAGCAACTTCAACCTTAAATGGCAGCAAGTTCTCAATTACTCTCACATATCATGTCATTTTAAAGAATGGATCAAAACAATATTATTCAGACCTAAATTTGACATTCTATAGATAGGCAAAGACATTCTCTATATAACAGAAAATACACTACAAATAGTAAATTATCTTTATTATTTTATCACACAATGGCAGTACCTCTACTCCTCCGGTTCCAGCTATATCTCCACTGACAGATCCCCTTTTCATCCACTGAACCAACAGACCTGAGTTCACTTCAGATGCCAGACCCAACACCTCACAGGTCAGGATGAGAGGGGAACCAACTTGAAGGGTCACCTCCCCTCTGGGCGAGGATGTTACACCCAGAGACTCCGCTTCAAAGAGAGAGAGAGATTGAAAAGCATTAAGTACCAAAAGCTCTTCTGACTGCAACGCCACAAATGGACTCTGATTTACATCTTTAAAGGAAGTCAGATACTGCAGGGGGCAGTTCCTAGAAATTTAGACTGGCTCTTTCAGTATGTCTGTCTTTTATTGTGCTGAATAAGATGCTTATGATGTTTGAAAAATCAGAGATTCAATTGATTTAAACACCAATGGGTAATTTACATGCCTAAAAAAACATTGTAATTAAAAATCTAATTAAATACAACTGGTCAAACTCTAATCCTAAATATTTGTTCTAATATTCCTAATACCTTTATCATGAAGAAAGATATCACTCATCTTCATAGAGAGACCACAATAAATGATGGTGAAAATGTCCAATACAGCTACAAATAAAAGGCTTTTACTGCTGTAATATTCTCAGAAGTGGGCAATGCATTAATACTGCAGCCATTCTACTTTTAAGACAAGCCAGTGAAAATAAATGCTTTAGGTGTCACATCGACAGTAAAGAAAGTCCACCAGCGAGTGAATGAATCTGGGTATAAATCCAGCAGCTCTGTGAGTACAGAGGTATTTTTGAGAACATTACCATCATGGGAGAAGAAGTGGAGGTGGAGAAGGAAAAAAAATGCCTTTGCTTTCACTTGAACAGTTGACTCAACTGTGAAGCTGTCTGCAAGAAGGGACAGAGCAGACTGTGCCTCTTAAGGAAGCTTAGGTCCTTCATCTTTTACAGTGACATGCTGCATTTCTTCCATAAGTCTGCTGTGATCTCTTTCTTTATCGTCTGTTGAAGTATCAGCATCAGAATAAATGACCTAAAGAAGCTCAACAAGCTGATTAAAAAAGCTCCTTTTTAAGGAACTCCTCTAGAACCTCTGGAGATGCTTTCACAAAGAATTATGTAGAATATGGAAACCACAAACATCCTCTTCAGAAGGCTGTTAAACAACAACAGAGTGCTTTTAGTCGGAGGCTTCTCCAGATCTACTGCAAGACAGACTACGGTACTACAAAAGTTCCTACCCGTCTGCAGCTTTTAACATCTTAAACAACTGGAAAAATAATAAAATGCTGAGTTACAACATTTTATTTCCCATTAGAATCAATATTCTTTTTTGGAATCTGATTGATTTAAATAAGCAAACAAAAAGCCCCATTAAAGGTATAGTGGAGGATGTTCTTTTTTCCAGTAGGATCATCAAAGGTGTCCTCCTAATTGTCAATCATTCTGGTTCACATCCCTATTTTCACGTACCGGGGGTGAGTCTGACGTAGTGGAAAAATTGCAGATCTTCTTTTGGAAAATAAGCTTGTATTAGCAACGCAAACAGCTACTTTTAAACAGAGCGTGCACGAGGAGAAATGGGCTCATGCACGCTCTCGCACACGTTTAATAGGCTTTCCCTCTCTGCAGTCGGTACAGTGTTTTTTGTGAAGAGGGCGGGTCTTTTACAAGATTCGTGAAAATTACCAACGATACCTTTAATTATTATTCTTCATTTATTTTTGAATTTGTTTATCGAAAAGAAAAATGCATATTAATGAACATACAGCTGGTGGTGTAAAAAAAATCCGTAAGGCTACTTTCCAGGCGGCAGTTTCATGTAATAAAAACATACCACCAAAACACAGAGCATATACCTTATAATTTATACAAGACAAACAACACAGCAAGAAACATTTCACACTACGCACAAAACAGCATTCCAAACTAACGCTAATATATTAAACACGGAATTACTTAAAATGAACAGGCTAAGATTACAGAGATGCCAACGCCATGCATTTACTGCCCCTGATCAACCCATTCATTCTCTACACACTAACCAACTCCTGACACATAAAATGATAAGTCTGTGTTTGTGGAGCTCATCCTAATGGTTGCAGCTTTGCTGTGCAAGAAGCCCTTCCTTAAGATGTTTTTAAATGAGTTGTAGGTGGTACCTGTCATTAGTAATGTGTTCCAATTAGAGCAGCCTTTGATAGAGAGAACATTTTGTGCTAATGTGATCTTCAGAAACTGCACCACTAACTATGCATGGAGGCCTATTTCTTTCTAAAAAGGACAATTATTTGAAGAAAAAAAAGGGCTTTAAGGTTCTCAAAATTACAAATAGGTGAAAAGACGTAGTCTTTTAATCAATTACATTAATGGTCTTTTAATACAATTGTTCAAATAGCTTGGGTGCAGTGGCACCAACAAAGGACAATGCAGTTAAGCAGGATTCAAAATAGGAGATATCATACAGTGTGGGTAGGATGGTATGAGATTTCTAATAAAGGTCAAATATGTTTATTAATTTGAAAGTAAATTTAACTATATTTTAACGCTTTTTGATGTATGTGTTTTTTATATAATCTAACTTAGTCAAACATGACCCCAAAATACTTTAACCGGGCCACCAACTCCAGTTTTTTTTTACATAATGCAAACTCTTTTTTGAGTTGATCAAAACACAACTTTGTTTAAACTGTTCATGCTAAGGTAGACCAGGAAACACAGCAGACAAGTCAGAGATAAAGTTGCTGAGAGGTTTAAAGCAGAGTTAGATCCTAACTCAAAAATCTTAACTTTGAACATATTGTATTGTTGTTGTTAGCTGCAGATGGCTTGGATTAAAGAACCATTATTAGAGAGGCAGCCAGGAAGCCTGTTGTAACTCATGAGGAGCTACAAAGACATACAGTTCAGATGGGTGAATCTCTAAACAAAACAAATATTGCATTTGCTCTCTACAAATTTTCATAAAGGGTGGAATTTATTCTTTTTTTTTTTTTTTTAAAGTCATTAAAGATTCCTTCCCAGGTTTGCCACCAGCCATTTTGGCAAAGTTATGTAGGTCAACAAACATTAGCCCCACTAACACTAGCCCCACTGTAAAACATAGCTGTAGCAGTCTCATGCTGTGGGACTGCCTTTCCTCAGGGACAGAGAAGCTGCATAGTTTATGCTAGATTTGAGTAATACTGGAAGAACATCTGCAAGAGTGGAGCTAAAATGAGTCATTAAAGAAACACACATCCATGTGTTAAATAGACCCAAGTTCAGATCTAAAACTAACTGTGGAAACTGTGCCAAAAAAAATAAAAATTTTCTGGGATACTTAACATCCATCTGTTTTGCAGAGTGATTCCACATCGGTGGGCTGTATACCTATGCACACACCTCTCAGACTATTATTTTTAAATGAAACAGCAAAAAAAAAGAAACTTCCTTCCGTTTTACTCATATGTAGTACTTTGTGTGATTCTTTGAAGGTTTGTATTTGTAATATGACAAGATCTAAGAAACTTAAAGAGGCTTTGCCTATGTGATAAATCCACTTTTTATTCACTTAGTCTGCATGTCAATAAAATCAAGCGTAATAATAATAATTAACCCATATTTTTACTGTCTGTGCAAAGACTTGTTTACTGCTGAAACGGGATGCCTTTAGAAAAAAAGATGCATCAATTATATAAACAAAAAAAGACCATTGTATTAGTACCAAGAGGCAAACAATGAATGTATAATAGCATGGAGCAAGTCAGTGAGTGTTGTTAGGAAGGAAAACAATGCAAGCACTCATAAGCTTTCATTGTGACCTCAATCTTATCGCAGAGACTGGATGCAAATATTCGTGGTGTAAAGAAACACCTGATAGCCCCTTTATGCAGCATAACAAAATAAAACAAAATAAATAATTTAATTGACATTAAAATCATCATAACAAGTCTACATTCACTACATCGGATGAACATATGCTTACAAAATACCTTTTACCAAATGCTATAAGGGGATTTTCCATTTTTGCAGGGTGAGAAAAAATATGTTTAAAGAAAAGATTATCCGCCACAGCAGTGGTTATCTAAAAAAATAATGAACATGTTAGCCTGACAGAAAGTTATCCTCTCTGCAGGCAAAAAGAGGCCAAGGTGGGAAAAAAAGATTATATAATCCTTTAGAAGCGCTGCAAGGCCAGAGGCAGTCATACGGGCAATCGGCTATTGATTTATAAATCCAGCTGGTTTAGCGATGGGAGGCCAGTGTACGCAGCCTGTCAGTCATGAGATATCACTGTCGGGGCACCAAATGAACAGACTTCCAGGAAATTCATTCAGAACGATTTCTTAAATTTTATTTTTTATTTCTGTATGGTGAATTATCTTATAATGCATTTTCATTTTTTTCACCTTATTCACCTTATTAATTTCCATAAACTATTCTTTGTCCAAACTAAACAATTCATTTCAGTTTAGTTATGTAGCGACAATTCACAACACATGTCATTTCAAGGCACTTTACAGTTCACCAGACCATACAGTCAAATTGATTCAAAGTTTTCTACCTAAGGAAAACCAGTTGATTGCATGGAGTCATTGACTCGAATGCAATCCCTCACACTAAGCATGCTTGTTGCGAAGGTGGAGAGGAAAAACTCCCTTTCAACAGGAAGAAACCTGCAGCAGAACCAGGCTCAGTGTGAGCAGCTATCTGCCGAGGCCGCTGGGGTTCAAGGAGACACAAGCAAACAGAGAGAAAGAAGTAGAGATACAAAAGGCAACTGTAAAAGGCAGCCCATACAGGAAACACACAGCCAGGCAGACGAGCTCCAATCCAGCTCCCATGTCAGCCAACCAACCTGTAATTTAACCTGACAGCCAAGCGCTCTTTTAACGTTCCTCTAATTCAAACCTAGAGTACCTAGAACTTGGAAAGTGTCCAAATACTCAGAGAAGAACAGAGGTTAAACTAGACCGGCTGGGGTGTTGTTGGGATTTAATGAGGCCTCATGTACCAGGCGTGCATAGACACACACACAAAAAAAAATCACCACATTTTAATCCCAAACGTCATGTTTAAAAATGAACGTTATGTTGAAGTGTATGGTAGTTGAAAATGTGCAGCAGCAAGGCAAACTTTTTCAGTCAAACAAGAAACTATAAGGCAGCAAATGTCAACTAACCACAGGGAAATATGACATTTATGAAAAGTAGCTGTAATCTTGATGTGCTTCTCTCTCCTTCTTCTTGTGATGTTTTATGGTGGTTTGCAAACAACTTGAAGGTGCATTACCGCCACCAACTGGACTCTAATACCCCAATTCAAAATAAACTAAATAATTAGCAGGAAAAGAACATAATAAACTTGATATATAAATAAATTAAACGCTATCTAATAAGCCAGTATTCTGAAGAAACTGCAGTATTAAATGATAACATTTCTTGTTACCTAAACCTTATATTTATTATATCTTTGTCTTTTCAAGGTTTGGTATTAAAATGTATCTATCTTTGACATGTTTTCTACAACGTAACATTGTATGCTCTACAGTTTCTTTTTAGTCACAATTTCCTGAGTGATGTTTCCCTATTCTAAAGAGTGAGCTGTAATCCAGTGTGTCCAAATCTGAGTCTTGATATATTTTTGTGTCTTCTCTTCTGTTTTCCCCTCCTCTCATCTTTCCTACTTCCCTCTGCATCTTTTTCCATTTTCTGTTTAATGATGCTCTTTACTTCTAATGGACTACAATAAGTATGCTTAAGTAAACAATATAACGCAGTTTATAACTTATAATTATTATAGTTTATATAGTATTATAGTAACCATGTTTGTGATTACCTGAATTGTTTTAAACATTAATTATACTTCCACATATAAATTCACATATTCATATGAATTATAATAATTTAGAGACATTACAATAATTGAGCTTAATGCGGCGGTTCGACACAACAGTTCGGGCTTGACACAAACAATTTAAAACAAAAAAATGGCTACAGATTTTTTTCTGTTGAATGATGAATGTATATCTTTATATCTTTCTATTTCAGCTATTTGATTTAGTGAGTCTCTGTTACTCATTAAATTGCCGGTTGTGTTATCACTGAGGTCTGTTAACAAAGCCTCTGGGATGGAGCGTCAGCACAGTTACCAAGGTTATTTTGACCAATGGTGGGTCTATCAGGGTAATACTATAGATTTTTTTTTTATTTGTAGCTAGGGGCTGAGCGAGGTGGACAAAAATGCACGCAGAGGTTAATTCCATGCATATTGGGATTTATGAACATATTTCTTGTTTGTAGATGAGAAGTTTTTGTCGGAAATTATAGAATTCCTCCCTTCTGCAAACTTTCAGTATAAAGGCTTCATCTGTTTTGTTCATGAGGCCCACAGCCTTTAAACCTCTGTGTGCTGGCTGATTATTCTCAGTTCTGTTTGCGAAAAAGGGGATTACAGTATGTTCATCCTTTATTTGAGCTCTCACTTCTGATAACTCTTTACAGACTTATGTAATTTTACCTCTTTCTATCCTCGAAGCCTTACTTTGCATCAAATTATTTCCAAACATTCAAATTGATTTTCTCCTTTTTCTGTTACCTGTCATTTATTGGAAAAAAAGGGAAAATGCTCCTTTCTTTCTCTGAAAACAGTTACATAGGAAATTAACAGATTATTCACTGACACTGTGAGCCTCAAAGATATGAGATATTAAAAAATCTGTCAGTTATCTCGGTACAGTGTATGCATGTGGTTAAACCTTACATTCTACATTATTTTTACAGTTTTACAGCTAACTTCATACAATGAGTCTCCTTTGCAAACATTACATCTAGCTGTAAACCCATAATACTGAGCTAATTTCCTTATTCCTTTGTCCCCAGCCCTGTAATCTACACAATCTTCTCAGTCTAGGACTAATTTGCTGTTAAACCTGTTTTATAGTCATCGTCTTTAAAGTTATTTAGAAGTAAACACCAGTTATTTCCTACAGGCAAAGAAGTGGAAATTAAAGCTCCAACATTCTTTAAGGGGTTCTTTCTAAAACAAAATCCATCATCAGTTGTGTTGTGGGACTGTTACTATTTGATGTTTAGTTGCAACACAAACCCTGCTATAATGTATCAGCTTACCTAGTGGCTGAACTGTTAAGTTGCCGATATCCAGGGTTCTTTGAGCGATCCTCTGCCATGTGCGATCAGGGTCCCGAATCCATTGCGAGGCCTCACAGAAGTACGACCCAGCATCATCAGGCTGCACGGCCTTCATCTTCATCACGTACAACCCCTGTCCGCCCTCTCCGTTCCTCTTCTGCAGTGTGATCTCTCCATCATCGTAGCGTTTCTTGTAGAACCGTCCTGGAACAACACCCAGAAGCCTGTCGATGGAGATGATCTCTCTTATGGTGCTGACTTCGCCTCCAGCTCCGCTGTCTGAACGCTCTCCTCCGTCACGCTTTCCGAACGTGATGGACAGATGGGTGAGCTGCTCAGACCGGATGCTGGACGAGCATGTCAAAGTTAATTCAGCTCCTTCTGGGACAGGCTGGCTGGTTAGGGAGCGAGTATAGCTGATTTGGAGAGAGTCTGGAATCACTGAGGGACGACAAAAAGACAGAATTTTAATCTTCTCAACATCAGAAAGACTCTTCTGAAAAAGTTTTATAAAAAAATTTTTTTTGTGTTTGTCGTCTTGCCTTTGTTACACTCATAGGTTTACAGGGTTTGTACAGGAATGAATAACTCTACCTTAATGCTTTTTAATGTTCTTAGAAATCATTTTAATACATTCTCTAGCTTTTTCTCCGACTCAAGCTTCTTTTCTGAATATACAGCTTTGCGATCAAGCAGTTCCATGCAAATATATCGTGATATAATATGTCTGACAAAATTGCTTTTATAAACTTTTTTTTTTTAATAAAGCATTTTAAATGCCACAATAGACACATTTAATGAATTTTAATGCCAATTAAGGCCTTAATTTAAAAAAATAATTGAATGACTTTTAATGATTTTTAATGAGCTGCGGAAACCCTAGTTTAAGATCATTGAATTTTAATGTGATAAAATTTGGGTGACAATAAAGAAAAACAGGGTAAATAAAAAACCCAGTTTGAAAATCATGGTTTTATTTATTAGGTGGAAACCTCCTGATTCTCATTTTATTCTGACATGCACTGTGAGCTGTAGGGTCTAATATAGACAGGTGTGTTCCTTTCCTAATCAAGCCCAATCAGTTTAATTAAACACAGCTGGACGGAGGACAACCATCTCAAGGAGGATCAGAAGAAATGGACGGCATGGGAGTTAAATATATTAGTGTCACAGCAAAGGGTTTGAATACTTATGACCATTTGATATTTCAGTTTTTCTTTTTGCAAATTTTTTTTTTTTTCTGTCACGATGGGGTGCTGAGTGTACATTAATGGGGTGCTGAGTGTACATTAATGAGAAATAAAATGAACTTTTTTGATTTAGCAAATGGCTGCAATGAAACAAAAAATGAAAAATCTAAAGGGGTTTGAATACTTTACGTACCCACTGTATAACTGATCCCCCTGTCCTCTGTAACAATAACTGCCATCGAAACTGCGGACACATTTTTTATCCCAATTTATTAATTTTTTTTATTTTATTTAAGCCCATTTGAAAATGTTCTGAAGCATAAATGTCCTTATTATGGTTATGACACCACATCTCAACTCATTTCAAGTCTAAACTTTAATCAGGCAGATCCAAAACCTTAATATATTACATGAAATGTCCCCGTGTGCCTATGATAATAGTTCTTGTGTATACTCTAAGTTGGTTAATCTTAAGCTCTCAAACTGATTACTGGAGAATGCCTTTTAGGATATATAGGGACTATTTACATTTCAGTAAGTGGTCCAGGTCCGGAAGCAGCCCCCACCACCATACCCCCACCATCATGTTTGACTGCTGATTTAATAAAGTGTTTTTATTTTGTACTTGGTTTAATCAGACCTATACTATAAAAAAAAAAAATCTCTTCTTTTGTCTTGTAAGTACATATATTTTTTTTTATCAAACAGTTGGGGATAATCAAGATGGCATTTAAGTGGATTTGGGTCAGCAGTGGTTCTATCCCTGTCATTGGTGTGTTTTGGTGTCCTTTGTGTTGCTAGGTTGTAAACACTGATGTGAGACTAACAGAAAGTTAATTTTACTTCTGCATGTTCTGTTTTGTTACCTAATGGATGAGTTTCCGCACCAAGAATATCAAAGCATTTTATCACTTTTACACTCAGGGCCAGGTTGGTTAGAACAGGCTTCTTTTTTGCCCTAAAAAAGTTTTTATTTACTCAATATATATTTGTCCAATACTTACATTTCTGCAATGGTCTAAAACATTTAAATTTGACAAAAAGAAATAAAACATATAAGAGGGTAGGCAACTGTTTGCACTGTGTTTTTACCTGGTGGCTGTCAAGCACAAAAAGCTAGATGGACAGTAACGAGTCAATGAACTAGAGTGAGGAATGCTGCTGTGAACCGAGTCAAACCCTGATTCCCATTATTAACAAACATGCATCGCGTCGATGCAACGCTCAACTGCTGATAAGATCTTCTCACCATGTAATCTCCACAACAGCATGAATATGTCGCACTTAAGTATTTTCCATGCTGATGTTCATCACAGTTAAACTAAGAATACTGTCTAGTAACAACGAGAGCTTTTCCATTTCTAAAAAAGAAAGATAATTTTAAGAATTGTTTTTCCTAGGAAAAGCATTAACAGATTTTCTATCAAAAATTGGCAAAAGTGTTACTTAGGTATAGAACTGATGATAAGGGGAAGCAAAACTTCTTCAAACTTAAAAACAAAGTCCAGTGGATTGTTTTTTTTGTTTTTCATTTAACTTTTTTGTAATGACTACGACCTGGATCAATCAGAATCTTTACCAGCAAAAACAATTCCTTTTTTAATTGACATGACATTTTCACCAGATGTCGGTAACAATCCGTGGAATTCACACATACAAAGAAATCAAACCATAGATCTCCAGAAATTAAGTTTAATAAAGGGAAATGGCACAGGGATAAGGTATTGCACACGTGAAGAAAGGAAAGGAAGGGATGGAAAACCAAGACTGCAGCCGAAATCTCTCAGTAATTAGAAAGCAATCCTGCCCCTCGTCAGTGCAAATGATTATCAGCTGGTTCAGTGCCGAATGATGGTCTATAAAAGGTGTCACAAAAGAAACATCTCATGTTGGGTAAAAGCAAAGAGCTTTATCAAGACCTTCCCAACCTTATTTTTTTTAATCTTAATGATGGGATTGGTTACATAAGGATTTCTAAACTTCTGAATGTTCCAGTTAGGAATTGTTGTGGCCATAATCTGGAGGCAGCAAGAACATAATTTCATAATAAACCAACCATTTCCAGATTCTCCTCTCAAGATTTCTGACAGTGGAGTGAAAAGAATTATCAGAATAGTTGTCTAAGAGTTAAAGAACTCTTGGAGAGCTCCAGAATGACATGGAATTAGCAGGTAGAATTGTTCAAAGAAAACAATGAGTAATGGTCTCAACCACTATGGCATGTGTACAAGCTCACCATGCAAGACTCCATTGCTGAAGAAAAAGCACGTTAAAGCTCATTTAAAGTTTGCTGCAGCACATTTAGACAAGCCTATGAAATACTGGGAGAATATAGTCTGGACAGATGAGACCTAAATTTAACTCTTTGGATGCCATAATATACATTATGTTTGAAGGTCAAATGACACTGCAGATCACCCTAAGAACACTATACCAACAGTAAAGTTCGGAGGTGGAAACATCATTGAGTAGGGCTGTTTGTCAGCATATGGTACTGGTAAACTTCAAATAATTGAAGGAAGGATTAGTGGAAAAATGTAGGGAGACATTCTTGATAAAAATCTGCTGCCATCTGACAGGATGATGAAGATGAAACGTGGGTGGACATTTACAAGGAAACTCTCCATTGGTTTCAGAGAAAGAAAATAAAGCTGCTAAAATGGCTCAGCTAATCACCTGACTTGAATCCAGCAGAAAATCTACTAAAAGAACTAAAGATCAGAAGAGGACCATGGAACCTCCAAGATCTGAAGACTGCTTGTGTGGAAGGATGGGCCACAATCAAACCTAAGCAATGCATGCAACTAATTTCTCCAAACAGGAGGCATCTTGAAGCTGTCATTGCCAACAAAGGCTTTTGTAAAAAGCTTTAAATCATTTTCAGTTAGTCTATTCAACACTTTTACGCTGTGCCATTTCACTTTATTACACATAACTTCATTTCTGGGCATCTGTGGTTTGATTTCTTTGTATGTGTGGATTGCATGGATTGTTACCGACATCTGGTGAAAATGTCATGTCAACAGCACCTCTAGAAATATTTTTACAGAGAAAAATTGTAGCGTGTTCACCCGCTGTACATGCTTTAATGTAGTTTCTATAAAAGACTCTGTTGAGTTTTTCAAGATCAAACGTTCAAGAAAGAGAAAGAAACTTGGATTTGCTGGTCTTACCTTTGACAGTAACTGAGCCACTGTAATTTCCCTGGTAGGTAGTGTCCGTGCTTGGTGTATAACACTCATATTTTCCTTGGTCTTCGACCCGAAGCCTCTGGATCACCAGTCGGACCTTATCCCCAGAATCCCTTTCCACCCTGACCTCCCCGTTCCTCACTCTGGCCTGGAAAGGGGTATAAGGGAAACCTTTATCTCTGGTGGACACCACTCCCATCTGCCTTCCACCGGAATCTTCCCTGTAGAGGAACCACTCAAACTCCTGGGTACGTGATCCTTCATATCCGGACACATGACATGGGATGGAGAGAGGGAACCCAGCAACGCGGTAAAGGGGTCCATTGGGAAGGGCGACCTCACGGCACAGAACATACTGGAGCACTGTGATAAATTCAGAGAGAGAGAGAAAAATATTTTTATTTTAACTTTAGTTTATCTAGTTACAAGATGAACAATATCTGGAGGTGATGCATGATTAAAAAGCAAAATATAAATCAAAATGGTGATGACAAGATGCACAGGTTCATAGTCTTAGAGAGCTTCTAAAAATAAGATCAAACTTTAGTCTATTCTAAGATTTATTAGGAATGTTTTTATGAATGACTCTCAAAAAGAACAGATTGTTTTCCTAGATGTTTAAAATTAGAAATATATAATACATTTAAAATATTTCATCGATAACCAAGGACCAATATGATTTAAAGGTCACATGTTGAGTTGCTCTATAAAAACATAATACAAAAAAAGCTTTAGAAACTCTAATAAAAATAAAGCATTTCTGTGTAATTCACACAATGTTTATTAAAAACTTTTTGGAAATTATCCTCCAATTGGCTGGGTATAAATGTTTACATTTGTAAACTACAATATAATTATTTTATCATAATAGAGAACATTTTTTCTCTGTTGAGAAATGGAAAAACAGCTTTTAAATAAAAAAGCTTCCAGAAATCATCAAATGCAAATAGTTTAAGCCTTAGTTGATATTTTTTTCACTTGAAAGAATACACATTACTGGTTAAAAGGACTTGACTCCAGCACAAGGGTAATAGTGAAATACATTATGTCAGTGGCGTCCGTTAATAAACAACTGAGAAAATGACTTTACAGCTTTTTCCAAAAATATAAAGTGCTGTGGGATATGTTCAGGGTTTTCCACTTAAGCTATTTTTCCGGTCGTCAATCCATCTATCCATCCATCTTCTTCCACTTAACCAGGGTTGGGTCGCGGGGGTAGCAGCTTCAGTAGGGAAGCCCAGGTGTCGCTCTCCCCAGCCACTTAGGCCAGCTGCTCCGGGGGAATCCCAAGGTGCTCCCAGGCCAGCCGAGAAACATAGTCCCTCCAGTATGTCCTGGGTCTCCCCCTGGGCCTCCTCCCGGTGGGACGTGCCTGGAACATCTCACCAGGGAGAGGTCCAGAAGGCATCCTGGTCAGATGCCAAAGCTACCTCAACTGGCTCCTCTCGATGTGGAGGAGCAGCGGCTCTACTATGAGTCCTCCCCGGATGACTGAGCTCCTCAGTCAGAGAAACTCATTTTAGCCGCTTGAATCCGGGATGTCGTTCTGTCGGTCATGACCCAAAGCTCATGACCACAGATGGGGGTAGGAACGCAGATCGACTGGTAAATTGAGAGCTTTGCTTTTTGGTTCAGCTCTCTCTTTACCACAACAGACCGGTACAGTGCACGCTTCACAGCAGACGCCGCACCAATCCGCCTATCGATCTCCCGCTCCATCTTCCCCTCATTCGTGAACCACACCCCAAGATACTTAAACTCCTCCACTAGGGGCAGTACATCCTCCCCATTTTGGAGAAGGCACTCTACCCTCTTCCGGTTCAAGACCATGGTCTCGAATTTGGAGGCACCGATCCTTATCCCGGCCGCTTCGCACTCGGCTGCGAACCGCTCAAGTTACAGCTGTAAATCACGCAATCCTAAGGACACCAAGACGGATCCCCTCATCACCTTGGCTGTGGCTGGAAATTCTGTCCATGAAAGTTATGAACAGAATCAGTGACAAAGGGCAACCTTCGCGGAGTCCAACCCTCACCGGAAACGAGTCTGACTTACTGCCGGCAATGAGGACCAGGCTCTGACACCGGTCATACAGTAAAGATCACATGATAATAAAACAATTGAATAAAGTCCTGATCTCAGCTGTGGAAGTGTTGAAGCTTGAGTTGGCTTCCTTTTTTTTATATAAAAAAAGGAAGCCAACAGATTCAATTGTTTCATTATCTTTACTTAAAACAATTATACTAATACGTTAACATTTCAAACTACCCCCTTAATTCCTTCCTTTAAAACACTCAGACTGCCAGTCAGATTATTTTTAGAAACTTCTGAACTATTGATATTTTAATTCACAAACCTCCGAAAGAGTCTACAGAGAAATGCTCTACAGAACAGTAAAGATCCAATGAGCAGCAGTTGTGTCAAAAGCTTTTAACTAATACAAAGGCAAGAAAAAAACAAAAACAAAAAAACAAAGCCTTTATTTCAATAAATTATCCTGAATACTTCAGTATAAGCAACATGGAAACACATAATCTACAACTCCTATTAATCAATTCCAGCAAACTTAGGTTATAATTTATACATGTTCATCCAAATTTGACGTATCAGATGAAAACACATATCCTTGTTTGACAAGCCTTAATTTCAGCTGGAACATATAGATGATGGGTCAAAATTTAGTATTTAAGTATAAATCTTCTGCTTTGCATCAAGCGTTCAGACTGGTAGCAGCGGTGTAACGATGAGTAGAATATTTTTATTTCAGTCTCTTTGGACCAACTGAGGATCACTTAAACAGCATCGCCCTTTATGGCCTGTGACACATAGCAATAAATGCTATCCATAGCAAGAAAACGTGCAACATCAAAATGAAATCAAACAGAGTTACTGACTATAACAAAGTTTTCAATGGGCTCCAAAGGAAAAGTCTTTATTACATACTGTTCAATAAAAGCGTAAAGTGTTTTTAAATTAAGAGTAAGTTTAATTTGAATGTGCTTTACTGGAGACATCCATGCATCGGCTGTCGATCAAGTTCCAGTGCTTTATCTGGTGTTTGTCACAACACGCTATTATCAAAGTCCTTTTTAAAAACTTCTTCGAAATGTTGGCTACATATTACCTGTTTTTTCTCTGTCCAGAAGTTTGATGGCAAATCCTCCCTCTTCAAGTTGGCAATCCCATTACGAACCCGTGGTGGATCATGAATCAGAACGGTGAAATAACATTTTTTTTTTTCACTTTTACCCGATGTATTACAACATCCAACTGCCATACACGTGGGCATTGTCAGTTTAACTATAGCTTTCGCGAATTTCAATTGTGAAGTCCTCTCAAAATATAAAATAATTGTTGTCGATTGCAAATGGGTCTAGTAGCTGCCACTGATTTTGCTTGTAAAGGGGGGAGAATGGCTATATGCTTACAGCACAGTGACGTCATTACCGGAAGATGTGAGGAGTGAGGTGTTACTATATTTGGGCAAAAATGGCCTCTCCCTGACTTAGTGATCATGACAAAAATGATCATTTTCATTTATTTTATTTTTTTACTGATTAAGGCTATATTCATTAAATCACCACAAAAGTATTAGTTCTAGGTATAGATGATGATCCATTGATTATTTCTTGCTGACCGGACTTTTCCTTTAAAAGTTACCAGATTCCATGGAGGAACAGGGGATCTGGGTGAGAGAATATGCAGCTATCAAATCAGAAGTAATTATATATGTCAATATGAACCACAATTGTAGAGGAGTGTCTGTTTACTCTCGTTAAATCTACGCCATAAAACATGTAGGCAGTTCTAAAGGTCAAAAGGTCCAAACATGAGTAGGAGTAAAGTAGGCAGTCAGTTTAACTAAAAAAAAAACAAAAAAAAAACTGGTCTGTCCAGAGTGCTTTACTGTCAGTTTTTAAGTTAAGAAAAATAAGAGCAAAAGAAAAATATTAAAAAAGTATAAATACCACCGCATAGTTTTTACTGTTAGAATAAAGAAAATATTGGATTTAAGCAGCAAGAGTTAATTGTCCAAGTATCTATTAATTAACTAGTAATGCTTCTGAGATTATATTAATATTTTATTCGGGGTCTTGAAACACCTAAGAGTAACAAATATTTTTAACAGGTACCGGTAAGTAATATGATTTTAAATCGATCAAGAGACAGAAAGGAAGCCAGTAGAAGACAAAAGAGGAGTTGTGTATTGAGGCCTATTATCTCAAGGTTAAAGATAAGATCCATCACTTGCTAGTCTGCAGAGATTATTGATTCGGAACAATTTACAAAGCATTACACTGGTCCAGAAATAGCTTATCAAAAAAAGGATTTTTTTGATTTTTTTTTCATCCAAGTCTTTTACATATAGCCTTTTTTTTTTGGCAAAAATGCTTAATTGAAATCTGGAACTTTTTTTTTACAACTTAAGAGGCTTTCAAGCATAAAGTGCCTTATGACCGAATGATTGTAAAGAGCCTAAAAGGCAAAGAAAGAGAGGAGAACTGTTTAATGGTTTAGGTGTTGAAAACTAAATTAATTTCATTGTTTCATCATCAACTTTATTTGTACAAAAAAAATCATCACATTTTCCCAACCTTCCAAAAGGAAATATAAATATTTATGACAAATACTTGATATTAAATGTATTGTTTGATACTTATTTGTTCAGTAAAAGCGTTTCCATTTAAATATTATAAATAAGGGCTTTGTTCAGAAAATAGACCAAATTTTGTAACAATATTACTGTATTAAATGGCTCATTTCACTGTCAATGGTTCATAATGAAAAACAATTCAAAATACCAAACAAACCAAATATATTTTGGTAACACATTTTAAATAAGAGACTCAAATTAAAGTGGACACACTTTATTAAAATGTTTTTAAAGATTTTAGTTCATTCTCCTCTACCAAAACAAAAAACTCTAACTAAAATATGCTATGAAACTTCTAAATCCAGTTAAATGTATTCTCCCAAAGATTTTCTTGTAACGGGTACTTTTGTATGTCCTCATTCAAGATATCTCTTCTACACGGCTAATATTGTTGTTTGAATTTTACTGGATTATTGTAAAAAAAAAATTTTTTTATTGGTTTTCAGGTGTAACTGTCAAAATAATTCATATTTTACTATATATGCATGAATATGAAAGCATTTCTTGTTGCAGTTATCTTTTTTATTTTTTAGCAGTAACATTGCAAGCACAAGGATTGATCCTCTTACAACGCGGGACACAGGTACTGTTCCAGCTTTCCAGATTTTGTGAGCTTGTAACCTGAGCACTCCAAACTTTATGTGCACTTCCTCCATGTGCACACTTCATAGAGGGTTTAGCAGGAGTACTGGGGCTGGGACACTGACTCAGGATAAATGCTCTCAGAATAGTTTAATCCCACTTTCTGAAATGGGCTCCAGGAAGTGATCTCATCAGAATGAAGGTTGTGCTTAGGGGTGTAAATAATTATTGTTTTGTATCGATGCATCGATGCAACAGCCGACTATCTGATGCATCGACATGTTCGCAAGAGTATCGATTCATGCTTTTTTTTCCCTCCGGTTTATTTTATTCATTTTCCTGGACTTAATTCTGAGCTAAACCTTTTTTAACCTCCTACCTTGCTTCCTTTAGCCACTACGCTGTTTCCACTTGCACACACTCACTCGCATAAACAGGAGGCAAGACAGATGTATTCTTGTATTCTTGAGAATCAAAATGAATTGAATTGTTGGGTCTGGAAATTGATACTGAATCCAATCGCCATGATGGGTTTGATTTACACCCCTAGTTGTGCTGAGCTGCTAATGAGCAGATTTATGCTCATTTATGCTCAGGTACAGATTTATACTGAATCTGGAAGCTAACAGATTTAGTTAGCTTCCCTGGTATTGTGTTTGATTAACCAGATCAGTTTGCAGTAATACTGGTAGCACGTAGGGCTCTTTTTGGAGATAGACTGTTGATGATCAGTGGTTTTCCTCAAGTGCCACTTCCCTACATATTTTAGAGTTCTCCTCACTATAACACACCTGACTTATATAAATGAAGGAATCACAGGCTTTTGAAGGACTTGAAGGCTGCTAATCGGATAATGCAATTATTTGAAGCAGGTGTGCTGCAACACAGAGACATCTAAAACCTGCAGGGTAGTGGTACCAGAGGAACAGGTTTGAGAACTATTGGTATAAACAACCATATTATGGATGCCCTCCCAAGTTCAACAAAAAGCAGAAATATACAACAGAGGATTGGCTAAAGAAACGCTGCTGACGACTGCTTGCTTTTTCATCCTCTGCTCATCTCACCAGCCACACCTTTGCATCTTAGTAACTATCTCACTTTAATTAGTTTAAAGGAGGTGAGCTTCCTTTTTTAGTTTAGTTTAGTTTTTGGAATCGGAGGAAAGTAATTGCATTTTTGTTTGAATTAATTTGGATTTTTTTAAAAGATTTTTTGTTTCTTGTTTTGGCATTAAGCTCATCTTGAAGGTACATACACTCCTTTTTTTGTAATAACCTGCAAAAACAAAAGAATGTAAATAAAGCATGTTAAACTGATCCTCTTTGTTCTGTGGCTGTTTTGCGTATGAGGAAGACGAATCAACATATTATGGTCTGTCCACTCCTAGCCAGGTTATAACAAGGTTTGCTGAACATAGAAATATAAACAAATAAACAGAAAACAAATGCAAAGCAAGAATTCCCAACATTCAAAGTACCATGTCATCACATTTATTGAATCAGTGGCAGTGCAGATATTGATCTGCCTGGAAAGCAGGAGGTAAAACAGCTAAACTGCTACTGTGTCTTACCCCAAGTTACTGTAAACTAGAAACCCTTCAAAAGATGGCTAACCACCTTCACAACTAGAAAAACAAGTTAAGGCAGTTGTAAAATTCCCATCCACTGTTTAAGTGGTTGAGTGAACAGTAATGGAAGGACTAGATATCCCATAAGCAACAACCCGCCTGATCACAACACACACTCATACAACCCCACATAGATAAAGTCATGGGAGACTACAAAGAAGCTTAAGCCGATCACGTCCTAATTAACATTGGACAGTCCGACAGGGCTGGGGGACACCACAATACCCAGTGCTGTATGGATTAGAGCCTATGCAATAAAGAGCCTGGGGGATAAGGTCTGAACCAAAATACAAACAGAGATTGGTGTTGCACGATCTAACAGCCCCACAGGAAACTGCTTCTGAAGGTATGAGAGCATGGACATTCAGTAAAAGGTGTGGAAACCCCTAAAGCATCTATACAAACCTGCAGCATTTACTACATTTCTAACTGAAATTAATCAAAGATTTATATCTTCTTACAGGGATTGCAATTCGGCTTTCTTGGATATATAGGCAAAGTCAGTTTGCTGAGATAACAACATGCAATCTCTGCAAAGACTGCACAATATGAGATCAGCCATCAAGCTTCTGTTGAGCTCACCAAAGACAAATTAAGACAAGTTCACGATATTGCATGATATGTTCTCAGACAGAAGCTAATAGTTACTTGCAAGAAAGAGGATTTGTTGTGACATATGTGAATTACAAACTCACTACAAAACATCTTGCCAGGAGCAGTCAGATGCGTTACCCTCAATAGTGTTTCGGATCAATGAAATGCAGCAACGTGTATGACATCAGTTTGCATAATTTTTAGCTGGAATACCCTCTAATTCTTTTTGAAAGAAAGCAAAAGGACACGTTGGTTTGCCTTTGTGGATGGGAAGAGGTTTGCTCGTCTCCCTGCTACTTCTACTGTTATTGGCTAAAAACTTAACATGGGAGGCAGATACCCAATCAGTTTGATAAAATTGTACTGAATGTGCCTCCCTTTTGCAAACACTTTCTATATGAGGCTTTCCAGATTGATATGTGTGGTTCAATTTGAATTCTACACTGTATCAAAATCTCTTATGCCAGGTTAAACCAATAGGCCCTGCAGAAAACAGTGAGTGAAGCAGATATGATAGGCAAAAAAATGCCAGCTCTATTCAGAACTCCTCTGGAAATAATTTTACAGAAAATAATTTTTCTCACAATGAAAACCATTATGGACAAACTAATTTCAGCATCCTCTTCATCAGACTGTCATACAACAGGTATAATAACATTGAATTCCCCTTTGGAACTGATTAAGTATTATTTAATTGTTCCAAAAAAGTTAAAAAAACAATCCACTGGAATTTGTTTTCCAAGTTTGAAGACATTTCGCTTCCCATCCAGGAAGCTTTTTCTTGCCACTTGATGGACCAATAGCAAGTTGGACTCAGCTCTCAAAAAACCTACAACGCAGCAATAGAGTTAATTACTTCCCGCAATCATAATTCTCATCACCATGCAGGGAACCAAGACAACTCGCCTGGTCAGCCAGGCCAACAATGCCCGTAATGACTCCCGCTTTAAGAGGCATAGACCAGTATTGGGTATTGCAGGCTAACAAATACCTCAACGACCCCCCTATACTAAGGGGTGGACCCGTTCTTCCGGTTCAATTTGCATGTTTTCTAGGCCAAAACAATTCTTTGTTGGGCTACTCTATAAAGCTTGGAACTCAACGGTAATTCTGACATTTTGAATTTAAAAAAACTTCCTGGATGGGAAGGGAAATGTCTTCAAACTTGTAAAACAGTCAAAAAGTCCAGTGGATTAAGCTATTGTGTCAACTTTTTAAACTGCCACCAGTCAAACTTTACATAATCAGAGCTGCCTTATTATTATATTTTCAGTATTGTTTATCTGTATTGTCAATTGAGCCTTTTACATGTTACCTGAAAAATGTGTCTCTTTTTGTGTACTTCATTGACCACACACTGCAATGACAGCATATTGATTTGAACTAAAACCACCCAGTGAAAACAGAGGACATCACAATACAGCTTAGGATTTAGTTTTGCAAAAATAACTCTGCCAAATGACCAATATATAGGAATAAAATCCCAATGCTAGGGACAGCTTTAAAATAAGAGGCGTCGGCCTCGGCAGATGACCACTCACACTGAGCCTGGTTCTGCTGGAGGTTCCTTCCTGTTAAAAGGGAGATTTCCTCTCCACTGTCGCTACAAGCATGTTTAGAGTGAGTATTGCATTTGAGTCAA
>NW_015150487.1:670656-672860 GCF_000732505.1 Cyprinodon variegatus | reverse complement strand
TCCACCACGGGAGGGAGGGGGGGGGAGCTGCATGGGTGTTTGCAGGGGGGGGAGAGGGGGGGAAGAGGGGGAGCTTAGATGGATTAAAGTGGAGCACAGTGAGTGCCATTGGTCACGAAACGGACTGTGGTGTTTTAAACCAATCACAATAGACTTTGGAAAAAGCGGAAAAAACGTCTTTAGGGTGATTGGTCACAAGGGGGCGACAAAGAAGATCAAATAAAAATCTGTATCTCAATGTAGACAAGTTTTATTTTTATCTTGTATACACAGGGTGTATACAAGATGAAATTTCACAGCTGTTCAACTGTGCATGAGCAGCTTAGCAGGGAAATAAACATTTACATATAAAAAGTGCAGCATTGATCCAAATGTAAACTGTAGGAGAGACATGGTGTAAAAGGCATTGATTTGGAAGGTTCAAAGCAGTGCATGGGTGGTTCTAAACAGGGGCCAACGGGGGCTAGTGCCCCTGTAGATCATGTCCTGGCTCCTGTTATGGCCCCTGTACTGAAGACATAATACTAAAAGAAGTTCTAATGATTTGTGCTGGAACCGACATGCTTACTGATAGGTCCTTTGGATCTATCTATTTTTTTTTCTTTGCAAATTCTGTTTTACTAATTATTTAAAAACAATAAGGTGATAGCTTCAGTGGTATTGAGATATGATCTAAGTTTTCATCTACTAAATGTTTTTTTTTTAAAACAAATTGCTCTAATTTTTACAGCTGAATTTATCAGTTTTTCTTGAGTTCTAATTCCGATTTTACAGAAAACTAATTTTATATTTATTTATATATATTATATTGACTTAATAAGACATATATTTTTAATTAAATCTAATTGAATAGGAATTTCATTTCATGCATCTATCTTAATGTATTTCAATCCCTTGCCCTGTTTTTAATTTTTATGTTTTTCTGTGCCCCAATGAAAACTAGATGGCCCCCTCCTGGCCCCCTGGTACATTTGGTCTAGAATCACCACTGGAGCAGTGCAAATAAATAAATAAAAAGATATGGTGCAAAATGCAGTAGAAACAATTAGTTGAATTTAATTTAAAGAGTTCTTAATATTTGTCTGTGAGGAAAACTTTTTGACATCAGTGAGGTGGATTACATCTCGGAAATAAAAAAAAACAACACAAACAATAACTGTCAATATTTTGTAAAGAATCAAAAAAATATATTCAGTATAGAATTGTGTACCAAAGGTTTGGAGAATTACTTGGTTTTTATTATGGAAATCTGCATATTGGAATTTTTCTATGAAGATTTATTAAATGAAATGCATTTTAATGCAAAGCTTTCAGTTGCAAACAAAATCCTCCTACGCATTATGTGTTTTTATTTCTGCTACCATCCAAATGACCTCAAGAAAGAGTGCTATAAGTGTTACTATTATTGAATTAAAAATATCAGAATTTTTGTTTTGAATTGAAGTTGCTACTAAAGCCTTTTTACTTTTGTTAATTATTGTTCCCTATAAGTAGGTTACACACATGTGCCATTATGCCTTTGAAAGATGCTGCTGGTCAGACTGCGACCAAATTTCACAAGAGATTCGGGGAAAGCATCCATCTATGATGAAAGCCGCAGGTTACCTGAGCAATTCTAAGAAGAGCTGGGGTCATCTGCTCAAAAGGTTCTAGGATCCTGATGTCTAAACACTCGTCAAAGAACCAACAAGACAGTCATCATCAGTTAAGGACTAGAGTACTGATAAAATACAGTTGTGCTTGAAAATGTACATACCCTTCCTCTAACATATCTTAAATATTTAACTTTACTAACTAATCATTTACTGCACTTTTTAATTACCTTTTCAGTTTTGTGTTATTTGAATTACTGGTATGAATTAATACTTTTCTTTAATGGGAAGGTATGTTAACTTTCAGCACAACTGTATACCACTTCATTCCAGTAGTACAATTAGTCATCCACAAGATGGAGACATTCAGTGCCATGCTGGCAAGGCTTTAGGTATCCAAGAAAACTTTTCATTTATGTAAATAAAACCTCAATGTTTTGATTAGGCAACAAGTTTGATATAATGTCACACCGAAGAAATGTAGAGTCCCAGTAATCTTTGTTAAAGAGACATTTATTTTCACATGCAAATCCATCCATCCATCCATCCATCCATCCATCCATCCATCCATCCATCCATCCATCCATCCATCCATCCATCCATCCATCCATC
>NW_015150487.1:668887-669907 GCF_000732505.1 Cyprinodon variegatus | reverse complement strand
AAGTTTTTTGAGTATAAAAACAATACTTTTTTTTTTTTTTTTTTTTTACCAGCTTTCAAGTTATTCATATTCATGTTTTTCTTAATATCAATATAAAAGAGCCTCCATAAAGCTCTAGTTAAACCACCAGATTTATTTGCAGTTTAAAAAAAGAAGTTTGTTGTATTTTCTGACACAATAAAACTGCAATAAACGACAAGTCTGGCTTTTTGATCAATGTTATGTATCATGTCTATCTGCAATAAAAATGTAGAAAATTTTCTCATGTTAACTGATTAAAAGTAGAAGATCATTACAGCTTGAGGTGGAAGGTCTAAAAACCTTTCACTTTAACCTCTCATTATAAAAATGTGTGTTATTCAGTAGTGAATAAAGACAGAGATGTTCCACTATAGTCTATTGACCCTTTTTTCTCCCATTTTTCCTTGCCTCACTTTGAGCTACATGGAAACCTGGACGACTTTACAGCATGGCTCAGTAGCTACAGAGGAAGTCATTAGGGTATTCTGGATTAACAAGGCGGCAGGCAGGATATGCAGACATCAGCAGGAGCACACACCAGCACTGAGGGATGGCACTCATGCAGAGAAAACTTCCTCAGTCTTATGACTTCTAATATATCAACGTTTTAACCAAGTTGGACAGCTAGAACACGATGTAGTGCTTCTTGGGAAGTAAAATAAACCTCAGGAAGCTGTGCTAATCTACTCTCTGATCATAACCATATTTATATGAATGACTCACAGAATAATAAAATCTCTTTAGAGGTTATGTTCTCTAATGTTGCAATTAAATCAAGTTTTCTTCTCTTGTGGAACTTTTATTTTTCGATTAGTCAATAATCTAATCTTTTTTGATATTTACTACATAATTCCCATTCAGTTGGCAACCTAAATGCTAATCCTCTTGAAACTGAAACCTTGTGTTTTTATTTATTTACCTGTCTCTTATACACATCTGTTTTTTTTTTAAACAAATTGCTCAGTTTTTCTTGAGTTCTAATTCCGATTTTACAGAAAA
>NW_015150487.1:638443-668877 GCF_000732505.1 Cyprinodon variegatus | reverse complement strand
TCAATGACATAACATGATCAGTGTGTGAAAATATTCAGGTGGATTTGTGTTTATTTTTTCAGTCCTGGCTCTTTTGACCACTTGGGGACAGTAGAGTTCAGTGAATCCTTAACACCTGGATCAGACAAGCAATGAAATAATTGCTTAACTGATAAAGGTTAAAGGCTGATTATGTTTAAATCTTTGTTTCTATTAATTTTCTTGATTTTTTTTAAAGCTGTTTGAGGGTTATTTTGCACCATAACCTTTATTTTACTTATTTGCTCAAAACAAATTATTGACAGTGGAAATAAGAGAACTAATCAGAAGACATAAGCTAAAGGCTTCTAATATTTAGAGTCTTCTTATTGTGTATTTTATATGATGGTATCTAAATCATAATAGAATACATCACCCCTAGTGAAAATAATCAGGGCGTCTTGTTAAACACTGTGCTCTTTTAGAGGAAATCTCCATACACTGATGTCTAATATTTAGATTTATTATTATTCATCTCTGACAAAGAAAATAATTTCAGTCCAGGTAAAAGCCTAAAATAATCTGGTTTTCCAGATATTTTCCAAATGACGTATTCAAAGTTGGGAAACCGGACACCCATCTGCCCAATAGCTAGTGTTACAGCCTGTGGTTTAAACAGCTTAAGTGAGATGCTGCCTATAGCGATTTATCATTATCTGACATTGGTCTGAGGAAACCTTGCTCCTTTTTTCCTCACTGTCAGCTTTGATATATTTAAGAAGTTTCCTGCATGTGCGTTGCTTTTTACATCATCCTGCAACATCTGAATGGAGATTGAGCTCTGGCTTCACCATCCCAGTATGCTGGTGAAGATTCTCAGTCATCCAGGTCATAGTCATTCCAAATAAGCAATAGAAAAAAAAAAATTCTCTGGACTTTGGTTCCAGATTTCAAATTTGGAAACAAAGTCCAGTGGATTTTTTATTTTTATTTTTTACTTTTTTTGAAATGACCATCCCAGGATTTATGTTTCTAAACTTTTGCACAGGGCTACCGTAATTGGTGAAGCACTTGGTAGTACTGTGGGCTTGCAACAGGTATGACCCTGGGAACAAATCCTTTGTAACATGCACAGTTGGAATACGTTGCTGTCGTGTGATTTAATTTTGCTCAATTACCCTTTGGTGAGAGCATGAGTTTGCATTGTCTTATGAATGGAAGGGATGAACTAATAGGTTGCAGCCAGGCCTTAGTAGATGTACTGGCATGCTCTGGTCAGAGGTGGGTAGCAAATAGTGACACATACTTGAGTAATGTTTAGCTAAGAATGTTCTTTTAGGAGTAGTTTTACAGCGCTGTACTTTTAACATTCACTTAAATAATTGTATTTAATTTTTGGTTGTAAACAAGTTTGTTTTAAACAGGAAAATGCAACAAATATAGACAGCTAAAGTTTTTTGTCAAGATGAGCGTCCAAATTTTGATGTTTAAATGTTGTCTTTTATCTGTTGAGCTTGCTTCACAATTTGAAGGTCAAGAAAGGTCAAGAAAACAAACATTATCATCAGAGGTACTTTATCCTGTTTTAAAGGGTGTGCATGATGTACTGGAAACATTTGTTTGATAAGGTTTGTGTTTGAAGGATTTCAGTTTATAGATTGTTTAATCCATATGTTCATTTTAACCTTATTGCTGATTTATCTTCATTTTTAAAACATGAGATTTCACACAGATCTTTATATCTGATAAAATGTTCAGACATGAAACTTACCAGTATTTTTGAGCTACTTATTGTGCCAGTAGTGTTTTCACCAAAACATTTTTTTGTTACTAGTACTTGAGTTATTTGTTATATGGAACTTTTTGGTTTACTGAAGTAGAAATTTGTTAAAGTTGTGCTACTTGGTTTTTTTCTTATATTCTTAGATTTTGCAGCTGCAGCTTCTCAAAACCATGACAGTTCCAGCTCTTTTATGTGAGAATAGTTTCCTTAAAAAAAAGGACATTGTTTATACCATCATGTCCATTAAACTAGACCAAACAATTAACTTCTAGGTTCTGTTAATTTTTTTAGATTAATTTTAAAGAAAAAGTTCAAGAAGCCTTGATTTTTCCTATAATCTGTCAGCAAAACTTTAATCTGGCCTTTATGTTTTTTCCTTAGAGCAGAGGAAAACTTTCTCCCTGATTTCAGAAACACTCAATTTTACATTGACAGCAGGAAGAGCCTGTTGTTAGTCCTTTGCTATTCAAGGGTTTGTGGGGACTTTTGCCACAACCAGTCACCAGTCAAGCACACTAAAATAAATATCTAGAGTTTAAGCCGGTTGAACTAACAACGTTCTTAATATGTGGACTAACACTTATGTGTAATCTTTGCTGTTTCAAATAAAACTAATGCAGTAAATTTCCCTTTAGCTGAAAAATCTCATTATTACTGTACTTATTATTATTATTTTCTTGGATGGGTAATCCAGGAACAAAAAGTGAATCTTTTTTGACCTAGGGCAAAAAAAGATTAAAGTATTAATAAAAATTTTAATATTCACGCTTTCTTTTATAAAGGGAATTGCATGAAAACACAGATAAAGCTTAACATCTTTAGCCTTTGTATCTCCCCCCGTGTTCAGAAATATCGTACGGTTCTTAACAGATTTTGGTGAAAATCAAACTGTACTCATGCTTGGGAGTTTAGCTTTTTAGATCTATTTTGTGTTTTGAGTTTTGATCACTTGTTAGTTCTCTATTATTGTTTAAAGTGTCTTGCCATATTTAGAACATTTTTCTTCAGTATTGCTAGAAAACAGTTTATTTTATTAATTCATTCTTTTATGTTCAGTTTTTTTGCTTTTTTTAGTTTGTTCTTTATTTGTTTTGTTGTCGTTTTTTGCTTTTTAATCAGTAATGACATCTTTTTTCCACTTGATTTTCTTTGTATGTAGTTCAGCTCTGAGTAAATTAATATCCCTCCCTCACTCTTCCTGTTCATGCTCTACCCCAGCTTACCCCACGTACGTATTGTTTATTATTAAGAACTTTGTTTTTGACACAGACAGTCTCTGTGCTCGCCCTCACCAACATCAAACATGATAACAGGCCAGCAAGTAATGACTTGAAGACTCCAAAGTGGCTCTAAGACCACATGTTGCAGAACACCCAAATAAACAAAAGAAATACTTTATTTTTCTATGAAAATCATTTAGCACTATCGGGAAAAAGATTAACTAGATTCTTCTACCTGTGAGGAAAAACGCCACTTATCACTGATTTATGTCTTTCTTCTACATTTTGCTTAATGGATATATAAATCCCTGATCCAGGGTTTACCAAAGGAAAATTGGTAACTATATTCTTAGAGGTAGAAAATTAAATTTAAATTAAACATATGCTTTTCTATGGCACAAAAATATTGCCTTTTGAGGTGAAAAGATATTAACTGATAACCAAAAACAGATAATGTATCAAATATAATATAAAATAGGGAAAGTGTTCCTAAAACAAGTTTTTCATGAGGATTTTAAGGGGTATTACTCAAGGTAATAATTGATGCTGGATCAGAGAAATATATTGAGTCCACTAGGTCACTTTTTCGCCTTGAGTATATTCTTACATTATTTTTGCTCTCTCACCTTCCTCTTTGTGCCTTCACTCCCACTCTGTCTCTTTCAAGGCCACTGCAGACTAAACTGTGACTTGGTGCAGACCGTCTCTAATTACTTTGTAGTACAGTCACTACTCTCCTGTCATCGAAGGGATCTCATCATGACTGTGGACAGAATCCTGTGACTGTGTGTGGCACTGGCTCATACTCTTTATACATATATTCTCACCTTTTGTTCATTCATTTTGTTCCTCCTGCTCTCAGATTATTTTCATTGGCAAACTGAGTCATGCTTTCTGTCTCCAGATGTTTGTTTCTTTCCCCACATTTCCATCATTTCACCATGTCTCATGTCAACCACAGTTTCAGAACATGACTCAAGTGCTTCCTTGGTTTATTTCCCTCACCTATAGATACATGGCATACATAAATACATCCGCCTCGAAGTTATAAATCATTTTAAATCAAGCATAAGTCAAACACATGTACTATGTTTAATCTACATTTTTTCACCATTTCTCTCAGTGATTTTATGACCATGCTGTTTCACTGGTTCAGTGGTGAATCAATACACAGAAGGAAGAATCGTCTGTTTTCTTCACCTTTTTTTGGTGAATTTACTGCTGGCTGGATTTTAATGACCCTTCCTTAGAGAGCACTTGGTTTTCCAGGTTTTCTTTCTTTATTACAGAAAGCAATGGCAATGTTTAGCCAGGCAATCGACCACATCATCTCGGCTAAGCTTGGTTGCTGTTTTGGACGGGAGATGTGTAAAGCTGATCTGTCACTTTTTCTTAAAACAGAAGACTCATTGTTTTTTAGGTCTCTCTTAAAAAAAATGTGCAAAAGAAAACACTGAAAACCAAGGCTAAGTGCGCAGTGTACATGAAGGGTAAAGCCAAATGCCACTTCATACTCTTATTTTCAATATATTTATCTGAAAGGGATTGTGTACATGAATAATGGTTAAGACAGTGGTTCTTTTTTTTGTTTTTTTGGTCTCATTTAAATGTTGAGGGTAATCAAGCAACATAAACAAATACAAAAAGAAGTTTTCAAAATGTTACTCAATTCATTAAAGGTAAAAGTTACCTAAAAAAAATGGCTGTATGTAAAGAAATAAAATAACAATATCCTTAATCCAATAGCTGGCTGATTTAACCAGTAATGACTGAGAATTCGTATTAACCTAAAAGTATATCTTTAACATCAATGTGTAGAAGTTTTGCTACCTCTTTTTTGCATTTTCTAAAGTTCAGCCACATTATGTCACTGAGGTTCATACTAAAGAGAACTGAGCCAAGGACAGAGCCATGTGATGCACCAGCTGATATACACAAGGACAATTACAATAGCTTAATTTTTTTTATTGTTATTATAGGGGTTATTAAATCCTGCATAAAAACTAAAACAAACTATTTAATCCTAAACAGGAATCTAAGATTCCTTCTGAGATTTAATTCAATTCACTTCAGGTTATTTATATAGCACCAATTCACACACAGAGACAATTGAACCAGATCATACAGTCAAATTGATTCAAAGTTTTCTATCTAAGGAAAAACAGTTGATTGCATCAACTCATTGATTCGAAGGGAATCCCTCACACCAAGCATGCTTGTAGCGATGGTGGAGAGGAAAAACTCCCTTTAAACAGGAAGAAACCTCCAGTAGAACAAGGCTCAGTGTGAGCGGCCATCTGCCGAGGCCGACTGGGCTTCAAGGAGAGAGAAATAGACATCCAAAAAGAAGCAGGGATACAAAAGGCAACTGTTAACCAGCTCCACAGGTGTGCCCTTCCGGGAAACACACAGCCAGGCAGCTTCTAAAAGATGCTTGTTTCCATCTCTTGAACCTTTAAACTTTATCAAGTAATTGCTTGCTACTATTTCTCTGACATGTTATGACCTAAAACTCCCTGTGGTATATCTTTAACGTGCCACATGGTGTAGCATCTTTTCAGCAGGTGGCTTGTTTTCTTTCAAGATTTGATGATGCATTAATGCAGTGCAGTTTACAGTAGGTTCATACAGTTCCACTATGGCAACAAACTGTGCATGATTCTGCATGGAGTAGATCTATTTGGCAAATGTGTAGTAAGAATAGCAAAAAAAAAAAGTGGTCCCCTGTTGCCTTTTTTGGCTCAGGCTGAGCTAGTTTTACTGTCTGCCATGCCACAGACAGGCAGGCCTGCAGGCAGACAAACAGAAAGTCTAATGGGCAATTTGGTGGACATAAAGAGAAAGAAAGATAGAGGAGAAGGGAAGATAAATGGGAGGGCAAGAGGAGGCCAAATGAGGAGAGGTGAGGTCTGTGAGGGGGGAATTGAAAACATATGCAGTGGTCTAAGCGTCGATACCCCAGTGCCCCCCACAACCAAACCCCCACCCCCTCTGCACCGCCACCAGCCTCTGCCTCATTCAGATAACCACACACAACAAAGACTGGAAAAGGGCCAGAGATGGTGTGAGGCGGAGTGCGAAGGTGATGATACATGGGCAATGACTAGCATGTAGTATTTATGCAAGAAAATGGCAAGCAGCAGAGGGTAAACACATGCAGATGACTGGATTGTTGTTGGGGGGGTTTGTTTCATTATGTATTGGCTTTATGCTTTAATTTAGTTATGTTCACTCAGTATATCTGTTAAATATGAAAACTAAGACTTGCTTCTTGTAAATTCTAGCATCCACATAAGGCCCATATGTTATGCTGTGCCTTCTCTTTTCATAAATATAACTTTTAAAAAAACTTGGTTCATTTCTTTAGTGTTAGGTTACCAACGAGTTGGATTAACTGCTGTGCAAAAGATGCATATTTCAAATAAAAATAAACTCCATTCTGAACTGTGACTTTGGTACCCAGAACTAGCCAACAGCAGCATAAGTCAACTTGTTTTTTTCTGTAAAACAATGTAGAAACCACAGCCAAGTTAGATGACATAGTCTCTGGTTAATCTGGGGGAAAACATGATGCACTGAAAGAAACTATTTTCTTTTTTATAAATTTTTTTCATGTCCAAACGTTATCAAGCTGTGAAATATAGGTATATATAAAATAAATAAATAAATTATGTATTTATTTTATTTATTAAGTTTAAGTTAAGTAAAGTGGACTCATTTTCCACTTTACATTTGGATTGTCTTACTGAGATAACAAAAAATAAAACCATTATTGGATTAGTTTTTTTTTTTAAAGAGAAGCAGAAGCAGTGGAAGAGAATTAATAGATTGAGTTCACTGAGATGACAGACTGGGGTAAAGACAAACATCTGTCTACAAAATGGAAAACACACAGACAGTCTTAATGAGGAAGCTTTTGTCCTTCAGTATTGGCAGCAGCATTCTGTATATCTTGTTGTAAAGTGTGATTTCTCTGCTATCATCTGTTGGGGTATTTACAGCAGCAGAGCATTAGATTTAAAGAAGCTCAACATGCCAATAAAGAAAATTGGATCTGTTCCAAGAACCACCTCAGAACCTCTGGAGACAATTTTAAAATAAAGTATTTTCCTAAAATAAAGAATATTAGACAATCCTAAGCTTCATTATCAGACTGTCTACATTTTATGAGACCGACATATACTGTTATCATGTTGTCATTATAAAGTGTTTTAAGGTTGTTGAAATTCTATTATCAATGCTTTGTTGGCAACTGTTGCACTATTTTGACTTATAATAAACAGGGACATGTGTACTTTAAAATAGGCCATGGGGTTGCTGCTGTTATTGAGGTACTGCAAATCAAGGTTTAAGAAATGTTTTAACAAGGTGCTGTTAAGGATTTTTTTTTTTTTTAAGTTGTTGCAGTTGTCCTTCACTTATGGTCACAAGAAAAACACATCTAATGTCTTGCTAATGAGATCTATGGTCTTAAAACTAAAGAGCAGCAACCCTTTTCTGTCAACATAATACTGTTTTAAAACTGCTGTTAGGAAGCCATTAGTTACATACCTGTTGGTCAGTTGATTATAGATTAGCTAGGGTAGACAGACTGACCAAATAACCAATAAATAACATACTACATAACCAGCTTGTTGTTCCATTTGATTGTTGATGTCAAACCCAAGAATGAAGCACATTTGTTGTGCAGAAATATCCCTATGTTGTTAGATTTGCTAACTGCCATTATTGAAGAGAGAAACAGTTTTAAAATGAAATTTTTTGCATCTTCAAGAGCCTTTTTTGCTTCTGTCCTTAACTCTTTTTCAAGAAGTACTCTGTGCTTTGTTCTGATTAAAATTTAGCACACGATCAAAAAACACTTTCTTTTTTATACAATTATAGAATTACTATTCGGTATTCATTTATTTTTTTTTGTAAATTGTCGAATTTTAATACCCCAAATCTTTATTGTTCCTAATTCACTTACATCAAAGTTTAGGGATTTGAGGCCTTCATCCAGCTTCTAACATTAACCAAAAATATAGCTGAACTATGTTAATCTCTCTCTTTTTTTTTTACATTTAAATAAAAAATGCACTGTAGGACATGAAACTGCTTTACAAGCATGTATTAAAAAAAAAACTTATTCAGGACTTCAGGACAAAATGATATGGTCTTTATGAAAAACTAAATCAAGCAAATACAGTAAAAAGCCTCTTTAATCACACAACTTTAAATAAACTCGTTATTTGTTGAAAAAAATATACTGTATATATTAAAATTCAGTTGTGGATGCCAAATCCCAGGTACTATTATTCTAATGCTAGTAGCATAATTTTGATTCATCTTTGGCTGGCCTTCCTCTTTTTTGAGGGATTTTAAGTTATCATTATCTAAATGTATGTTTTTTTTCCCCTTATGCATGCATATGACCTTCTAAAACATTGTGAAAAAAAATCAATGATTGGTGCTTTTTATTAAAAAATTGACTTGTTGATAATCTCTCAAATAAATTAATTTAGTGACAAACTGGAGGATACCCTGTGCTGCATCTTAACATGAAATTTGTGATTCACTCATTTATTTCAGTTCTTTATTTTCAAGATTTGCATCTGTAATCAGGACACAACGAGTGCACATGGTAAATGGTAAGCACTTATATAGCACCTTTTTTCAAGTCAGGAGACTTGACCAAAGCACTTTACACTACATTCATTCACCCATTCACACACTGATGGAGGCAAGCTACATTGTGGCCACAGCTGCCCTGGGGCTCACTGACAGAAGCGGGGCTGCCGTACACTGGCACCACCGGGCCCTCTGACCACAATCAGTAGACAAGGCAGGTGAAGGGTCTTGCCCAAGGACACAACGACAATGAAAGTCAGAGCTGGGGCTCGAACCGTCAATCCTTCGATTTCAGGGCAAACTCCTACATCCAACACCACTGTCGCCCCACATCTGCACAGGTTTTCAAGTTTGGCTATAATTCCTTATAGTTGTTGCATAAAGTTTGATTCCCCAGGTACAGAGATATTTATTTATCCTATGTCTGATGAGGGAAGTGATGGATTGAAAACATGAGGCAGAGATGAAGAAGATAGGGAAGAGAGAAGAGTATTTGACTGAATACTCGTGTTGTGGGCAAATGATAATAATGGTGAAGAAATGTTAACACTGAATGAACTAAACAAGCAGAGAGGTTGTAGTATGAAAACTGAAATGGCTATGTGTGTGTGGGGGGGGGTGTATTGGTGGATGGATGCTGCTGCCAGCGAGTGAGGAAGGGGAGGAGGAAGAGGAAGAAGAAAGAGAGAGAGGGGAGGCTGATTAACCAGGGAGAGATCGGAGCCTCAGTGGCTTGCTTGCATTCAACCACACTCTTCCTTTGATGAGGGCTGGATCCTAAGGCTCAATCAGTCCCACATGAGTCCAACTGTGAGGAAAGGGAGACAGAGAGACCAGAAAGCCTGTCGGAGCAAGGTAGAGGGGCTGGTAAAGATTGTCAGGGAGAATGTGAGGAAAGGAAAGGAGGAACAGAAATGAAAAGAAGAAGGAAACCTTGCATGTTCATAAAAAATGAAAACACGAGGACAGTCTAATATATGCAGTAGAGTGCTACTGTTTTCTTTTAATATTTTCCAGAATAAAATGTCTTTTCACTTTGTATAACATTCAAAATGTGTTGGAGAATAAATGAATCATTGTGAGGAGGGTGGAATCTGAAAAAGAGAGCCTTCAGAGAAGTTTGTGACTGTGCATAAGTTTGAAACACTCCTGACAGCTTTAATGTGAGCGAGCTGTTTGCCAAACTCTGTGTTGTTTCCTGAGTGTTACATATTTGTGTGTATACATGTTTTTATAAGTAAAAGACTGAGATGACTTGATTTAGCCTACAGTGGTGAGAATAAATTATGAACAAAATAAAAACTTGAATCATTACTTTAAAGCAGTTAAGAGCACAGCTCTACATTAGTGTACAATTAAACATTTAGTTGCCTCGCTAGTATTAGGAGGAACCTCTTTTTTCATTTAAAGCAGTCTAAATTCTTTATGGCATAAAAATACATATCAGAGATTTTGGTTCATATCCACACTTAGTCACTGAGTGGCTGCCATCCATGCATATCCAAGATGTGAAAATGTAAACTGTAAACTAAATTGTCTCAAACTAATCTGGTTAAATCTTCAACAGTCTGCACCACGTCTCAACATCATGGGTCATCCTTGTACAAAATACACTGGAGCTTTACTAGACCTGCTGCTGAAGCTGCTCAAGCATTTTGTGTCTATTTTCTGAGCCTAGTCAATTTTGTTTTGGGAGGAGTCAGAATTGAGACTTTGATGCTCCAGCCATGTCTTATACGTATAATAGAAAAGTCCTTGGTGTATCTTTAAATGAATATCCATATTGGCCCCTAATGTGCAGCTCCAAAACATACAGGGGGATATTGAACTTTTTATTTTTTCTTTCCAGAGCCTTGGGGAATTTTTGTCTCCAGTAATTTATTTTTTATTTCTCCTCTTGAATACCTATACACTGACCTTTTTCTCAGAAACAGCTTACCTCCACCATTTGTGTAGTTTGTGTGTTCAAACCACCGGATTTTCATTGAGTTTTTCTCTCCTTTTTCTGTCTTCCAGTTCTGTAGCTTTCCTAGGATTTTATTTCACACAACCTCTCCCAACACAAAGTGTAATTGATCTTGCCAGGCGATCTGAGGATAGACTCTACTCTTGCATGCAAGACATGCTCCAGTTCTGTGCACAGATGTCATGAAGATTACACCAGACTTTGAGGTTGTTTCATTTTGGCCATTTGATTGCACCCTTCCAGATTTGTCAGCTTATTGGTTTTGTTGGTAGCAGGTAGATCATGTGCACATCAGTCCTAGGCTTTTTTTTTGTAGACCTTGCTCACTCCTTTTAACATTACAAAGAGTTTGTATTTTTACTCATGTTTTCCTTCAAAAGTCGGTACGGGGAACCCTGCAAATGGCATTGTTGAGAAGATTACGTGGAATAATATTGTGTCTGTTGCCATATTCTGGTACATAGTAGATCTTTTCTGTCCTGAAATTGATTACAACCAAATGGTCTTGCCCTGTGACATTGTTTGGTGGAACTTGGAATTCCTCAAGTAGCTCTGCTAGCTTTTGCAAAGTGCCTCTGAATTGCCGCCAAGGCCATGTGTTGGTCCCTGTTTTCCCTTACTTGTGTCACTACCTACTGGGCATTCTGTTCTCTGAGGTCTCCTGATGTAATAGCGTCCAAACCTATCTATTCCTCCTGCGGGCATTGGGCCACTGCCTTGTAGTATTCAGATAAATTTCTTCACCAACGTGGTCTTTCTCTGCTATCTTGTGACTTTCGATTAAGTAGTCCCCCGCCCAGTCCTGGCCTGCTATAAACTTCCAAATCTGTTTCTCTGTGCTACCAACCTACTGATGGATTAACAACCTTTGCCTTGCCCCCCAGTTTCACCCTATGTAACAATCTGCATCTCTCTGTTTATCAGAACAGTTCTCTATTCAGTTAAGTTGATCTTCAAGCAGCTTGAATTTTCATTGAAACTGACTGACATCCGTAATTTGCGTATTCTTTTCAAATAACATTATAACAGCTTTATATACAAAGTGCACTTTAAAAGCAATTTGCATAAAGTGTTGGGAGAGGAAATGGTTTTGGTAAACTTTCTGGTTTTATTCTAGTTTGCAATTCTCTTTATGGGACTCTACTCTGTCTAAAACAAAACAAAAATTAGAATAGAAGTAAGTTAGTTGGCTTAACTCTGTACTTTGAAGCTCAAATTGATAAAGAAAAGGGTGATGGTCATGATGGAAAATTGTGATAAAGACATTGTAAGTATCTTAATGCCACACATGTTGCAGTACATATGAAAAGTTGTTTTTTTGTTACGCTATCACTTTTTTTGCTTCTAAGATACCTACATTCAGTTTTGAAGCCTCAATAAATTTTGGGGGTGACTATCTATGTGGGTGTTTTCAAGCCCTCTTGTAAAACTGAAGAAGAAAAAGTTTAAAAAAAGAGAGAGAGAGTTTGCTCATAGGCTGTATATGCCTGATCGTGTGACTGGCGTGTGGCATGGCGTCACTGCTGTGGATGAATGTGGCAGCATTTAGTGGTTCACCCAAAGCTCAGGTCTCCTTCTCTCTTTCCTTTCTCTTTTTCTCTCTTTCAACACCACATCAGCGCCAGAGGGCCGCGGCATCATTACCCCATTACTGCATCTTAAAGCCAGAGGCGGAATTAAACCTATAACGGCCCCATCTGCTGTCTTATTTCCTCTTCAATCCAGTGTTCTGCCGGAACCAAATAATCACAGCAGCCATTAGGGTTGCAGTTAGTGAGTAATTAACAGAATAAAAACAACTTAAATCTGCTCCTTAGATAGTTGTGTTGCCAGTGAATGAAAAAGTTGGCTTTTTAAATGAAAGACTGTGAAACCAGCGGAATGCGATTGTCTTAACTCTGCTTTATCTGATGTTCTTCTGTTAAGTGAAGCAGAAGCAGAGCAAACTGTATGATGAAATCAGGATGATAACCTAACAGGCTTCATGGAAGTAACTGTATATTCTCCAGTCGAATCCCCTCTGCCACTTGGCAGACATATAGAACTGAGGTTGCTTTATTGGTTTCCCCTAATTGGTGCCAGTTTCCATTTCATTTCCAAAAATTACAGTGGCGTCCTGCTCACTCTGCATTGCATTCTGGGTACATGTAACAGAGACACACTGACAGAGAAATAAAGACAGGAAAGAGGGTATGAAGTGGAAAATGAGATGTAGAGGTAGCAGAGAGACACTCTGCTCCACTGATATAACCCTAGGATGACTGTTTGTGTTTTGTTCTGTTTATGTGTGTATAATGAGTCATCAGTGATTGGCCAAGTTGATGTGGTCAACTATGGAGGCAGAGGGAACACTTTACAGTAACTCCATCAATGGAAAAGAACCTCACTGGGAGGGAGGAGGAGGGGGAAGTGGTGCGGCTGGGGGGTGGGGGTCACAGCCGAGGAGCACACATCATCCTTCCAAATGTAGGAGTAAATTACACAAAAATACACAAAACTCACCACAGCCTTGCACAAAAGCCACCGTGACAGAAAGAAAGAAAAAAAAATAAGAATACGTTGGGTTTGGATAAACACACGTGCTTAGGCTCAAAGAAGAGTAAACAGGGGCTAAGAAATTCTGTATTTATAACAACCTTTGGATTTGATCAAAAAAACAAAGAAAGTAAAGCAGATTTCAAAAACATATGCATCATTCAAGTACGCTGTTTGTCAAAAACTTTTATTGCGTACATCTGGAGGGCCTGAATTCAGGAGGATCCGTAGATCCACCACTACACTCCCTGCACCTCATTATTCAGAAGCTGTTCTCCTAAATGTGATAATTATATGCTTTCCCATTCTCTAAGCAGCACAAATATACAAACCATGCTGCTTCTGTTTGTCTTCCTTGTAATTTTTCCTTTATTTCCTCAAAATGTAAGCTACTTTGTTATAGATCAGCTATATTACTCTATTAAGCAGTTGTCTTCGCAATTTAAGAGTCCATTACTCTAAAGGATCACTCAGAAAATGTGATGCACCTTTTTGGCAACGAACGCACATCTGGGCTTCCATCTGTGGATTAAAAAAAAAGTGTAGGTGTGCGTGCATGTATGTAAGCTTGTGCATAAAAGTGTGCTAGTGTGTATGTGTGCTGGCACGCCAAAGAACCATTGTGCAGCAGCAACCACAGACCCCCCCCCCTCCCCCATCCCCCACCCACCACAACAAAGAGCAATTAAACGCCGCTGCCTTGCCAGCTGAGGAGCCAACCGCCGGCCACACTTCCACAAACAGGCAGATCTGTTTAAAACCAAAAGGGGAGAAGCAATAAAAGCCAACCTACCAAGAGCAAGCCCCTTACCGTCCTATTCCTCGATTCAAACCAGAGGTTGGCTGGCTGGCTGACTTCACCCTTACTATCACCGTTCAGGTCCAATTACAATCAGATGTGCCGTTTCATTTGATAGACTCTCATTTCGATGCGATGTCAACAATGTTTAGTGTGTAAGCAGAAAATTTACCTTGATCAGAAATGAATTTGAACAAATGAAATGCCATTATAGTTTGTTTGTTTTTTTTGCTTACAGGGCTTAAAGCTGGAAAAGTTAGCTCAGTTGGACAATGTTCTTGAAAATGTCAGACAATGACAGCCCTCTACCAAAAAGGATGTGTACCTGATGTCATACTGTTTGTTTGACCTCTTAAAGATCACTATTCAGGTTAGATTACCATAATTTAATTTGAAAAAACAAACAAACAAAAAAACAAAGACAGATGCAAAGTTACACAATCTTAAGATGCAAAAATGGTGCATTCCACAGTTTTAAACAAGTTAGACACATTTAATGTTTATGAGCAATAGAAGCAACATGATTTGAATTTCACTTGATTGTGAACTGAACTTTGACAGATTAAATGCCACTTTAGGTTTTTTTGGCGTGTGCTGGGCTTTAAACTGGAAAAAATGAGCTCAGATGGACAATGTTCCTTCAGCTTCTGTTGATGTCAGACAATGACAGACTTCTGCCAAACAGGATGTGTACACGGAGTCGTACTGTTTGTTTGACCTGCCAAAGATCTCGTTAAGGATTACAGCCCTTTGGTAACCACATTAAAACAGTAAAAATGGCAGCAAAAAGTTCACTGGCTGCTTGTGTTCTCTCATTTTTTGGCGTCAGACACCTACCGGGGACTGCATAATCTGTCTGTGTTGTCCCTTATGTAGTAGTTACTTACATGTTCCTTGCATATTAAGAGATGGAATCAGACCTTTTATAAACTTTTGACCAGGTTAAGATAATGCATCTTGAATAGTGGAATTTTTTTAAACTGTGCTCAATATAATCCACTCATTGTTTACTCTAGAAAACAGAAGTATGGCTTTTTTTTTTACATTGTTTTAGATTTGATAGGATATAGAATGGAGATTTTTAATATGCTTTAGATTTTAGATTTGCATTGCAATTTTGAGAAGAAGGGACCTAGATTTGAGTCTTCATCTTTCAGATAGTAAGACAATCACCAACGCCATAGTAAACAACTGTTAAAATTTATTTTTGTCTTTATTTTTTTTCTCTCTCGGCTTGGGCAATTAATTCTGGGTAAGTATAAATAACATTTAGTCAATTGCAACGTTACCACTGTGAACTTAGTATAAATCATTTTTATATTTTTGTAATAAACCATGACAAAAAATGTTAGTCTTAAAGCTACAGTACATCATAATTATAGGGTTTTACTGACCGAAATGTAAAATATCATTCATAATTATGTAATTTATTATCATCTACAAACTGAAAGTATCAATCTTTTTGTTTATGATGCATTAGAAATTTCTATAGGAGGATGCCTCACATTTATGGAGGCAGACATCTTTGCTATACGGCTGCTCAGACTTTACAAAGTAGCGACTGTAGAGATTCCCATAACAAAAGAATTTGACCATGGCAAGTTAGGCTTATATAAAATCTACATGCAACACAGAAAAATGAAATACTATTATAAAAATATCAATGTAAACTAACCTTGACAATACTTGAAAAGATATGTGATATGGACATTGTAGAAGCCATTTTGTACCATGATAGCATCCGTATTGCTGGAGGGGGAGAAGCACTAGGTGGAGCAGTTCATGTCACTGCAGGTTGACCATTAGATGCTGCTGAAAATAGCACACTGTAGCTTTAAAGGGTTAGTGCATTTTTAAAGAATGCTTTGTGAAGTTATTATCTGTAATATTTCAGTTACCTGTTGCAGAAATAAGACATGCTTTCATTTTTTTTTCAGCATTTTATTGTCATTATACTGTCACAGGTACAGAGCAACAAAACTAACTCTCTGCATTTAACCCATCCCCTTAAGTCTGATTTATACTCAGAAACCAGGTCATCTGCATGTGTGTAGCAGTGAACGCAAATGTGCCTCCGCCGCTTCCACAGACAGTCTTGTGCACCTCTCCGAAATTGGAGGTGACTGCAGACAGAAGGCATCTGATTGGTCAAATCTATATCTGCTCTATAATAACAATATTTCCTGTTTGGTACCTTACCGGCTTGTTTTGTTTGTATGACCGCCATTGTGGAACACAACTCGTGAAGTTAGACCAGCTAAAATTACGAGGTGTGCAAGACCACTGAGATCCTTTTTTCCACCTGGATCTCTGCTCGTGAAATGTTAAACTACTATGAGACTTAGAGACACAACTGAACAACTTGCACAACTAAATCCAATAGTTTGACTTGTTCTTGGTAAAGCTCGAGTGGATTGGTGAGTTAGAGTTATTCGGTGGACTAACACAGTAGGCTAAAACAATCTAACTTCCCTTTCCCAACTGAACTTAGCAACCTTATATGACATTCAAGATTTTAGATATTCATTAAGTAGCATAATGACCCTCTGATGAGAACATTTTCACTTTGACATGTTTAAATCATAAAAGAACTGATGCGCATCTGACTAGTTTGTTTACCTTCCTCAACTTCTAAGAAGATTTGATTCCTCTAATCTCACTGTGTCTCATCTCTCTACTACAGGGAATGAGCTTTTGCTAATTATAATTAGAACATTGGTTCAAAATATAATTTTCAAATCTGCAAATTCAGGGTTTGCAAGAACATTTAATTCATTTATATTTAATTCGTTTTTTTATATTTAATTTAGTTTTTTGAGACTGGTTGTTTAAATGACTGGCAACAGCCACCTAATGTAGGCTGGATCTCTCTATGTAAACATGTGTTTTTGTATGTTAATATAGTTTTGATAATTGTTTTACAATGGTTTCAAGATGCTTCGACAAGGACGTCATAATTTGGCGATCAGATGATTAAAAGGAAGACGGGATTCACCTTAAAAATTAAGAGAAAAGGAAATCATCTGTCAAGGCTGTGCTGAACTTTGTTCCAGAGCAGAGGGGGTGCCACAAACCCTTCATTAGTGAAGTAACACATGTCTTACAATAGTATAAGTCTGGAACACAGAACTAAAACTTCTTATGTCAATACATTATCCAATCACTGGCTCTCTGTAGCTCCTCCCGAGCTGCCACGTTCCCCTTTGCAGATTGTCTGATTAATGCCTCTCAATCTAAATGTCATATCTCGGCAGACCTTTAGTTTTACAATTATTTTCTTTTCAGACCTGGTTTCATTAGAATCAAATTTTGTATGTTTTTCATATCCCAACCCATTGTTAACTTGTCCACAGCTTGATCCCTGACCTGTCTACTGCATTCCCTGCCTTTATAATGATGTTAGATTACAAATATCTAGTTTTTTTTTTAAACCTAAACTAAATTAATCAGTTTATATCTACTAACTAATTAGCTGAGGTTAAAATCAACTGGTTAAACATCAGTTTATTAAGGGTTAAATGAGTAAAGGGACTGAATTCGGATGCAGATAACATTTTTCATATTCTTCATTTTAAATGATATTGTGTTGGCCAATTACTATAAAACGTGACGGCAGAGTCAAAACCATTAAAAAAGCATCATGGTAGCAAAACTACACATCAAACAACAAGAAATCCAACAGGATCCAAAAGTTGCTATGTTTATGTTTTCCCAAAGAAAGAATTCTTACATCCCCCTCCCCCTTTTACTTACTAAAAATAGACGTTTTACTAAATTCAATCTCTATTCAAAAAAATGCTTTTAACTAAACAGTCTAAACATCAAAAGAATCCATAACATTTACCCAATGAGGGCTTGTCAGCACTGCATGGTGACACATGGCCAGGGGACCTCAAAAGCAGGGAGAGGATGAGGAGAACAATAATATCTTGAAGTTGAATAATTAAATTGATCACAAGTTTAAAACTTCCCAAAGTACCACATTTGTGAATCGAGTTATTTACCGCATAAGTACAGAAAAACATCACCTGTTAGGAGATTATGTCCTGTGGCATCCTATCTGCATTTCAACTGTGAGATGAACACATAGTCAGCCTTACAGTTGCAATGTTACACAGTGTAAAGAGAAATAAAGGGTAAACATTTATTACATCCACTGTATTTGAGAACATCAATGTGCCAATAAGAACCAATCAATATAGAGAGCCGTGGCTGTCAAAAATAAAACGTACAATAGCTTTCTAGAATTAATCGGTTATGTGTTTTTTTATGTGTTCTTTTCGTATTTCTGAGCTTTTGTTACTTCTTCCAAAGGTTTGCTTGATACTTTATTTCCTCTCTGACCCCAGCAGAGGGCAGGAGCGCAGGGACCTGAAGGAAGAGTATCCTTTCCTTGGCCCAGCCCTTCCCGGCCCACTCTAGCCCGACTCGGCCTGGGTTCAGCGTGGGCCACATCGCGGTGTCTTTGGTCAGGCAGCCTGGAGCCCTTGGGCGCTGGCAAGGGGTGCGGGCGTCCGGGAGGGGCCCCCTCAAAAGCCATCTACGAGGGGCCACACCCACACGACCATTACGGTGTAGGCTGTTCTGGGCTTCTCCCGAGGCCGCCCGCCTGCCATTTTTAGAGCAGCACCACAGTAGACCACATACTGTGGCTTCAGGCAAGTGGGGGGAAGGAAAGGTTTCTTCTTTATTTTCAGTCAAAACGCCAAAGGCTTTGGGAGAATTTCTACAATTGCTCTTCAGTAGAATAAGTCAGGCTAGAGGAACTGTTAATCTCAAAATAATAATAAAAAAAAACTGAAACAGTCAACTTCTCTCAGAGTTAAAGCCCAACTTTTGTCCAGCAGCATGCAAAAGAAATTCAAACTCTCAGTACCTTTAATTGGTCTATTTTGCTTGTGCGGTTTAGTCTTTTTCTCTTGGTAATAAAAGAATAAAAAAAAATAAAATGAAAGCATCAAACTCAACTCCAAGATTTTTTAGAGGCAAGTTACGGTTGTTTTATACAGTCCTGCTCAGTCTCAGGGTTTTTCAGGAGCGTATGTGGGTGAAGCATTGGGTGGTCTAAAGTGGAGAAGACTTGAGCTTCCTCTTGCTCACATATGGTGCGGGTTGGCCTTTTTGTTTTGATTTCAAGGGTTTTAGGTTATAAGAAAGTAAGTCCCCTTTAGGTACAACCTGCTTATTTTACTTACCTATAATGTAATTCTATTTCTGTATATGGTTTCCCCACTTGTTCCACAGTTTGTCCAAATACATTCAGACTTTTTCCACTTTGAGCGGTTGCCACATTTAGGTGTGAACCTTTTGCATCACATCAAGCAAAATAAAGCATTACCTACCTTTGTCTTTATGCTCTTTTTGCCTTTTTGTATCACATACCATCTTATTATTGAGCATAAACCTATAAATCAGGATGGTCAGGAACACTTCACTGCTTTTCCAAACAATCTCTCAGTTGTCAAGGATATCTGATACTCTCAGTCACCCGACTGAAACGCAGAGACAAATGTACTCTTTTGACCCACTTGAAGATCTTATCCGCCTCCTGCAGTGCAATGTGTCTGTGATAAATAAACGATTGTTTCAGCCCTCCAAACCACATCGTTATGACTCAAAAGGATCTAACGTAAAGCTTTGAACAATCGTCTGTTAGAAGCAAAGGAGCTGGAAAAGATGGAGGCTTTGTCTTGTGAGTGGCAGACCACAGAACTGGAGTGGATCTCTGAGGGAGAAGAGAAATGCAATACAGACAGAAAAAAAGAATTGCAGCTTTACTGAAGACATTAACTAGTTTGTATTTTATGAGAAGAAAGATTTCTTACAGATTTATAAGAATGAAAATGAGCTTTGTCTTTAGTTGATAAGGTATAAGTCAGGACAGAGATCAAAAAGTCTGATTAAAATGTCTTAATTAGGATTTTTTTTAAAGTACACACACTAATTTTGAGTAATACATTGTAATAAGGAGGGAAGTTAATTAAATTAAGAGAGCGGAAATCATTTCCAGGGTGTCAGAGACCAGAGCTGACTGATGGTGGCACACACACGACACATGGAACAGATCACACCATGCATGGAGCTGGATTTGCCCGTACAAAATAAAGAAACCCAAAAAAGAAAACCTCAATTTACTCCCTTTAAAAAAAACTTCCTTCTCTTCTGGCAAGGCTCCACCAAGAAGTAATGAGCTTCCACCCAAACCTCAGCAACAGCTGCTGTCAGGGTCTGGGGGCACTGACTAAATAAATCTGAATCAGCGGGGGCAGAAGGAAGGATAGTCTGCTGAAACGACAGGATATAGGTGAGCATAATGTTAGAGATTACAATGTGTGAATAAATGAATACGCATAAGGCAGCAAAAAATAGCAAATGGATGTGACTTTCCTAAAGAGCTATAATGCCCCCACAAACACATTTGCTTCCCTTTAATAGTCGTTTATCTTGCCTTTAGCTTTACCATAGACATTGTTAAAAAAAAAGGTAACACATTAACAAAGATATAAATGTATTTTATATTATCTATAATAAATAAGCAGAAATCAGAAAGAAATAACAGTTCCATGTAAAGTGTGCTGGATTGGATCTCCGATTTAAAATTACAGAAATCAGATCCAGCTAATTAGTCTCTATCGGAGTGGATATCTGATCTAGGTATCGGATTGGTGCATCTCTAGTTAAAAGGCCATGTTTTTAAGACATAAAACTTCCTAATTTACACTGTTGTCAGAAAATGGAGAAAATGACATAGGGTAAAAAGTGAGTGCCCTACTCGCAGTCTACATACGTGTTGGGCGCATTATAAAGGATGGAAGTATATTATGGGGTTTTGATTGAGCGAATAGCTGTACAAGCTAGTACATTTTGCAGTGTTAAAGTAACACTTTAAGAGTTAAATTTAACACCAATCCGAGTGCATTCGGTCCCACTCTCCATTAGTGTTAAATTAACTCTCTACAAAGGGTATATTTTACTCCAGCTGTTGTTGTAATAACTCTAAAAGAGTCAATGTACTTCCACATTGTTAAATACTGCATATTTACCAGTGTGGAATTTAAAATTCAAAATAATTGAAGGTGTTTAATGACATTACTACCTGACAAGAAATACCACTGTAAAGATTATGACCCCATGCTAATTTACGTATGGTGTTATCTGATGCAGTGGTAGTTTGCATCAAACAGTATCTATGAGTGAATTAGCCAGCAGCAACATTTACAGCCTTTATAACTGTTTGTTTCATCAGGATCTACAGTGGCTTCTTCAAGGGAGCATTGTAGCCCAACATTTTTTGTGAGGCAGGATGCAGTGGTGTTGGTTTCTTCTCTCAAGAATGAAAAGAGCAGATGCATAGATGTTTAGATGAGTCTTTTTAAGTCAGCACCTTCAGCCAGCACCGAATGATCCTCTTCTTTAGATGGCAAATAAGACAGGATATGTGCTGGACTGCAGCACTATCATCCTTTTGCAAATGGAACGGAAAGGAGGAACCACTGCAACACCTAGACATCTAAGTACTGTAAAAAAAAACAACTCAGTTTTACCAAAACATGGAACAGTAATGAATGTGGGATAACATTTACTCACCAGCAGGATATTGGTGTAACACAGATTTAGAAAGATCCTATAAAGCACTCTATCTTTTGCACATCAGTGGATGGTCCAGCTCCTCTCAAGAGTTGTTTTTTTAACTCTTACATAACCAAGCCATTTCTCCTGCACCAGACTCGTATTGCTTTTTCCTATCACAGGTATAAGACATAAATGAACAGTTGCATGGCAGGTTGGGGGCATAGCACTTTTTTTTAACTTATATCCAAAAATTTGATTTAAACATTTCAATGGAAATATGTCTCTATAATGATTACTATAATTACAATTTTTTTTATTTTGTTGCCCTCTCCAGACACAGTTATAGCATGCCTTGACCACCCAGTCAGCTAGTGAGAGACAGCACAGCTACATTCTTACTCAAAGACATTTCTAAAACTATTTTCTATATCATGGAAATGATTGAAGCTATAATGGAGCCCTGAAAATGAAACTGCATGGGTAAAACTGTGATAAAATTTATGGAAGGTTTTGAAACTTGAGAGTGGCTAAAGTTTACTGCAACTGAATATTTGGAGAATTTGGGGAGGTAATTTGGAGAATTTTTCCAAGGCAGAGAAGGCAAATATAAAACAAAAAGCTTATGTAAAGACATTACATCAGGAAGGAGTTTGAAATTTATTTTTTAATGACCTGTGTTTATATTCTATTGACAGTTCATCAGGTAAAAATAAAATAGTTGCATTCTTTAAAGATTTGTTTAAATCATAAATTAATTTCTTTTTGTCATGGTTTTGGTTTTGTTCAAGTTTTATTTTGAGTTTTCATTGGTCTTATTTGGATTCTTGTGTTCAATGTATTTTTGATTGTACTGTATTTGAGTTCTTGGATATTTCCTGTTTGCCCTCTTGTGTCAGTCTCCTTTTTCCTAGCTCCCTACTTGCCTCTGTTCACACCTGCTCCCAGTCTGCTAATTAGCCTGGCCTTTGTTTCTCTCTCCCATATAATCTCTTCCTGTTCACTCACTCTTTGCTGGTTTGTTGTCATTTATTTGCCCTCTTGTTTTTGAGTGTTTCTGGCCTTCAGTATTTTTGGATTTTTGTGGATTTATTTTTAGGATTTTTGCTTCTGTTGAACTTTTTGTTAATTAAACTTAAAAAAAACTCCTTCAGCTTCAGTCTGCATTTGGGTCCTGTCAAATATCCACCCCCATTGTGACACTTTTAAAATCTTAAACATTTAATTTGAACACGATAGAGATTAAGCTAGAGATTCTTAGGGAAATAGATAGAGTCAAGCCAGAATACACTAATTCTAGCTTTAAGGACCAGTTGTACAGGAACAGTGAGGTTAAGTTGCTTTGTAATAACTTTATGACAACTAAGTGTACAAAAAGGAACAATAAACCTATGAGGTGGCACATTTCTTTTAGTTTTAAGTATTCTTAAATTGATTTTCATTTTGTTGTTGAACCAGCGTGTGTGAGCAGTATGAGGTATGATAGCCTCAGAACCCATCTCGGTGAGTTTAACTTCATGTGTTTTTGGTAGCAGGCCACAGTGGTTCAGTGTGTATCACAGGAAGAATTTAAGCATGTTAAAAGTCAACAATAGTGGCTCCTGAAGAGGTAAATGGGAATGGCACCAGTTGTTATAAATGTGAAAGTATTTTATTCATTAAATGGTTATTCTTATTGACTCTGGCAAGAATTACAGTTACCACTGATAGACTCTTATATAAGCCATTTCTCTCTGTGGTCAACAAAGGGGAAATCCTGAGTTTTTAAATGGATATTGCAACTAAGCAACATGATATGGAGACAAATAACGTATAAAGGTTCAGTGGGTTTTTTTTTCTCTATGATTCCTTCTATTTGATTTTATCTATATAAAGACATTGCTGAAGGAATACTTTCTTAGCTGCCAAAATGGCTATTGAAAAATCATGGCTCTACTGGGAGAAAAATGTAGTGCTTTGCTAAAGCATTCATTGCTCCGTCTGATTACATGGATTCTCAGTTTAAATCTTTAAATCTGTGTATTGACTAAACTTACACATGTTTAGATGTAGATCATTTGATCAAAAATTCTGTGTTTGCATACAACATTTCACATTGAAAAAGCACCTCTTCCTCCACCTCGGTTTCAGCTGAACCCTGTAACAGATCAGTCTTTTTGCAAACTCTGATTAGCTTCCCTGATCTTGCTAAAGAAAAGCATATCTCCAACATTATACCTTCATCAGGGCCTTACATTTCACTTTTCTACCTTCTGGAGCCACATTAGGCTCCTTAGACACTCGACAATGGCTCTTCATCACCAGCTTATCTTTGAAATAGATATACTTATAAATACTGGTTAGTGTGGTGGTTAGTATTCTCTCCATTGGCTTTTTTTTTAAGTGGAAAAAATTTTGTTTTTCTTTTAATCAAATTTTCCAAAACATTTCAGCCATACATTAAAAAATTTATTTATTCTTTCTTTTCATATTTTTTCCCTTCATTCCAAAACTTAAAATTCGAAATGATGTATTGATTAATTAAGAAAACAACAAATTATTGCTAAATTTTGAATATAAGTTACTGTATAATTTTCTTTAAAAAAGGTCACATAATATTACTGACTACGTGTTATTAGCTGGACTGAATTTAGAAATTGCTGTTCGGACTGTAAAGGTTGCAGATTCTGGAGAGTAATTTCCTTGTACACTGAAAAATTAAGCCAAAATGGCAACTTTCCTTGCTTTTATAACCTATTCACTTGGATAGACAAATGTATTATTTATTTATACTTGAAAGTTTGAGAGTCGTGTGGTATTTTTAATTCACTAAGATATTTTTATATCTATGTGGTTGTACCAGATGGCTATCATCCTTTTGCAAATGGAACGGAAAGGAGGAACCACTGTAACACCTAGACATCTAAGTACTGTAAAAAAACAACACAGTTTTACCAAAACATGGCACAGTAATGAATGTGGGATAACCTTTACTCACCAGCAGGATATTGGTGTAACACAGATTTAGAAAGATCCTATAAAGCACTCTATCTTTTGCACATCAGTGGATGGTCCAGCTCCTCTCAAGAGTTGTTTGACCTTGAAGCTTTTAAATAGGATGTTGATTGAGGTAGACATGGTAAAGCTATTTTTGGAAATTATAATATATGTTCGCAATAAATTTTGAGGTTTAACATTGTTTCCATCCCCACTACTCTATTATAAAACATCCCAGTCCATGGGAAATTGTATCTGTTTTATCTGATAACCTGGCCATTACCCACATATTGAACAGGACTCAGGACTACTCATTTATGTAATCCCAACCTAAAAGTGAACCCATTAGTCATTCCCACCACACAGCTCACAACAGCCTAACTATTGGTGCATACAGGCTTAATGAAAAAAAAATGTAAAGGAAATGGATGCAAATTAAAGATAATGAAACAATAAACATCAAGGAAATCAAAAAGAATTTATGAGCAAAAAGCATTTCATGCTGCAAACATCTACTTTTACAAACAATTCACATTTTAAGTAACAAACCACACCATTTATAAGGTGAAGAAATAATACCATAAGCTTGTCAGAAAGAATTTTAGATGTTTTTTTGGCAGACATTTTTGATAAACTACAGAAGCTATTTTCAAAAGTTCAAGTTGAAGTAATGCTCTACAGCTTCAAGAAATTGTAAGTCTTTCAGAGCTCTGTGTGATTATTCTTAAAAACTGCATTTTTACATCCTGTCACATGGTGTTACAGAGCACGTTAAACCTTTTTTCTAGGTGCTTCCAAATTGTTTAATCATAAAGTTGTGAAAACCTTTTTCAGTGATATTTATATCTCATACTGGATTTAACTCTTTCATCAAAGCTTAATATAAGTTTAATCATAACAAAGTTAAATGCTAGTTTTGTTTATCCTCTTGCTGCTTACTGGACACCAAGCAGAGTCCAGTCTGGGTAGTAGTATCTCAGGAGTCCCTCTCATTTTGCATAACATGTATAAAGAGACATTGAAAGACACTGTCATTGCTGCTATTGCACCATGCTGAGCAATTGCATGCATGACGCCTGTTTGGGTCATTAGACGGCCACAGGTCTCCCCAACAGACGGTGAGATTACAGGCCTGATGTCAGCTTGTATACAGCATGAAGGCGGTTCACCGGGATTTGTTTGGGAGTAAATGGACTTTTGTATTTCTAGAGCTGATACTTGCTTGTAAAACTGTGAGTAACAAAGAGTACATGCAACATGTTGCATAACTTCTTTATCATTCTGCAAAAATTAAGTGTTTTGCATTAAGCTAAAACCTGTATTTCCAAATGAAAGCAGCAATGTCTCTTAGATCAGCGATTTTGTCCCCCCTGTACAAACTTCAAAAGTTCAGAGTTTGGATTTTAACTTTAACTAGTTGATAAGTGAAAATACACATTATTGAGTTTTATAAATAACATTTTTTTATAAATAAAATATTTTGTTATATTTTCCGAGATTCTGTAAAGAGATGCCTTTTCTGCCTAGTGAATAATATTTATCACAAATACAGACTTGATTGTATTCAGATTAAAATATATTTACTTACAGTGATATCAACTGATTAACATTTTTACAAGAGTTACATTTCAATTAGACATAAGTGGAATAATGCAACTATTATTTTATGCAATCAGAAAACAGAAACAGCACAGCAAAAAAGGTTACAACACTAAAGGTGCTTTTTTCTTTTACTTCTAGAGATTTAACAACTGGACAGCGAATTGCAAGGAAACAGTCTGTTTTTAAGGAGCTATAAAAGTTTGTTTGAGCAATAGGTAAGACAGAGGTACAGAAAAAGACGACGAGGAGGGAGAGACTATGACATATGACAGTGAGTTTAAAAAATATATAAAAATATATATAAAAATGACATATATTGCAAATTTTCTCCAAAACGTTATGCACTGACAAAGGCTCTTATGGACAGGCCTAAAAGGCAGAGGAAGATGCTAACTATGCAGAAAAAAAAAAAAAAAAAAACTTCTGGACATGCTAAAGGAGGGTAGAAGCTATGCAGCTGTAGGTGGCCATTATTGAATTCATGAATTAATAAAGCTTTGTTTCGTTCCATAAAGAAGGAGGAAAATAACATAAGGACGAAAGCAGCAATAAGTTTTAATAAGGATGCAAAAAGGGTTGCAGCTGTCCGCATCAAGACCATCGTAAGGCTGGACTCTGCATTAGCTTTGTGGATTAATAACTGCAGAAAAAGAACATCACGCTGGATATGAACGTTATCTGCACAAAAGCTAGAACACTGTATCGAACTGACAGCGAAGACAATCATGACAGGGAAAAGGAGGAGGATGCAGATGCAGATACTGAACAATTTTTTTATATTTGTAAAAAAAGAAAAATAAAGGTTACTACTTCATGGATTTCACCTATCATGGGTTCTTTTGGGAACGTTACCCCCGCGACAAACAAGGGTCCACTGTACTGCATGTTTCATGTATGACTTGCAGACGAAAACAAGGAACTAACATCTCATGCCAAAATCTGCCTCATCAGCAGCACAAATGAACATGAAATTCACTGCTCTGTTGTATAACCCAAAAACCCAGTCTCACTGTCTATTTGTCTCCCCCTCGCCCCTCTCTGTTTCCCCCCCATTTCTCTTACTTCCCCATTTTCCGTTGACAAGCTCTCTGAATCTTTGACCACACAGACTGGAAAAATAGCACAAAGTCATGCTGCACGGCAAGTCTATCCCTGACCCTGATTCCCTCTCACCACATTTCCATCAGCAGCAAAGTAAAACACATCTAATCATTTCAATTTTCCCCCTCTGTTGCAGTATTATTAACAATGTTAATTTTTCTGAGGGCTGCAGCCTGGAGGGGAATGTCAAGGGAAATGCATTATGGCAAGATATTCCATTGATCCACCATTATGCACACTTTCATCGTCCCTTTAATGGCCTAATGTTACCAAGAAACCAATTTAAGAGAAAATGTAAAAAACAGCTACCTATTCAGCCTCAAAAGAAAAACACATTAAGAAGTTTTTATGCAGTGTCAAGAAGTAGATGTCATCTTAAAACGGATGATGTTCCTTCCTTGGTGTTCTGCATGTTTTCTTAACTTTTTTGAATTCTAACTACTATGAGAATTACACATTTTGCTAATGACTAAATGACTGATGTTTGTCAAAACAACAATTTGAGGCTAATATAACAGCACTTGTAGATACATTTCATGTTTTTGGACTGAAAAGCATGTTTTGGGTTGTGGGGGGGACTGGTACTGGCGTGCAGCAGTCAAGAGGGAAGAGCAGATCCTCATTAGTCCATCACCAGTGAAAACAGTGTCACAGAGCCATACCTACTGATGTCCAAGTCCTTTAGAGAGCTGAGGTGACTTACACTTTCAAGATCGTGGGAGGAAGATGGAGGACCTGAAGAGAAACTACTAATTCTTGAGCAGCTCGCAAAGGTCCAAGCCGGGATTTGAACCTGAGAACTTCTTGCACTGAGTCAACATTACTAACTACTAAGCCTTGATCCTGCATGATTGTTTTTTATGCAATTTTACAAAATATCCTTGCTATACCTTGAAAGTAGAGCTTTACTTTACTAGAAAGGACTTTTGTAAAGTTTAATATGAGAATCTGCAAACTATAGATTTAAATTATCAAATTAAATATTGTGCTTAAATACTGTTTTTCATTTTTGGAAGATAACCTTTTGAGATTTATTGGAAAGGAACTCAAACTTTGGAACCTTTGGAAGCTGTTTTTTTCTTTATGGAAAAATATATATTTGAAAAAAAAAAACAAAGTTTTAAAGTCATGTAAGATTCCAACTATTAAAAGGAAGCAGCTATAGCAGCTAATAATGGCCCCTTCCCTTTGGCTTTTCATAGGTAGTTATACATTCTACAAATGTTCTTCCCTCATAAAAAGTGATACTAGCTAATTCCATTTTAACTTTAACTTTATAATAATGTATGGCAAAAATAATATTAGTGTCAGCACTACAGCACTATCAGCTGCTACAGTAATTTAGAGAATTTCCATTTTTTAATGTCTAAGAGTCATTGTTTAAAATTTTTAGGGTTTTTTTGTGTTCTGACATGTTTAATGATATCACATTTAGACAGTTGTGCACAATACTGGTTTCCTGATGATACTGCTTTTGTGAATCTGATAAGCATAAATGAAAAGTTTGCCCTGATGCTTTTATTTGGATGGAAATGTTGTCAGAGGAAACTGCCACATACATAAATAGTTTTCATTTTTTAAATTTCTTCTACTGATATACCTGATAATTGTGTAACAAATTAAACATAGACTACCACTTCAGTATGTATCCCTGACTCATCTAAAAAACACAAATGCCTGTGCAGCTGGTTTATACTTTCTTCGTCTGGTCAAACAATATCCAAACCTAAAATATTTTTACTGTATTTTACTTGAACTCCCTTTAAATATCCAACCCACTAATACACCACAATTCTCATCACAAGAAAATTTACAAAAGACAGATCCAAGAAATATCCATAACTACAGAACATAATAAAGGCAACAGTAAAACTTTGATTGACTTTAAATTTAATGAGGCCACCTGGGAATAGTTATCTTTCCAAGATTGAGCAGAATATTGCTCAGAGTCATTGGGGTTTTAACAAATCCTTCATCTTGGACAAGGACGTGGTGACGGTCAAAAGTTGATTGCATAGGGTCAAGAAGATGATCTTTAATCTCCATCAGTTTCTGTTCATTGAAATTATACACAGTCCTGGAATGAGAGAGAAAGTAAGGCTAAAACTTCCAAAACAAACATAATCTAAACTGCTCTAGCATAAGCCTTGCCACAACACATAGTGACAGCTAGAAATTAAGCAATTGCAATTGTTATTTGGCTACTAGTGTAGCTACAGATACGTGTATTTTAATAATTTTGATGTGCACAGGGTCAGGTGTATTAGGTGTATACCATGAGTCGGGTGGACTGTGCATGCACAATTCAATTTAAGGTTTAAAATAAGGTTGTTAGGTAGCAATCAATATAATTTTCCAATAATCAGGTTTTTGTCAATATTTTTATGAATGTGGAAAGTTTTTTTCTTTTATCTCTTCACTTAACAAGTTTGAACAAGTTAATAACTTGACTTTGCAGCTGCATTTAGATACCTTCAAATAGGATGACATCACTTTTACCATGAATGCTCCAATGAGCAACCAGCCACATGGGCACGCAAATGCTTTTTACAATGTCATTAAAATCAAGAACAAAACACTGCCCATCGTTGAAATTAAAACTACAGCAACACATGTATGGTAGTTATAATTAATCACTGTTTGTTTTATTCCAGACACCTGGTGTTTATCTGTACAGCAGAATCCACCTGGGACATCGGATACTACAGTATCTACATAAACATGCCCACCCAGTGCTTTAAGAACCCCCAAGGCTGCACTGCCCTTACCCAAAAATCTCAACCACACCGGGCACATAACAGCAAATAGAGCAGAGAAAGCTTTTTGATGAGGCTGTTAAAAGAGCGTAACACGTTCTCTAATTATAGATCTCACTTGCTCTCTTTTGATGACAACAGTAAATGGGAACACGCCATGGTTTTAGATTACGATGAGTCTTATAAAATGCGGAAAAATGTCCTTTTGCGGGACCACTTTGCAGCAACTTGGAAGCCGTTTCACCTCCCCTGTCATTTCACCTAAACGTAAAGCATTAATGAATCGTAGAGGAAAAAAAAAAAAAAAGATAATTTCACTTTAAGACTTATAGCAGTGACAGACCATAAGTCAAATGAGAGGGGAAGGAAATGCCTCAGAAAGTGTGAAAAGATTGCCACGTAAACATGTATCCATGAGGATGTGACAGGATTGAACTAGTCTGGTTTGATGGATTGAACTAGTCTGGATGGATGGATGGATGGATGGATGGATGGATGGATGGATGGATGGATAGATGGATGGATGGATGGATGGATGGATGGATGGATGGATGGATGG
>NW_015150487.1:618625-638273 GCF_000732505.1 Cyprinodon variegatus | reverse complement strand
TAGATAGATAGATAGATAGATAGATAGATAGATAGATAGATAGATAGATAGATAGATAGATAGATAGATAGATAGATAGAGACAGTGTTTATGATTGCATGGAGCAGGCTTTGTTCTTTCATTCACACCCCTTCTGGAAGAAGCAAACGAAGCAATGAAGGTCAGTTGCAGAGCAGACTGCCAAATATAGCCGCTGTGTTCATGTGAGGGCCAGACTCTCCAGAACGACAAGCCCTGCTCTGACCATGCCCTGTAATTGAGGAGAAAATAAGGACAGAAATTATATGTTTATTTTTGACAACAATTTTAATCTTCTGTGCTCTCCTTCAGAAAATGAGACGCCTACAAAAAAAAAAAAAAAAACTGCTGAGAATCTGTTTTCTGCTTTGAGGCTCAGAGTTCAGTTTTTGACCTTTTTGATATAAATTAAATTCTAACGAATAACTTTATCTGATGTTTGTTGTTAAGAAATATAATCTAAGTCCCCATAATTTATTTAAATATAATATATAAAGCCCCATAAACAACAGAGATGGGTTCATTTTAAGTCAGCTGCTCAGTCTCTTTTGAAGTTGCTTGCAAATATGTAATAAAATCCCTTTTAAAAATTGTCAGATCCATTACTTTTCCTTTATCCCTTGAGAAAATTCTTAATATTAATTATTTGTCGTATTTGTTTATATGTTACTATAGAAAAATAATTATTATTCATTCACAATGCTCCTTAAGAAAAAAATTATAAAAATGTTTTGCATTGCTTTATTCCAATAGCTAAATTAAAGTTACTTCTTCTGTAAATGTCATATAAAGATATAGTGTATCCCTCACCCTCTAAAGATGTGTTCTCTCTTGTCAAAGCACAATCCTTAAATAAAATTTAAAGAAAGATAAAGATAAGCTGAATTAATTGCCATTCGTGTGTTTGCAACGAGCAGAAGTGAGTCTTTTATGTCCAAGTCTGCCACAATAGAGGATATTCCATCCTGTTTGATGTCCTGCCATAGCAGCTGAAATAGATTAAAGTCCTGATTTAACAAGGGTTCTTCAGGAACTATATTTTGTTTTTGTGAGGTAGTTCAAGGTGAACTTGCTTGTGTGATTTCAATCATAGTCCTTCTGTATGACTAAATACATTTGAGCTTAAAATTTTGAGCTAGGCTGACATTCCCTTTCAAGGTTTTCTGCTAAAGAGGAAAGTTACGGGTCAAGTAATTACAGAAGACCACCCAGGTAATGAAGCAGAAAACTAACCCCTGGCCATCAAACTTCCACCGCCATGTTTGACCATAGACATTAATTTTTTAGAGAATCTGTTACAATTTTATTCCAGATGTAACGAGACTAACAATCAACTGGTTTTCCTTAGATATAACATTTTTAATCTATTTGACTGTATGATCTGGTGAACTGCAAAATGCCTTGAAATTACATGTATTATGAAATGGCACAATATAAATAAACTGCACTGAATTGAATTAAATCTATCCCAAAAACTCCACATAGTCCAGAAAACATTACCCCGAAAGTACGGTTAACTTTTGTGTTATGCTTCATTTGTTTATAAATGTCTTTTTGATATTGTTGAGTCATAAATTCCTACTTTAACTAATATGATACAGATCTAATAAATGTAACAGGTTTCCAATGCTGCAGATTATACCAGGGTGATTACATGTTCTTTCAAATAGGTATTAGAAGCACTGTTTTACAATCATTTTGTCATTTGTTTCTTAAAATATTTTTAAATAGGTTTTCCACTGTGAGTTTCAAAGCCTTAAAAATGGCTTTATAATACACACACACATATATATATATGTATAAATATATATATATATATATATATATATATATATATATATATATATATATAAAATCAATTGATTTATGTATGCATATACTCAGAATCCTTCTTTTTTTCTATCTTTGCTTCATTTTGAGGAACCTCGAACAAATGAATAGCAGTCTTTCCAGTTCTGCTTGAAGTTTGAATTTTATTTTAATTGATGTGATAATCTCCTTTCCTATTTTGTTTTACGACTAGATCTTTTTTCCTCTCGCCTTGCCTCTGTAGTGTAGCCACTTTAACCATCTCACTAAGTCTAAAAACGCAGTTAACTGCATTTGGGAATATTGAAAACAGAGAGAGGTTTAAAACCAGAATAATAAAACCTCGGATATAGAAACCACACACTTATTCAACTTAATTTCTTTTATTTGTGCGGTGCAGACTAATTATTATGATTCCCGACACCCAGGAAACGCTGAGGTCTTCAGTTGTTTGTTAAACTGTCAAAGAGATGAAACTTTCTAATAACGCGCGTTATACCGGTGAAAATCCTTTTATTACAGATAAATGTTTTTTGTTTTTTTTTACTTCGGATGTTCTTTCTTTATGTTTTTCAATCTTTTTCTCATGGTCACACATAACTGCAGGGAAAATGAAATAAATTGCGCACTGTGATTGATGAGTTACCCGATCATTTTTATATAGGATGAGGAATTAAAAAAAGGAAAAAAAAATCTCTCATGAGGAGGTGGGATGTCCTCGCTTTTTTAGCTACCAATCTCCGTCCGTTTCCCTCCATCCTTTTTGGGTTTTTATTGCCTCTTAGCAAGTCTTCAAAGAGCCCAGGGCTTATAATTAGGGGGCGGACCCAGTGCGCCTCAAAACGCTTCCCCGCATTGGATCCGGACTCCATCCAAAGTGTCCCGGGACTCAGAGCTGCGCCTCTCCCTCTGCCCTCAGCTTCCTAAAGGATTTAGTTTCTCAGGGATGGCCGCATCTGTTCTGGAGCTAGGGAATGCAATTGTAAGTACGTTTTCCTTTTCTCCCTGAAACAAATCAAGCCTGTAAGAATATTGTTAGAGTTTCATTTTAAGGTTATTACAATGAATTGGGTGTTAAAAGGCATCATAAGGTAAATGTAACAGTACAGGTAATAAAGAAAAAAAAAACTCAGATATTTAAATTAATGCTTCAATTTCAATAAAGATTTTGTCTTTTTTTTTATATACGTTTCTTTTAGTGAAGTCCCTTCTGAGAGCAAACAGATCAGAATTGCGATGAAACTTTGTAGATGATAATGTTCTGCAAAGTTGGAATCAATTCCTATTTATAAAGTCTGATCATATTATAATAATAATGATTAAAAAATTACTTGTTCTAAATTCATTTTTGTCCAGCTTCAAACAAACTGTAAGAATTTTTAAAACTGTAAAAATTTATAAAATCTGAGAGTTCTGCAAATACTGTCACATCCATGTGTTAAGTGTTTTTTTTTTTTAGTTTGTCACAGAGAAATATAGCAGCGGGACCACTCAACAGTCAGTATGATAATGAGCAGGAAGTTTTATGAAAAAAAAATCAGTTTTCATCTGTATAATATTTTGGTTTATTTAATTGCATATTCTTGATATTTCAGTATTTAAACAAAACCATAATGATTTAGTTTTTTTTGTCTGTGTGAAATTTTGCACATGAATCTACACAAGTTTTTAAAGAATTTTTATTGTTTGTAAATTCATGAACAGCTTGTTATCAGAGGCTTAATGTCACCTGAGAGTAATGTGGTGAATAAACAGATCATTTAAAAGTTTAAATATCCCCTGCCTCAACCTTTTTTTTAGAGTTGAGTGCAGAAAGAAAATGTGTGTCATTCAAACATAAGTTTTTTATTAGTGTTGACACTTACAGAGGCAGTGGCAAGCAGCCATATCCTGCAGACATATCGTTTCACTTTCCTCCCCCCTTTGTCTTCTTTTTATTATTTCGGTCTCCAGGAAGACACACGCTATGGCTCCAGTCCTCTGGCTATGTTAACTGCTACCTGTAACAAGTTCGGTAGCACCAGCCCCATCAGGGATTCAGCAACACCTGGCAAAACCGGCAGCTCTCCAGTAAAGAAGCAGTACACCATGACCTCTGACCTTCAGACAGTCAAAAACGGGCGGGCTTCAGATGGAAGTGGTCTGACGGACTCCTACGCCGGCTCATTCACCACAGCTGCAGGAGGCGGTGGTCTGCTGAGTCCCACTGGAAGCCCTCCTCCTTCGGCTGGTGGGTATACTTCAGAGTACAACCCTTTCTCCCATTCCTTCCAGACATCTGTGTCCCAGGATCCGTCTCTTTTAGTGTCCAAAACACACGCTTCCCCAGCCGACTGTCTTACCAGTGTCTACACCTCTCTGGATATGACACACCCGTATGGCTCCTGGTATAAGGCTGGAATCCATCCCGGCATAACTGCTGCTCCAGCCAACGCCACGTCCTCCTGGTGGGACGTCCACCCCAACTCCAACTGGCTCTCAGCGACACAGCCCCAAAGCGATGGGGGTCTACAGGCTTCACTCCAGCCTGTAGCCCCACAGGCATCGCTGAGCCCTCAGCTCCAAAGTTACAGCTCCGACTTTACGCCCCTCAACCCAGCTCCGTACCCCTCGGTAGGACTGGGCTCTTCCTCCCACCTCCTCCAACCTTCCCAACACATGTTGCCCCAGGACATGTACAAGCCCAAACCTGTATCAAGTGCGGGGCTAATTGAGAATTCAATGGGCTTAAAGCCTGCTAGGGGATCAGGAGGCTATAGCGGAGGGGCTACTCCCAGTAGGTCTTCATGTGACTGCCCCAACTGCCAGGAGCTGGAGAGGCTGGGAGCCTCCGCCGCCTCTCTGAGGAAAAAACCTGTGCACAGCTGCCACATCCCAGGCTGTGGGAAAGTCTATGGCAAGGCTTCCCACCTGAAAGCCCATCTGCGCTGGCACACGGGGGAGAGGCCTTTTGTGTGCAATTGGCTGTTTTGTGGGAAGCGCTTCACCCGCTCTGATGAGCTAGAAAGGCACGTGCGCACCCACACGCGGGAGAAGAAGTTCACCTGCCTGCTGTGCAACAAACGCTTCACCCGCAGTGACCACCTCTCAAAACATCAGAAGACCCACGCAGATTCCGCAATGCAGGGCAAAACCGGGGCCGTGGAAGGAGATACTGACCCTCGGACCGAAGACACAACTGATCTGAACTCCAACGCTGTACCAAGCAACCCTGTCACTGACCAAATTGCCAACGGAGAAGAGAAGACCACCACATCTAATGGGGTGGAGAACAGCAGCGGATTGTTGGAGATCTGAATCCTTTAAATTTCTCCTCCAGCTTTATCTTCTTACATTTGGGGGGATTTCTTTGATAAAAACAAGCAACTTTCCAATGAAAACAAACAGAAAAAAAATATTTAAGAAAACATTTGGACTTAACATGATAAATGACTGGGCATGTAGAAACCACATGCGAGTGCAAGAAAAGACATACAAGCCTGCAGCCATACAGCAGAAATTATATGCAGACACACTGCCAAATACACACATCCAAAACCTTGATGTATATGATGTACACACGTGTACCATTTGCATGCACAACAATAACTACAAGCAAATGCACAAGCATATATAATGAATTCATATATGCACGGGCACCCACAAAAAGTATGCCTGCTCAGGCCTATATATGAGAAAACATTCTCATGTGGACATTTAGCAATCTGCACACATTTTCTGCCTTTTAAATGAGAGAAACCACTGGGGAATTTTAATCTGCAAATGCAGAAGGAAAAGAGCTCCGAGGCTGTAAAAGGAAAGCGGTTTTAGAACAAGACTTATGGTTGGGATGATGGAGTCAATGAAGCGTTGCATGCCTGGACTTAAAAAAAAAAAGAGTCAGATTTACAGCTGCGCTCTGATACTTATTCAATATTCCTCAAATGGACAATCTCACTTACAGCTACTTGTTGTCAGAGAAACCATGATAAGGTGTTGCATTGTATTTGCTGTTTGCTTCCTACTTTGTTTAATTTAAAATCATTTTTACATTAATAATCTAATTTATGTTTTAAATTATACAACACAGGGGATTATCTTACATGTTGTGGGAAATATTATACCTAAAGGGAAAATAATGGTTCAAGCTTGCCAAGAAGGAAAAATATGGTGCATTAAATTAAGATTTTTTTCTTATTTATTAGTTACGAGTTGGAATTTAGGAAGTATGTTATTAAAGTTTTATTTATAGATCTTGAATCTTATGTGTGCAGTATCGAATTCTGTAACTTTTTTATTGTGAATTCTTCCACACCATGTAAAGTGATGAATAAAAAGGGCTTCCTAGATTGTTTAAATATACTTTATATAATAATAACAATATATAAATTTTGTTAGGTGTGATATTTTTCTACTTTTTTATGCATTTCCTATTTTCTTTTTCTCTTGGAAAGGTGTCTATTTTGCTGCAGCTGGCAGGATTAATTTTCTCTGGTCCATACGGGAGCTACAAGTGTTTGCTGGCTTCTTGTGAAATGTGTTTAAAAGAGTCTGTAAATAGTGTCAAAGCAGAAAACCTCAGAAATGTTCACATGTTAGATTCACGGAGCAGAATCATGAATTTATGGTGCTTTCACGAGTAAACAAACTGAAATCAAGTATTCCATTTCCTGGGTTTATTTTCTATGCAAAAAAGCATTCTGACTTGATTAATAAATAAATGCATATTAAATAATCAGCTTTTTTTGTTTGCATGAACTTTATTCCTCTCTGCTTAATTCTGATTCCCTCCACTCGGTCTTCATTTCATATCTCTTTCCCTCCTTAAAGCCAAGCAAATACTTTCATTATCTTTTCCGGCAAAAAAAAGAAAAAAGCCGTTAACTGAATTGAAGTCTCAACTCGACACAATGACCCCCTTTCAGAGAGCCACTGTAGTTACACTCAGGACAATTATTGCACTCTGCAGCCTGAAAGGGGTAATTACTGTGAGCGATGCTCCAGAAGAATCAGCAGAGAGAAGAAGAGGGGATTAAGACAGGAGAGCTGCAGTTATATTGTTTATGGAGGGAGGCGGTCAAACAAAGGACCCCAATTAAGGTAGAAGGCATGAGGAAAGAAGAGATCTGGAAAAACAAATGCAAAAAAAAAGAGCTTGAGCTGACCAACAAATATGTTTGCAAATTGAGAGGGCTGTTGTGTGATTCTTCCGCGGGCTTACTGCAGTCAATGGTCACAATAAGTTGAAAAGTCATCCCTTTCTCACCACTTTACTGCCAGGCCTCATAAAAATACCTTAGGAGGGAGGATTGTTTCCCACAATGAGTCAAAACTTAAACAACTTAAGGAGAGACTAAATTAGTGCCTTAAACAGGTGTTTTGTTGAGATTAGCAAGCAAAAGCATCTCGCACCTATTAAAAGCAGTTTTGATTGGATTTGCATAAGAATAAGGAGGATTAACAAAATGCAAAAATGTATTTCTGTAAATCAAACTTTAGTTTTCTGTAAACATGTTTTCTGCTCAACTGACAAATTGGACAAGGAGAACATTAATCAGAGAAGTGGTCACAACACACATGACAGCAAATACGGATGAGCTACAAAGATCCTTACCTCAGGAAGGGAAAAATGCATTAAAAGCTGTTCACTTCAAAAAATTCCACTTTTGGGAAGAGTGGCAAAAAGCTTTTTTGTGCTACAAACTGTGTTAAGAGAGCAGTGTACGGGTCATAATAGCCTGAACTCTTCTTGTGGGGATTTCGTTTGGCAGGGGGTAGCTTATCCAAGATGATACTAAAATAAATTGAGAGAAATACTAAGTAATCTTATGGGGAAAAAACTAAATAACATTTCCTTCATTTCCAAAATTTGTTGCTTTTTGTCACAAAATCTCCATCAAATATGTTGGTTGTTGCAGCATGACAAAACAGAAATACTTTTGTAAGGCGTTGTATATTTACATTTCTTTTTAATTTAAATACAACCTCTAAAAAGAAATAAAGACATTTTATGACAGGGGAAGCGATCGGCACTAACACTCCAACTCTTCTGCTGTAACATTTACACTTCCCAGGCTTCATGGCTCCAATTTAGAGCATCTAATGGGCTGTAGTTGAGGTTAATTTATATCAAACCTCCCCAGGCTGACTTTGTCATCAGGGACAAAAATGTTTATGGTGGTCTGAAGTGGGCGCATGGTCCAGTTTACAGGATAAAAGGCAAACATGGTGAACAGCGAATGGGTTGGGTGTGTCAGACCAGCAAATGAGGGTGGGGTTCGCGGGGAGGGGGGTTGAAGAAGATGGTCAGTGGCTTTTAAAAACCATCCTTTGCTACTGGTATTTTCTGTCTAAAATACACTTTTGGTGTTGGCATAATATAACTTTGGCTTTATTTTTACTTCTTTTATTTAGAAAGTCAGGAAACATTAAGTGTTTCTTCAAACAAGGTCATAAAAGAAAAATATACATGCAGTGACACATAGAGGTTGAAGTAGAAACCGGACAATCTGTTCCATATGCTTTACCCACAGATCCCCATTTACTCCATTTAGAAAATCAAATCACTGCACTTAAAGAGACTGAAAAGAAAAAGGGTTTTCCAGAAGGTCCCAGAAGAAACACCTGTTAAAGCCATCACACATCTCATTTCCAGTCTAACAAGAAGAGGAAACTTTAAAACATTTTCTCTTGCTGTGTTTGGTTTTGCTCTCAGAGTTGATGAGTTACGCCAACTCACTGTAAAAGAGTCCCTCCAGGCTGGAGGGAGATTGCAGATTTGATCCTTTTGGATAATGCCTAGCAATTTTTTTTTAGACAATTATTATGGAATCTTGTAAAACATTTTTTACCCTCAAACTGTAAACTTAAATTTGTTGTTCTTTGAGTTCATGTTTGAGACAAAGAAAACAAAAGTATAAATGTTTTTAAATTGTTTAACTTAAAAAAAAAAAAAAATTAGAAAAGTCTGGGGAGTTAAAACTTTTCACTCCTTTATATCAGCCCGTTGTAAGAGTTCTTAGAGCTACGAGCATTTTAACGGTGGTCTATCTCCACTTTTCAAGTGTAGAAACCAACATTTTACCCATTTTTTTGGCATAAAAGCTCAATCAAATAGCATGGAGTGTATCTGTGAGCAGCTTTATTTAAGTCTGACCACAGATATCCATTTGGATTCAGACTTTCTGAAAAATTTATGTACTTTGATCTATAAAAATCCATTACAGCTCTGGCTGTAATGCAACTGCTTTTGGTATTTACTTAATCATATTTAGTTACTTTAGCACAATTGTTATATGTCCTAACCTGCTAACATGAAACAATTGTGTTACAGTATCTAAATACAATTACGTACGGTAAGTTGCAAAAACGGTTGCATTTCTTTTTTCAGTAGTTAGCTTCATCTACAGTATCCTCTCATTTACACTGTCTAGCTTTCCACTTTTAAGGTACAAAAGTTCTATATTTATAATAAGGATTGTAACAAGCAACATCTCCAATTATTTGTCTTTCAGCTATTCATTTTATTCTATTACTATTTCATTTTTCCTCTGAGATTCAACACCATCAACTCTTACTAGATTCCTCCCAGCTGAGGAAAAATGTTCTTCACAGTATGAGGCTGCCCTAGCCATGTTTTGCAAATAAAAAAAAAAAGTGTGAGCTTTGATTATGGAAGCTTCCTGATTATGTTTGCTGTGTCCCTTGAGACGGTTGTGGCCACTGGAAAACCAGCTGCAAACAAAGCATCTTATGGCTTTCTTTCAACAACGGCTTTCTCATTGCAAAGTCAAAATTTGTTAGATCCATGATTAGTTGTAGTTCTGTCTATATAGTTGTTTTTGGTGGCTTGATGTTGTCCCATAGGCTTTCTATTTGAGAATGATGATTAAACATTGCTATGTGAGAAGTCCAATCTCACAAAATTGTCTTGCAGCCTGAACTTGTTTTAAACTAATACATAACTTTATTGCAAACATGTGTTTTAGTGTTCTTTGGTCTTCTAAAAGCTAATGGCTCATTATTTTTCTCTAAAAAAAATCTGACACCTTAACATAGCTGCTATATTTATGCTCTAAATATATTACAAACAGTAAGTACGTACTAAAAGTAATACCTTTGAAGGCATATGGTTTTACTAGAACTATTAAAGGGTATAATATTAAAGGCCCTATATGTAAATGGATACGACACATTTTCTTTTCCTTTTTTCGGTGGGAAAAAAGATAAGAAAACAGAAAACAGAATTAATAATTTTTCTTCAACTTCACTGTGATCCACAGTTTGTTGCTGTTTTTTTCCTAAATATCTCTATTGACTGCATTTGGTTGTGCATTTTAAATGCAATAAATTGTGAAAAGGTAAACACATGGTGATTAAAGCAACCTCTTCTCACATTATCTTATTCACTATTACCAATCAATGAAAATGACTGACTGCTTTGGCATACCTCCAGGCAAAGCCCTTGCAGCACATTCACAGCAGGGGGGGTTCAGTTCTGGGTAGGACAAAAGCACAGGTGTATGCAGGTGTGACTGAGCTTCTATGAGGGAATTTGAAGGGGAAATGGCTAAAGAATGTCACCATGCCCAGAGGCTCAGCAGTCAGGTTGTAAACAGAGACAAGATAATGCTTTGTTTTGTACCAAAGAGTTAAAGTGACCAGAATGAACCAAAACATGACCTAGAGAACAGAGGGTTCACGCCGAGAAAGACAAAGGTTGAAGAGAGGAAAAAAAAGGTGAGGTCAAGAGGTGAAGAGGCAACATTGTCCTTCAGGTGTACTTAGGTCTTTCTTATCATTGCAACCATTGTTTACAATTCAAGAGAGGAAGCAAAAGTATATTACATAATCAGTTCTTTTTTCTTTTTTTTTTCAATCCAGCCCTAAATGTTCTTATCTAAGCCCTAATTCCTGTTTTCCTTTTTATATGGATATAAGCAACCAAGACAACTGTTGTAACTCTTGAGGAGCTGCAGACATACACAGTTCAGACAGGAGAAGCACTGCACAGGGTTGATTGTCCTGCACATATGGAAAAGTGACAAGGAAAGAGTCATGGTGCAAAGCAAGTGATGAAAAGCCCTTTTAGTTTTAGTTTTTCACGTGAGGGAGAGGGGACACAGAAACACGTGAAAGAAGGTGCTGCAATCAGATGAGAGCACATTATTCAGAACTCACTCTATTATAAATCATAGTGGTAGCACCATAATTCTATGTTGATGTGTTATTACATTTTGTTTTTCATAGAAGGCACAACTACATTGTTCAGGAAAGGAAATTAAGCTAAATACAGGCAAAGAAACTCTTAAACACGTTTGCTTGCAGGAACAAATTTGCAACCAGGTTTCCTTTTAGTTATCAACTGCACAGCTGGGTATGCTCAGTGGTTAAGGTGAAAGCATGATCATGAGCTGGAATGGCATAGTCAAAGTTCTGACAAACTGGGAATTATATTTCTAGACCCCTTATGTGATGGACCTAGAGCTATTTTACTAAAAAGAATTGTCAGATCACTCTCTAGGTTTCCAAAGCTGGGAGAACAATATGCAGAAGACTTGCAGATGTTAATGCATGAAAGCATCAAGTGCTCAAGAGAACTGAAAACAAAAAAAACATCAACCTTTTCACATTTTCAACTGCAAGCATTTTATTATGGCACAAACCTTTTGTTCTACCAAATTAGTAAACTAATTTGCATAGGTCTTTTATATAAAATCGTACAAAAAATTATAGTTTATAATCTTAAACAGTAAAAAAAACCAAAACAAATAAAAGGGTATTAATACTTCTCTATTGTATGATCAAATTACTCTTCCTCCCAAACAATTACTATTACAGCATTTTCTAAGTTTCATTCATCTTGACATTTTAATCAAAGACACATTCAGGCCCAATACCTTGCATCATCACGCTTAGAGTGCTTTTCATACTTGCTGCTCTAATTATATCCTTTTATAACATTTCCTGGCCTCTAAGAACTGCCCTTGAAGTTTAAAGGGGGTCCTCTTTGCTGCCCAATGCACCAAACCCTCTGCCAAAATGAGGCCATTTTGTTTATAGGGACTGTGTGAGGGTTGTGGGTGATTCTGTGCCTTTTTATAAGATAATATGCCTTCCATTTAATAGCCTCCGGATGACAAATTGCTTCCAGGGGAAAATTAGGTTAAGAAAAGAGCATGTGTGACACGTAAAGACGTAACTCACCTCCTCAAAAGGTCTGATATTCATAATTTTCCTTATAAACTGCAGTAAGAGCCTTCAAGTTTTTTTTTTAAACTGCATTTGCTCCAGATGACTGTTTGTTGATAATTGTGGGGTTTTTTTTGTTTTGTTTTTTTTCTCTGTTGAGGCACAATGGGAATTTGTGTCTTTAAGAGACTAGTGCTCTGATATCTCTTGGAATTAGAGATGATTCCCATTAAGAAAACATGTTGTCACCCTGGCAAATTCTTCCTAACTGAAGAAAAAAAAAACTTGGTTGGATCACAGTCCTCCTCTTGTTTGCCATTTTTGTTTTATTTGAGCTGAAACCACTAAAGGGACAAGATTTAAGAGCCACATGAGCAATGGGAGGAGGTGCAAAAACACAATATCCTCAGGAGAAAAGGTAAAAAAAAAAAATTAAAAAAACAGTCAGGGAGTGCAACAAGCCAACAATTCAGTGGCAAGTAAATAATTTTGAATGCAGATCAAGTGACGAAGAAACGGAGGAGGGAAAAGCTAACAGGGCAGGAAGGAGCGAGACAAAATGGAGAAAAAGAAGTGAGTGATTTGGGTTGGAAGCCGAAGCAGGGAGCCTGGGTTGGCAGGGTTTTGGTGGAGGAGTGTGGTGGTTCAGAAGTCCTCCAGCGCGAGGCGCCAGTGTGTCCGGTGGGGGCCCTGACCATGAGCTGCTTCACCCCCCCAGAGCCACGGCCACAACCCCCTCCCTCCTTCACCCGTCCAACCCAAAACCCACTGGCAGTCAGAGCTTCACTGAAGCTGCTGCATGTTTATTTAATATTTTCAAGAAATTGAAATATCTCTGTGGGTTCACACACACATACACACACACACAATTACACATCCCTCACACACATTACCACCACAATATATAAATAAATAAAAGGAGAGCAATAATGTTCTCTTGATCTGTGGCCAAGGAAAGAGTTGGAGAAAATCTTTTTCGAATGGTGTTTTCAGAAACGTGGAGGGAGGAGCGTGAATGTTTTACACTTTGTGTTGTCGGAGCAGGCAGTGTGTCTCAGTCTCTCCCACAAAGGATACAGTGCTTTAACAAAGTGGCTGACAAACAAAAAAATACTTTCCATATGACAAAAGCACAGAAATCCATTCACATTTAAGAGCCAGAATGATGTTGATTTTTCTTTAAAAAGGAAGAAGTCTAAATGTGTGTGGTCTGGGGAATGAGGAGTGTTAAATGAACACATTTGCATGCCAGCTCTATACTGTATGTGAGTGAGTGCATGATGGCACGCACGCACACAATCATCACAGAGCAATTCTCTCAGACAGCAATCCCTTAAACAGCTACGATTTTGGTCTTTTGTGCCGTAGCCGTTTCTGTCTCCTCTCCCCTCAACAGCCACCAACCAGAGCTGCTGCCAAAAATAACACAGGAGCGCCACTCGAACCCGCGCCTCACCACAGCATAGCCTGGCCGCAAGAGAGGGATCAAAAAACACACAAAAAAGGAAACACATCACATTGTGGAAGGGAGGTGGGGGGCTGGGGGGCATTCACCCGGCCCTGCACTTGAAGATCTACTGATGATCTGGGCAACCAAAGAACCACACGTGCACAGCCTTGCAGTATTCATATCTCCTGATTTTTTTTTTGTTCACATTCTGTCCAATTACATCCAGATATGTCAGTATGTTGTACTTGGATTTATAAGATAGAATAACATAAGGAAGAGCCATAAAGGGGAGGGGAAATGTGTGTGATGTGCATTTCAATTCAGCTCTGATAATCTGATATCAATAAATCAAATCGAGTGAAAACAGTTCCCTAAAGAAATCCCTTTATTTGTACACTGAATCAAGCTGTGTGTAATTTAAACTCAGTAAAATACAGTTGTTCTGAAGAGGCCTTGTGGTTTGCAGAGAACATTAGGGGCAAACAGCCCATTTAAGACCAAGCAACACAGCAGACATGTCAGAGAGAAAAATGTGGAGAAGTCTAAAGCAGGGATTGTTATCAAACAACACCCAAAGCCTTTCACATATCACAGACTACTAATCCGCTTATCAGCAAAAACTTGCAAATGTGTGGACCAAATGCCAAACCTGCGAAAAGGCCTGCAGCTATATCGATATCTGTTTAAAGTGTGTCACAAAGCATACAGGGGATATGGCAAGCAAGCGTGGAAGTTTTATTATGAAAGCAATTTGGATTATTTTGACTTACTGATATTAGTTTAATTAAATTCAAAAATACTTCCTTAATGCTGAAGGGAAATTAAAGTTAAAATTCAAACTTAGAGGTGGGTAGAGTGCACAAAAAGTGTACTCTAGACGGAATAACGCCACTTCAAAGTATTTTTAATTATGAAAGCAAAAAGTAGCCAGTCAGTAAACAGTAAAAACAGGTAATTTTAAGAGTAAACAGTACTTAGTAACTGATGATGACATCAGATATACTGATTAAAATCCAGTGATAAGGGCGCAGTGGTTAGTGCACACGACCCCTGTAGAGTGGCCTTAGTCCTCAATGTGGGTGACCTGGGTTCAAATCCAGCCTGTGGGCCTTTCCTGAACGTCTATCCCCATTTCCTGTCAGCCTATTGCCCATAAAAATGTGCCACCAGTGTTATAAAAAGTCACAAAAAGAAAACAACTAATAAGTCCTAAATGTAAAGTAATGTTAATTAAATTCCAGCAAAACATACTTAAGTGTTTCCCAATTAAAATGCAAGGTTTGGATTTCTATTTTCAAGGAGATGAAGATGTTAATAGGCATGAAGTATCATAGCTGTCTGTCTTGCAGTGGATCTGCAGGAGCCTTTGGCTGAAGACAGTCTTGTTGTTCAACTTGTTGTCAATTAATGTTCTTTATATAATGAAGAATTATTTGGGAAATTCTACCCAGAAGATTTAGAGGAGTTCCTAAAACCAGCCTTTTTATCAACGTGTTCAGTTTCTTTAAGTCATTTGCTCTGATGCTGTTAACCCAGCAGATGATGGTGGGAGAGATCATTCTCTCCACAACAGACTTATGGAGGATTCCTAGGGACCAAAGCTTCTTTGGAAGTACAGTCTGCTCTGTCCCTTCTATGGCTATGGCTTCATAGTTGCATCTCCAGTCGAATCTGTTGTCCAGGTAAACACAGACTTATTTATACTCTTCCACCACCTCTACATCTTCTCCCATGATGTTAATAGAATTGGATTTATTCCTGTTTCTTCTCAAATCCACAATCATCCCCTTTGTTTTATTCAGATTCAGGATCAGATGATTGTTTCCACATCGTGCGACAATGTGGTTCATCAGCTTCTTGGAATCAGCTTCTTTTCCATTTCTGATTTACTCAACGACTGTCTACTCATCGAGCATAATTGTGGTAACATACAGGGTTAAATAAAATGGCAACAACAATAATTAACATAATTCCAAAATGTACAAAAAAATAACTCTGGAAGAGGAAACACTATCCAATTTTTTATTTTTTTTACCTTTTTATTTATAAAATGCTTAGAGAAGCTAAAGTGTACATGTGAGATACATGTTAGATACATGTTTTTTCAGTGGCAAAACGTACTGTTTACTGTATACCTCCAAATGTCATAGAAGGTTCAGCAGATAGAAACGAATCGTGTGTACAAAAGTTGTTTCTCATTTTAACATAAGCTTGAACTGTATGCTTCAGGAACATGTTTGTTGAAAATACGCTAGTTCTTAATTGACTGAAGTTACTCAGGGTGGATAGAGTTGCAAGCATTTTAGCTAAGAGTGTCATGATCTTAGCGCTGATGACTGGCTTGATTGTTAATTCCTGTTGCTTCTAGTCATCAGACCAGATTATTCTCAAGCCTTTAGTGAGAGATCTCTAGTGTATCTGATTGTGTTCTGATTGCCTGATCCTGACCCGTTCTGCCTTTGGACCTCTGAGCCTACCTGTCCCTGTTTTGATCTGTTTGCCTGACCTGTCTTTGAACTGCTGCTTAATTCTGCCTGTTGACGATTCTGGATCTACTTCCTGACACCAACTTGGATTGAGAGTGGAGTGTCTTAAGATGACATGTGTTGTGAATTGGCAGTATATAAATCAACTGAATTATCAGTTGGCTGCCCTCTTCATCATCTGACATGGGAGCTAGCTCGGGGCTCATCTGCCTGGCTGTGTGTTTGCTGGATGAGGCCACCTTTTACAGTTGCCTTTTTTTATCTCTGCTTCTGTCTCATGCAAACCCAGTCGGCCTCGGCAGATAGCTGCTCACACTGAGCCTGGTTCTGCTGGAGGTTTCTTCCTGTTAAAGGAAGTTTTTCCTCTCCACTCTCGCTACAAGCATGCTTTGTGTGAGGGATTGCGTTCGAGTCAATGAGTCGATGCAATCAACTGGTTTTCCTTAGATAGAAAACTTTGAATCAATTTGATTGTATGATCTGGTGAACTGTAAAGTACCTTGAGATGACATGTGTTGTGAATTGGCGCTATAAAGATAAACTGAATTGAACAGAACACCAGCCCTGGCTTCAGCCTCTATGTTGTCCTACCTTCCTTCACCTGCTTGGATCTGATCTCCTGCCAGTTCTGCTGTCTTTAAGACTTCATCGTCTGGAACCGTCTGGGCAGTGATCGTTGCATCACGTTGGAAGCCGTTCAGCTGGAATCCGTTCAGCTGGAATCCACCTCTTCCATTGGGCACAGACTGAACTTTAACACTAGGTTAGTGACTCACCTTCTTGTAATCATCCTCTACCAGATTAAAGTTGTCAATAACCTGTGTTTCCTTTTGCAGAGGTTCCTGCGTTAGACACCCTAGCTGCCACTGCCGATCTGTCGTTATTAAATCAGCACTTTCTTGAGTAATCTTACTTTCTTGAGTAATCTTACTGTCTATCTTACTGGGTCCTCTGTGCTGAGCCTTGACAAAGAGTACTAATAATCTACTTCACAATGATATTACACAAGCAAAAGTTAAAAAGTAACATACAGCAAACATACTCCTAAGATAATTTTCGATATAACTAGTTTCCCAACTCTGGTAGTATTATAAGGGTTTCTTTAGCCAGTTGTTGTCTTTGCTGATGGCTGTAGGAAGGAAAGTTCTACTGTAGCAGTCAGTTCTACAGTGGATCTGGAGAAGCCTTTCTGTCTCTTTATCCAGGACAAATAAACTGCTCCAAATTAAAAAGAGGATGGATGGAGCTAAAAACAGAAGAAACACTGTTATAATCTTGATATAAACAGTTTTGATAATTTAAATCAAAGCAAGTTGATGCATTAGAAAGATTCAATTAATCTGAATGGGAATCTTTAGCAATACTTTGAACTTGTTGTTCCATATCATGTAAGTGATGATTAGCTGTTTTTATAGAAATTTGTATGTAATTGATATTTCATATAGATAGAATTATTTGTAGATGAGAAGATTTGCAAAGTTACAAGTGACTTTTCACTAAATATTTGTATTTATTTGTGTGACTTTTTCCTTCCACTTCCCATTATATGCCACATTATGTTGTTATATCTTATATATTCTCAATAACAAACAGGAGTTTGTAGTTAAGAAAATATAAAAGGGTTTAAAGAGTGTAAATACCTTTGAAAGACTCTAATGCACCAGCCCAAATATGCAAAAGAAAGTTATGAAACACATCATAAAAGTTATTTGTGCTTCTGAACTCATTTAGTCTACAATTTACCCACCAGCTCCATTTAGCACACTTATACTATCAAGTTATAGGTCAATAAATTAGAGCATTCAACTGACAAATGAAGTCACATCAGCACTGAAGCTTTGAATAATGAGTAGGAGGGATAAACTCTGGTCACAGCTGCTCAGTTGTTGGTTTGGGGGTTCAGATGGGAGACAGCTTCATAACTGCCATGGCTAGTTCTCCTCATGTTGGCAAAATATGCTTATCCACACTGACACATTGATGCCAGTGGATAAAGCCATCAAAATCCCTGCTTTGCTTCAGAGGTGGCCAGCAGGGTTTTACAAGCGAGTCATCATGGGATTAATAGTCAAGCCGCAGAAATAAAAGGAACACATAGGAAGATGGAAAATGGAACTGCAATATTTTATGGAAGTGCTGCTACATTCATCGGAAAGGTTGTGGGTCCAAAAGGATTTAACTGGCTGGTATGATTCCTTTTACTGACGCAAAAAGATCCAAACTAAACAGAAACTTGGCCTAAAGTGATAGCACTGTCAGCCTTTTAAACTATCGAAATTCATTACGTTTAACTGTTGCTATCATGAGAACAAAAAAATCTTCCCGGTCGCGTCACATTGAATACATATTGTATGAGTTCAGAGCATGACCAGGACACTTATCTTTTTAAAGGGAAATTCAGCACAAGCCTAAAGCAGCTTCTTCTGCTGTTTAGTTGCTGTAGACTTGACGATGGTTATTAGATTTAAGTTTTAGATTTACGTTCCATTTGGATTAAATGGGGAAGCAACTTTTTAGAGAGAACTGGAAACAATTAAAGAATAAAAAGAGTAAATTAGTGAAGACTTGCTCACTATCCAAGATTTAATGTGAGCTTTATTCATATTCAGTATTGTGGGTGATTTGTTTCCCTATTATGAGTGATCTGTGTATTCTGTTCATGAAAATCTTTTTGACATTTGATGCTTCATTTTATTACCTTTTTGTGTGGACTTGGTGACTTTGTCTTTAAAGTGTTAAGTAAATATGAAGCTGTTTGTCAATTGGTAATAATATTACTTTAATAATAATAATTTAAATGTATTGATGTCACACTGCAGAAATTCACCTTTGTATTTTAACCCATCCCCTTGAGGAGCAGTGGGCTGCCATTGTGCAGCGCCCGGGAGCAGTGTGGAGTTAAGGGTCCTGCTCAGGGACCCCGAGTGGCAGACTGCGGGGATAAAAACAGGTACTTGCAACCTTCTCAGAGCACAAGTGCACTGCACTAGCCACTGGGCGAACACTCCCCTCTATACTGATGATTAACGGCCATAATAAATGCCCTCTCAGTAATAATCTGTGTGTTGCCATTCTTAAAAATTCAATATCACAATAGACATCAGACTACAATCCTGCTGATATTATGCACAGAAATAATTCTTAGTTATGTACTGTGAGTTTCTAATGAATCGATTTGACTGTTAAGCTGTTAAGTTTTGTTACTATATACTGGAAGTTCTGGTTTTCTGTTATATAGTGCTGACAGATTTCTTATTTCTTTCCTTTTTTCATACACTTAAATGTTTCAGATGATTATCCAAACTAAAGGGACAAAGCAATCTAAAATCAGAGTTTTCTCGTGTGAAAAAGTAATTATAGGCTTCCCCTAGAACCACTTTGTGCCACCCTTAGAGACAGCAGATGCCACGAAAGGTTTTTGTTAACTGAGCATTTAAACTTATTTTTTGTGAATTTTGGCCCCCTTATCGATTCCGGATTGTTTTAAAACAGCCTCAATAAATGAATTTAAGCATGAACAGGCTGTTTTATGCAACAGAACTCAAACAGTTTCTGATGTTATACCTTGAGCTGTCTCGCTTAGCATTTATGTGAGATCAGATATCATCTGATCTGCAGGCAGGCTAAACATTCCTTACAATCAGTCAAATTATTAAGTCTGTTAATCCTAATTTGGTGGACTTTAGATAAGGCAGATGAAATATATATATATATA
>NW_015150487.1:611469-618290 GCF_000732505.1 Cyprinodon variegatus | reverse complement strand
CCTACATTTTTCCATTAATTTTACATAAATTTGACAATCGTTGAAAGATATTTCAAGGCATTCCAGTACAAGAACAAACACCTATCTATCTTAGTGATTACTAAACAACACATATAAATTAACAGCTTTGAAATAAACAGAGGTGGGTAGAGTGCCCAAAAACTATACTCATGCAGAAGTAGCTCTACTTCATCTTATTTTTCACTTATGTAACAGTAAAGAGGAACCATTCAACAACTTATTCAAGTAAAAAGGTAATTGGGGAAAAGGCTACTCATGTAGTGAGCATCTGATCATAAAATCTGATTTAATGTTTTTAAAATTATGTATATTTACAAAAGAAAATTTTGAAAATTAGATTGAAAAAAATTGTAACATTCAGAAATTAAACAATAATTTCTGGTGAAAGAAACACTACATATTTTTTGCTATACAGTCTCTGACGTCATTATTGATAGTATGTTATGGATGTAGGTGAGAATATGGCAAGTTACTTTCTGTAATATGATACAGTAAACTGTATCATATTACATATGATACAGCTATACATATGATACGTATTTCCACATGACCTTAAAAAAGATATAGCGAGATCAGCAAATAGGAAACAGCATTAAAACAAAGAGGCTGGAGTAAAATCTGGAGTCTCAGACATCAACTGTACGTGTTTTTGTTTTTCTCTGTTGTGCATTTTTGAGTAAAATAAGCCTGTCCTTCTTTGAGGGAGGTTACTCACGATGAGTACTTTACTCCAGTAACAGTTGTGATACTTTATCTAATTTTTACACAAGTAAAAGTAAGAAGTATGAAGCAGAAAACCTACTCCTTATAGTACGGTACATTTTTCTCTAAATGTTCTGAAAGTAAATGTAACTGAGTAAATGTTACTAGTTATTACCCTCCACTGAAAATAAACAAATAAAGCAACAGTTTTCTGGCGTTTTAAACCTTTACTTTTCTAACTTCTAAATAAAGTTTCTGGATGTGTAATAACAAATTAAAAGATTTAAACTCTGTTGGTTTTATCATCCTTAATAATCTCATATCTGACACCCACTATTTGCATTTCTGTTTATGGAAGAGAAAAATGTCATTCTTTGTCCCTGCTCTTTAAAAATTCCCATTTGTCACTGAAGTATTCTTTTCATGTATACATGTCCTTTAAATTTAATGATAATATATATTGTGGTGACATTTTTTCTAATATTAGAAGCATAATAACCCTGAAGTTTCAGAATGGCTTTACAAAGTTGCTACTCAGTTGCTGTTCCAGACAACAATGACCAGTGGGCCAGGATAGGCACAACTGTGTTTAATGGGACACAAGATTAAAAAAAAACATAAACAAACAACAGCAAAGATAATATTTCTTTGTTTGATATGTTAAATGTTTCATAAAGCTAAAGACGGCTCTTGAACTGCAAGTTGCAAACTACTGATGGATAGCAGAGAAAAACTGAGAAAAATGTGCAACAACTTAAATCTGCAAATCAACATTAAAACAGAATTGTAAAGATAAAAAAGCAAAAAAAACAAACAAACAAACATTTAATTAACTAATAAAATCTGGGACAGTTTCAGTGCTAGTGCGTATCAGCATATTGCTGCAATTTTATGTTTTCAATATTGGAGCCACAGCTCCTGTTGGCCCCTGCCGGCCCCTGATTAGACTATAGGTCTGTTTTTATTCCATTCTTCGAACATTCTCGGTTTTTCAAAAAGAAATTAAATCCAAAAATCTCCAACAATGACGCTTTTAGCAAATTTCTGCTTTTAAAGCAAGGTTTAGTTGTGTTTGACAAAATGAACATCTTGGCATTTATTTCAAAAAAGTAAAAAAGAAAAAAAAGTTAAAAACAAAAAAAAAGTAAAAAAAATAAAATAAAATAAAATAAAAATAAAAAACACTGGACTTTTAGTTTTCCAAGTTTGAAAACGTTTCGTATCTTTTCATTTAGAGCTTATAGTGGAAGAAGTTGGAGGATAAGTGACTAAATGTCGTCCTCTGCTGGTGAATTTAAGATCGTCACTTTTTCCACAGTAAAATTGTGGACAAAACATTTAAGCTCAGATGCATTTCTATCAGAACGTATAGAAGAATAGAACAAAAATGGAAAATGTTTAATACTTTTTAAATTAAGCTTTAACGTAATTGTATTGCTTGTGCAAAATAGATGGAATGCCAAATCATCTTTAAATAGTTTGGGCATGTTGATAAAACAGCTTTGCTGTAGGTCTCCAACGCCCTCCCCAATCAGTGGAAGATGTGTGTGGTAAACACATCAAAACTGGCCTTGGGATGAATGAGGTAGGCTATCATTAAGGATCACGATCGTGTCTAACTAAACTTGTGCCCTGCAGTTCTTGATAACATTAATTACCTGTGTTTACTGCAGACTTGGTCTTTTACTGTAAAAGAATGATGAAAATAAATCACTAAAATACACCCTTTGCTAAAAATGCACACTTAAGAGATCACAAAAAAATAAAGAAAAATTAAATTATTTTCAGGAATTGACATGGCTACAACAAAATAGCAGAACCCTTAAATAGTACCCTCAGACAGAAAGGCATAAGCTATCCATCTAACCTTTGTTCATCTACCTGAAATGTGTGATGTTGCCAAATTGGTGCAAACTAAAATTACATTCCTTCAAGGGTTAACTAATGTAAAGGTTTCATTTTCTACTTCAGCTGACTCATTATAACTCAATTCTCAATGAGTTCCTATATCGGAATTAAGCAGCAAACAACAGCAACAAAAATATTTATCAACACAAGGGTGAAAATGAGCGAAAAATAATTTAAAAATATGAAATTAAAAACAAGCTACAAAGATTTTCACAAATAATAATGAATGTTTGAATTATATTTGAATGGAAAAGAGAATAATTCTAAAAAATCAATAGTAAAACATTGAAATAAATCTACATTTAGGGAGTAAAAAGATGTGCAAAAATGTTCCCTGTGATTTGTGCTCTCATGCTAGTGCAAAACAATTTAGTTATAAAGAAATAAAGACATAAACTTGTAAGAAATATTGAGTAAGTTTGCAAAAACAAAACAAAAAAAATTATAATCACACAATCATTTTAGTTATTGTTTGATAGCAATGGGTAGGTATGTTACATACATTTTAGTAATATATTTTTTTATAAAAAGAAATACAAGCCTGACTTCAGACACCTTTTGGCCAATTATTTCGTGATCTTGGCACTGATGACTGGCTTAATTACTCATTTCATTCACCCTTCCAATTCTTCCCAGGGTTCTCATTACCTCTCATCTGATCCACCTGCTCCTACCTCTATTTATGCTGATTACATCCACTCATCAGATTAGTCTTGTTCTCGCATGCCAGTGGTGAGAGTGTTTTTAGCTCATCTGAGTACTTCTGATTACCTGATCCTGTCCTGCCTCTCAACCACTGAGCCGACCTGTTACTGTTCTGATCTGTTTGCCTGACCTGGCTTTGGACTCCTGAATGTTTTCCACGGCTGCAGCATCTGGGACTATCTGGGCGGATTGTTGGCAGCCCACTGTTTGGATCCTACCTTGTTCTCTGGCTATGGACTGATCTTGTAAACCAGCTTAGTACTTCACGTTCATAATCTTCCTAACCTGTTTTTCCTCTCCCCAGAGTTTCCTGCCTCAGGCACCCTAGCCGCTGCTACTCTGATTCCCCAGTCTTATGATAAACACTTTTTGACTAATCACACTGTCTGTCATGCCTCGAATACTGGGTCCTCTGTTCTGAGTCATGACAAATTAGGAACCGAGTTTTACAGGCCATTACAATATACGTCATCTTTGCGGGCTGACGCCTATTAAGTAGAAGGGGTTTTTTTTTCTCCGTTCCTACCTTGCATCATGTTTTGCAGGATGAAACAAGCGAGACAAATCATAAAAAAAAGTAAGAGTGCCGTTTAAAATACGAGAAAGGCTTCCTGAGAGTACAATGACTTTGCCCAGAATCAGCACGGCAGATCAAGGTTAAAAAAAAATGTTTGAAGAAAACAGAGCCTGCAGTATACAGGCGCCACAAGGCCCACTGAGGTGGGGTTCCATCTCCTTGAACCCCAGTCGGTCTCGGCAGATGGTCGCTCACACTGAGCCTGGTTCTGCTGAAGGTTTCTTCCTGTTAAAATGGAGTTTTCCTTTCCAGTGTAGCCACAAGCATGCTCGGTGTTAGGGTTTGATTGCTGCTGAGAAAATGAGTCAATGCAATCAGCTAGTTTTCCTTAGGCAGAAAACTTGGAACCAATTAGACTAACTGAACTGATGTTCATAACCCATAGTATGTGTCACTCTGTTCAGGTACCTGTTTTGTGTTGATTTAACCAGAGGACTTGCAGTGCGATGACAGCGTCATTTAGTTCTGAACATTCTAGTAAGAACTGTGTCCAGGTGGTTGCTTGGGACACCCCCTGGACACAGTGGAGGTGGTCACAGATGGAAAAATTTTATTTGTTTTTTATTTTCCTTCACTACAAATAACAAAAAGACTTACAAACATGAGTTGAAAAAGGCTTTCATATTTCATGCATTGAAATGTAAAACATAAAATAAAAGTGTGAAGCTATTATTTTACTAGAGTAATAAACATATCTAAAGGATATGTTTATTTACTAAAGGATTTAGTCTCTGGTAGCATTATGATGCTTAGAAATGTCTATTTAAATGTTCAGTTTGTTTCAGTAACTGTATTATATAGCCTAATGCATGTTTGCATCTCACTGGTTCGCCGTGTTTTTGATGAAGAAACGTGAAATTAATGGAGGACCTTCTGTTGCTGCCACACTCGGCTGTCCTTCATCACATCACTAAAGTTTATACAAACATTTGATATTACATCTATATGTATGTTTGTTTGTTTTTTCGTGTGTTTCTGACTTGTAATTCCACATAAATAATAATAAATGTTCCCAACTAAAAATTTAAACTCCCCACTTTAGCAGTCAAAGATATCAAATAGACATATGTTCACCTATGTATTTCATACACCACATAAAAAGTATTATGTCACAAATATGAATAATAACAGCTTTTTTAAATCATCTACTTTTGAGTAGTAAGAACAAAGCATAAAGAACACAATTATCAAAGCTCAGTTTGCTGCATTCTGATCTATACTGAGGAACTCTGGTCTAAGTCAAATAGCTGGAATCTCTTTTTCTGCTGATGTGACTGGTGGTAGCAACTCAGCAGCAGAGCATTCTGGGATTTGTAGTATGTTTGGTTAATGTTCTATTTACCAATGGGCCAGCTCTGGTAAGCACAAGTGTGACAACAAAATGAAAATGCATGATCAGTGTAAGCATAAAATTCTTTTCATGCATGAATTCAGCCTCAGTTGAAATAAGATCTTAAATTCTAGATCTGCAGCAGAGAAAAGTCTCTCCGTGTTCAGCAGCTGATAGAGAAACAGGAGATGTTGGGTCTAAAACTAATTCTGATCGTTGCTCTTCAGTTTTAAGGTAAAAATCTGCTTTCTTTCAAATAAAGCTGAGACAAATAAAAGGATAGTTTTAAGCCTACCCTAAAAAGTAGACAGAGTGTCTGCCTGACTGACTAAAACTGGTAGTTGGCACCACAGAAGAGGAGTCTGATAACTAAAAGATCTGCCTCCCATTTTACTTTTGGAAATTCTAGGAACCACTAGTAAACCTGCAGATTGAGAGCATAGCTCTCTGTTAGGAATATAAGAAACAATCAGATCTATGATATAAGATGGAGCTTGGCCACTTTTAAGCTATCTCATTTAATGTCAGCATGGATGTTAAAACGCCCCATGATAATGACCTTTTCAGTGTTTCACAATAAATCAGGTATGAGCTCTGAAAACTGATCTAAAAATTCAGAGTAAGGACCTGGTGGATAATACAAGGTTACAAAAAAAAAAGAGGTTTTATTAGTTTGCAGACTGAAAGATTGTTGCTACTCCTCCTCCTTACACAGAATATCTGGGTATGTCAAAATTTAAGAACTAGAGGCAGTTGCCTTATTTATGCTCACATAATCCTCTTGCCGCAGCCAAGTTTATGTCAACATACTGTAGATCAATTTGATTATCACAAATCAGGAACTGATGGTCTGGCAGACAGTTTTTATCTTTTTTTTGCAAGGATATTGCAAATCTCCTATTTAGAGCTATAAATGAATTTATAATAAGAAAGATATTGACTCGGGGCGTGCTTTGGTGGCGCAGTGGTTAGTGCACACGACCCATGGAGGCATTAGTCCTCGACATAGGCTTGAACTTACAAGGTTTGAGTCCAGCCTTGGATCATGTTTGTTTAATATCATACAAGATTTTTGGAGTAGCGTTGGAAGGCTCCACCCTCAAGGAAATGAACTGTCAGCTTTGTTTTAACGCTTATTAAAGTTGGTGTATATTTTCGAAACTCAAATGCAAAACATTTAATTTTGTAATTTTACTGGGAAACTTTTTGTTTCATAAATGCAGATTTTTTTTAAGTTAAGCCAAGTTTATGATATCTTATAAATTTTATAAGATGCTTTTGTGAGTCTCAGAATTTGGTTAAAAGTAACCCTGCTCAACAACTCTTTACTTTGATTAACAATCTTGATTTGGTGTAAATCTCAATGTTTCCATTGCACTTTCTGTTTCGTTTTTTTTTTCTTTTCATAAATTTTTTATATATACAACTCGACCTGTGTAACCTACGGAAGAGGATTAGGGCCACTGGAAAAAAAAAAAAAAGTTAAATGATTTTTAAATTTTATTTCAGTTTGATATCAGAATTTTGACTTTAATCTCAGATTTCTGACTTTAATATCAGAATTCTGAGAAAAAAGTC
>NW_015150487.1:570410-611037 GCF_000732505.1 Cyprinodon variegatus | reverse complement strand
GACTTTTTTCTCAGAATTCTGATATTAAAGTCAGAAATCTGAGATTAAAGTCAAAATTCTGATATCAAACTGAAATAAAATTTAAAAATCATTTAACTTTTTCTTTTTTTTTCAGTGGCCCTAATCCTCTTCCGTAGTAATCGGACGGATTATGTGTACAAAAAATATTACCATGTATATGATGTTCTAATTTATAGACTTTGGACCACAAAAAACAAAAAAACACGAGTCGAGTTTTACTGGCGGTCACAATATACGTCATCATTGTGGGCCGAAGTTTGATGAAGCAGAGGGGGTTCTTTTTTCATCTCCTTTCCTTCCTTCCATCATGTTTTAGCCTCTTCATCTTTTAGGGGGAGGGGGCCAGTAAAATACCGTCTAATGAAAGCTCGTGTATGTTCTGGTGGGGGGGATTTGCCATCCGAAACCGATCGGCTCCGTCTGCACGCTTTAGGTAATGAACGACGAGACAGAATCGGAGAGCTGGAAGAGAAACTCCGGGAGCTCCAGGTAAGGCTGACCAGAGCAGCATCCATGCTCACTGACAAATCAATTCAGATTTGGTTGGAATATGTGCCACAGTGTTACACTGTGTATATTTATGTGTGAAGATATGTCTAGTTTTTGCAGGTCCTCTTATTGAATTTGTAAAGCTAACTGGTAAAGTGTTGAGCCGCTATGTTTTCTGACTTCTCACGTTATGCTGAAAGTCCCGTTTTTTTGTCCCACCTAAATAACCATCCTCCCCTCTGTCTGCTAATGACTTTAGTTCCCATTCAACTGCTGACAAGCAGAGGTGGGTAGAGCATCCTAAAATGGGACTAAAGTAAGAGTAGCGCTACTTCATCACATTTTTACTCAAGTAAAAGTCAAAAGCAGCCTTTAAATAATTAATCAAGAGTCAAAAAGCAACTGATAAACCCATAACTATAACAGCTGATTTAATATTTTACAAAATGGCGTAACATTAAACAAAATATTAAGTGATATGTCAATTCTGTTTTTATTAAAGAATAACAACAAAAATAAACTTATAGCATCCTGTAATTATACAATAAAAATTAAAATTAATGAACTAGGGCTGCAACTAAAGATTATTTTGCATATTGATTAATCTGTCGATTATTTTTTTGATTAATCGATCAATAATCAGACAACCAAAGGTTCCTTAAAGATGATGGGTTTTTTTTCTTAATTAAATCAGGTGAAACTAAAACCTTTCCACTTAAGGAGTTCTGGATTGAAAATATTGACAGACGAAAACATTTTTTTTTTATCTTAAATGCAAAATGCTTTTAAATTTTTTTTTTTTTTACAATTTTGATATAATTGCTGCTCTAAGTGGCTAAAGACACGTTTTAGAACCTCTGTACTCCAGTTAATCTTAATCGATTAATAAAATAGTTGATGATTATTTCAATAATCGATTGTTTCGGTCCTAGAATGAACACTCTTTAGAATAAATGTTCTGAGTTATAATACTTACAAAATAATTAATCACAGAATGTAAGAATAGTTTAAATTAGGGTAAACTGTTTATTTTCTCTCAACCTTAAAAAGACAGAAAATAACATTTAACCAATAAATACAAAACTGACTTTAATTGGAAGGTAGCTGGACTTTCGCTCATCTTTCTGAAGACGATTCAGCACTTATCCACGTCTTCAGAAAAACAGCCAAAGTCCTGTGGATTTGGTTTAAACAAACTTTTATTCATTAAGTGAAGTTACTCACTCAAGAATTTTACTGAGGTAAAATTAGTGACACTTTATTATAGTTTCACAGGGGTTGACGTTAAGGGTTTTTTACCACTTGCCCAGTATAATGTTTGATAAATATAGTTCCTAATATTCATTTTTGTATATATATCAATGAAACATGTTTGTTTTTTAAACATTTTTTTGTAATTCAGTATTTTTTTATTTTACAGGTTCCTGGTGTGTATATGCATGCCTCAGATAATGAACTCAAGCCTACATTACCATGTTAACATGCCTTTCAATCCTTCCTGCACATTCTTTTCAAACTAAACTTTGCTTTAAACTGTTGTGTGCTTGGAAAAATACAAATTGTAATGTTAAAAATCTAAAAAAAAACTTAAAAGGTTAAAAACTTAAGATAAATCACAAGATAGAAGTCAATGTCACAAATGAATAACTTATTTTAGAGTCACAGTATGTTTATACAAGATAATACTATTAATATAATGTGACTTTTCTAGAGAATTATTGTACATAGTTATTTTATACAGGGTTTCCACAGTCTTACATAATTTCAGAATTCCCTGACTTTTAACTGACTCAGGATTAGTTTTCCCTGACAAAATAAATGCAGCAACAAGACAATAATAATAACATAACAGGTCACCAATTTAACATGTTTAGCTCTATAACATTTAAATGCACCTCTCCAATGTCTGAGAGAAAAAAATTAATGAACATTTTTTAATGTATGACCACTGTACAGAAGACTGCCATATGATAGCGCTTTCTAGCTTGTTTGTCGTTTTGGTAACTACATCAAAATTGCCGCTAGGTTGACAAAAATCACGCCATCTGGCGGAAGATCTTGCAGCTTTTTCAAATCACGCGAGAATGTGTACAAAACAACAAAAATGGCGCCTGCTGGGTCGTTTTCAGCTAATGTCAGTGATTTTAAAGTAATTTTGAGTGATAAATAATTTTTTTTTGCGATCACTGCACTTGCCCGGCGGGCAAATGCTATGAAATTTGTACTCTCCCGACAATAAAAAGTACTTGCTCCGGGCGATCGGGCAATGGTTAACATCAAACCCTGACAGGGTTTCCACAGTCTTACATAATATCAGAATTCCCTGACTTTTAACTGACTCAGGATTAGGTTTCCCTGACAAAATAAATGCAGCAACAAGACAATAATAATAACATAACAGGTCACCAATTTAACATGTTTAGCTCTATAACATTGTAACAGACTGTTCTGTGTCTTTAGGTTAAAGTTGTGTCCATCCCTGTTGCCGGGGAGCGAAAGTTCGCTGGGTGTACGGCAGGGGGAGCTTGTGAGGTTTGGTTATGTATTAGAAGAAGAAAATAAAACTCACAAGCTCCCCCTGCCGTACACCAAGCGAATTTTCGCTCCCCGGCAACAGGGATGGACACAACTTTAACATACAGACACAGAACAGTCTGTTACAACATTTAAATGCACTTTCCAATGTCTGAGAGAAAAAAAATTAATGAAAATTTTTTAATGTATGACCACTGTACAGAAGACTGCCATATGATAGCGCTTTCTAGCTTGTTTGTAGTTTTGGTAACTACATCAAAATTACCGCTAGGTTGACAAAAATCACGCCATCTGGCGGAAAATCTCGCGGCTTTTTCAAATCACGCGTCTTTTTCAAATCACGCGAGAATGTGTACAAAACAACAAAAATGGCGCCGGCTGGGTCGTTTTCAGCTAATGTCGGTGATTTTAAAGTAATTTTGAGTGATAAATAATTTTTTTTGCGATCACTGCAAATGCAATGAAATTTGTACTCTCCCGACAATAAAAAGTACTTGCCCCGGGCGATCGGGCAATGGTTAACATCGAGCCCTGCAGTTTCACTTTGTAAAAAAGCACAATGCTGTAAAAATACTCCTAAAAGTACCTTTTTTTTCCTCAAAAAAGTTACTCAAGTAAATGTAAGTGATTAAATGTAGCTAGTTGCTACCCATCTTTTGTGAAAGGTAGCTCAGGAAATGATAACTGATACCAAATAAAACGTCTTGAAAGCAGTGTTAAACATAAAATAATAACCTGATTCATTAAAAAAGCTATTTTTCAACAAAAGAAAAATCTTAATTCTGTAAGATGGTCTATTTCATTTTTTCAGCATTTACAGAACTGCTCTTATTTTGGCAAAGTTTTAGTTTTCTCCATCCTGCTAACATTCTGGAAATGTTCTTCCCTCCCTGAATCACCATAAAAACACTAAAGTTCATTTGAAGAAATTATTTTAATGTAATCTGCACACAGAGTTTTTTAATCATTATTATTTAAGCTGGCACACATGTTTATGATAAGCTGGTGCTGTGGAATATTAGTGAGAAAAAAAATCCTACCAAGTCCTTTTTCAGGTGCTGGAAAAGACCAACATCACTTTCTCTTAAGTTTTAATTAATTTAGTCCCAAATATTGGATCCAGGATTCCTGGTGATCTTATTGTGAAGGGTTAATATGTGTGCAGGGGATGCTGGATTTGGGTTTATTTTATTTTTTTATTTATTTATCATTTATTTAACCAGGTAATACCCATTGAGATTAAAAATCTCTTTTGCAAGGGAGACCTGGCCAAGATAGGCATCAAAATTACATCACATCATTACATACGTACAAAGACACACACATAAAAGCCAAATATGCACTTACAATAAAATTTCAATTAAAACATTGACGTGTGAGGGAGTCTAACTCAAAACATCTCATTCTCAGCTTAAAAGTATTATTTATTGCCAGAATCAGTTTGCCACTAATAAAACTAAGATTTAAGAGGTATAAGTCATTGCATTGAATATTATGCTTCATGTTCTAAAATCATAATTGTATCTCTATTACACTGCATCATCCAGGGTTTTTACTCTTGTTTCGTAGTATTGAGCAAATGCTGGCTGTGAATCCCGGGAAGACGCCCATCAGTCTGCTGCAGGAGTATGGAACGCGGATAGGCAAAACCCCAGTGTACGACCTGCTAAAGGCCGAGGGACAGGCCCACCAGCCCAACTTCACATTCCGCGTCTCTGTTGGAGAGATCAGCTGCACCGGCCAAGGGCCCAGCAAGAAAGCTGCAAAGCACAAAGCAGCCGAGGCTGCTCTGAAGATGCTAAAGGGAGGCCTGGGAGGCCCAGCTGGAGTTTCTCTTGGAGAAGAAGATTTTACCGAAGTTGATGTGTCTGTAGATGAAGACAGGTCAGAAATCTCAGAAATGTTATGTCACAGATGTCAATCCAGAGTCATTTTAAGTACTGGATAGATTCCCGACTGACCTGACATTTTAACATTTAGCAAATGCAAGATAATGGTTTATGTGGTTTCAGAGGTTTCCCCCTCTGTCTGCAGTTCTCAAATAGATATGAAGACCTCAAACAGTTCCCAGCAATCTGAATGTAACCCTGTGGGAGCGCTGCAGGTAAATAAGATCTTTGTCTACTTTTTTTTAACCGATTATCTATTATGCAGATTGTTCTTATACAGCTCGACTCAATGAATTATAATATTTTAAAAAAGCAAATTGCATCAGTAACTCAAGAGTAAAATTAATCTTTTATGTAGATTCATTATACATTATTTATGTATAATAAATGTATTACATTGAATGATGATGTGGTTTGATTACAGCTAATCAAAGCCTGAAATTCTGTTACTATCATGTCAGCAGAGTTTCCTATGACTATTCTGTCTATAGCATGAGAAACCTCCAATTTCTGTAACACACATTATTTTCCCTTTTCATAAGCTGTCCTTTTGTATCTCTTTTGTGTTTGATTTCTGTGTCAGGAGTTAGTGGTGCAGAAAGGATGGCGTTTGCCAGAGTACACAGTCACCCAAGAGTCTGGTCCAGCGCATCGCAAGGAGTTCACCATGACCTGCAGAGTCGAGAGATTTGTAGAAATCGGTACGTTTTAAAATGATCAACTTATACCCCTCATGAGCTTTTAGTCTGGATCAAACCGTGAATTTTTATTTTTCATGGTAATTAGACCTTGTCTTCATACAACTTGTATATTAGGTTATTTGATCCAGGGAGCTTGGTGGTTAAATTGGAGCTCCTGTCATGCAAATAAATATATAATTTTTACAGTTTTATGTCCCACTGGATAAAAAGTAGTTAATATTTTATTTTTTATTTTATTTATGTTCAGGAAGCGGCACGTCTAAGAAGCTGGCCAAGAGAAATGCAGCCGCCAAAATGCTTTCCCGGATACATGACGTGCCGGTGGATCTGAGAAGCACTAATGATGCTGAGGCTGAGGAAGACACATTTAATATTGTAAGAATGATGCAAAACCTCTTACAGTTAATAAAGATCATCAAATGGGATTAATCAGTATAGAAAAGATTTAGCATTTAAGAACCAGTCACAAAAACAAAAGCTATTCCATTAGCTGTGGTAGGCATGATTGATACTGCTTTTTGGGAAAATGAGCCTGTGTGCCAACTGATCCTGCCCTCCTGTATTTAAAGCACATGGGAGGCAGAGTGGAGTCGGGTAAAAGTAAAGGCTACAGCTGCACGTGGGACTCTCTGCGTAACTCTGCTGGAGAGAAGATCCTCCAGCTCCGCAGCCACCCTCTGGGAATGCCCGCTGACTCCAATTTCTGCTCCCTGCTGAGCGACCTTTCTGCAGAGCAGCGCTTTGACGTCAGCTACCTTGATCTAGGTGAGCCCCTGAATGCCGACTGTCAGAGCTACATTCACCTCAGCATTGTACCGATGTCCTACCACACTGGAGGTTTAAAGCTGTTGACATGATTCAGCCTAATGTGTCGTTAACCTGACCCAGTCGTTGCAAAGATTTTCACACATCTTGTGTTGTCGGTGCATTTTCCACATTGCAACCAGAAAGCTGAAGGCATTTCATTGGAATTTGGGATTTTGATATTAATGCGGTTAGAAAACACCCTAAGTTTTCACAAAGTACCACTGAATCCTTCTCAATTTAAAACCAAATATATTTGCATGTCAGTTTGAATGAGTATATCCGTGCAACTTTATGTTCTCTATTGTTCTTGAGGTTGATTTAAACATATTGTGATATATATTGTGTATCGTGATTATAGCCCAAATATATCATGTTAGATTTTCTTCATATCGCCCAGCCCTAGGGACAATGTGTGTGTTAGGAAACACCCTGAAAAGATGTTTTATGGTGGAAAACGGCTGTGAGATTATCATTTATGACTGAAGGTGGTTAAAGTTGTTAAGAAGGGATACATCTTGGACAATCCTGAAAGAAAACCTTTTAATAAAATAATAATAATTAAACTTTACTGATCTCTAATTGGAAAAATGTACCTCTACCTCTACCCTTGGGGAGCAGTGGGCTGCCGTCGTGGGGCACCCAGGGAGCAGTGTGGAGTTAAGGGTCTTTGCTCAGGGACCCAGAGTGGCAGTCTCTGGGAGCGGGGCTCGAACTCAGAACCTCAGGATTCCAAGCTCGATGCCCTTACCTCTAGAAACCACAAAAGACTTAAACTGCAGTGTACTTTAAAAAACTGACCTCCCAGGAGGATATTATAGCACTTTATGACTCTACAGGCTGCAGCATATTTGTTTGTGCATAGCCCTTAAACACTTCAGGTTTCGTCTGGTTAACTTTTAAAACTTTGTTCTCCTTTCTGTTGTTAATCCTGATTGCCTTGACTGGAAATTAAACCAATGGAAAATAAAAATGTGCAGAGAAATACAAACTGCTTTTCCTTGGATGTAATTAAAATGGAGACATCAGTAATAATGGTGTGATGAATACAAAACATGGTTGTGTTTGCTAAGCTAAAATGGTCTCATCTTTTTCTAAAACAGTTTTCAATTCTGAAATTTATATGAAAACTGACCCTGATAATGTGTTGCTCTCCTGTTTCTCTGTTTTGTTTTAGAGGAGCGCAGCCTCAGCGGCCTGTGTCAATGTCTGGTAGAGCTGTCCACGCAGCCAATCACAGTATGCCATGGTTTCGCCCAGAACGTAGATGCTGCACGCGCCAACGCGGCCCACAATGCACTGCAGTACTTAAAAATCATGGCAGGAGGGAAATGACAGACCTGCTCGGTTTTCCTCTCCGCAGACGCACCACCACACTAAATGCCAACAAACTTCTCCTTTTTGGACAAAGGCGGTATTTTTTGTGACATGAAAAAAAAGGAAACAAACACGAAAGAAACCTCAGATTCTACATTGAGAGACTTTTTTCTGCTCTAAAATTAACAAATGAAGTACTTTCCTTTAGTCCTTACATGTGCCACTGTTGTTTTTATTGCCTAAGATTCATCAACACATCTTTGTACAATTTTGAATATTTGTCACTAATTGTTCTAATGTACAAAATATTTTCTTACTTAGGAATGACGGCTTTAGAGGTAACATTCTATTTATTAGTCTAACTGTTGCAACTTAACTTTCAGCCGAATTTCTTAATAAAGCGATAAAGCCATTCACTTCGTTCTAACACACCGGAGCACGCCGGCTGCCAGTGTATTCCACTTCCGGTTCACGTAACATCCGGGTCATGTTTCTCCAGGTAACCACGCCACGTATAACAGTACACACCGCCCCTTGCTCAACACACACATACAACCCACATTCCAGAAGCTCTCAACACAAAACTCCCCAGTTACACTAACACGATACAATTCTTACAAATGCATGCAAGAGAAACACTCTTCTCTGTCATGAAATGTAATTCGCTTAGCTTCTCTCCTTTAAATGAGCTTCCATAGGTTTTTAAAGGTCAGACTCCTGTCACTGTTATCACCGTCATTTTTCTGGGTGCTTTAGATCATGAAGTCAGCTGTGCTGTGTACTTTAGAAACATTTATTGCAACCACTGGTACAGATTTGTTAAAAAGAAAAAGAAAACATCAATCCTTTATTGCACATGCAGGAACATATAGAAAGCTCCAACCCATATTGGAGTCTGCAAGAAATATATTTGTGCAACGTCTCCTGGTGCCACTGACTTTTCCTTTAAAGGGTAATATTAAATGATCCTTCTGTTATTTATATTGATGAGTTTCCACAAACTTCTAAATAGTAATCCATGACGGCCTAGTTTACAATGGGGGTATAAATATCATTTTATTAGCCACTCTTTAGAATGGGAAAAACAATACAACATGTAATTAAAGTTTGTAAGAGGTGAATAAATCTTCACACGTAAGAGAATGACAATAAAAAGTCCCCTGTAGAGTCAGAGAAATAACCAATTCAGGCTGATATAGGGTCAATGTCTGGACATTCCCCTCACAGTCACAGTAGATAGATGTGCTACTGCAGTTAAAAGTTTGGCATCTTCTTACCAGAGCTGTAAATAAATGAACGGTGCAGAATCTGAACTGTCCTTAGAAAAATCATAAGCATCACCTTAATCGAAGATTAGTGTATGCACATTTTTTGAAGTACATTTACTCTAAAACTCAAAGCTATAACTTTCTATCCAGTGGCTCTTAGTGGTGTACACACCCTTGTTAAATGGCATGTTTTTATAATATAAATAATTAGAACATCAAAAACTATTTAAACCCTTTTTTCCTGCATGAAAAATTACATATTTTGCACAATCCAAATTTAAGATGTTGGAGGGGAAGAAAGCTGTGATTACAGGTTTGCACGCATGTGTAGATCCTGTTGAAACAGCTTTGGATTATCAAATATTATGGATGTAATGACCCTGAAATAAATCCTGCATACTTCTAGGATGTCCTTTACAGTCAGCAACCTTAGCGTAGTTTGTAAAGAAAAAGTTTGTTTTATTAGGGTTTTTAAATCACTAGTGGCTGTTTGTTTTTTATATAGTGGGCTGACATGAAAGTGGGGGACATGTGACCAAGGACCACAGGTCAGATTGGATCCCGGGTCAGCTATGTGGAGGACTAAAGGCCTCCATACATTGGTCGCACGTGTAAACCACTGTGCCACCGAAGCACACTTATAACATATGTGTTGAACCGGACTTTCAAAATTCAAATACCAAATTATTACCTCTACCAAGTTATGCATGTAATTATCATCACTGTCACATTTTTTGTTTTTTTCACTTTAACTGTGATGATGAGAAAGCAGTGCTGTTCTGCTCACTCTCTATTTGTCTGTTTCACCATAATCTGTAACTACTGCATTATGTATTGGTAAATAGATTTGTAACTCTCTTCTATTGTATGTGACTGTGCAAAGTGGGACATTTCTGTATGTTGTAACCATTGTTAGAAAAGGCAGGTATGCAAACAATTTTGGGTTTTTCCTAATCATTAAAACAAGGAAGTTAAAAGCCAGTTTTTATTTAAATTTGGTTGCTGTCTGTGTAGGCACTTTTATATGTAAAAATACAAATATGAGGTTTAATGGACATCGTTGATATCAAAAACATTTTTGTAAGATTTAAGGCTGTTTTTTACCCTGATTAAAAGTCTATTCCATCACATCCCGCTGTCCAAGTCTTTGTTTTTCTTTTTTCTTATGTTTTTGTGGGGAACACAGTAGCGTAGGTTGCAGGAGTTTGTGCTGCCGGTTGGAGCCTCAGTCCGTCCGCCTCAGCTGTTGTGGTCTTGAGCACTTTAGATGCGTCAGTGAGGCTGAGGGCAGGACTCAATAACCTCTATTCTACTACAGGGCATTTACCATTTCATACAAGCATGTTGTTTTTTTAGTTTATTTTTGAGTAGCCCCCTTAAACATAAAAAAATAGCTGCATGAAAACAGACTATGAAAGCAGTCAAAAAGAGCCAAAGTGTCTGTCAACCCCCAACCCCCTTGGATGCTGGGAAGTCTAGCTTCCCTACATTATCATAAACTGAATCCCATAAAATGCTCATCTTACTCTTTGCCCTTCAGTAAATGCACCTTACTGTTTCCAGTTTAGCATGATAGTTTCTATAACCCGGTGTATATGCGAATGGGGTGATAAAGATTTCCAGTAAGGTCAAATTATGCATCAGGCTAACAAACAAAGGCTGCCTCCAGACAAGACAAATACATAATGGTGAGAGGAATGGATCCTTTACATTTTAAGAGAGTTTATGTAAAGTCAGTGCTCAGATCCACGTTGGAAGCTGAAAAGGTTTCCATTTCCTGTCGTAAGCTTCAGTCCTGCCGTTCCTCTGCGTCACCTGCTGTGTCTGTCCGGTGACGGGATGACTTCTTCATCTGCGTAGCCGCTGCTGTCGGACTGCATGCTGTCACCTCGGACCACTTCACCTACACAGCCAGCAGAGGAAAACATTCAGCTCTTCTCCAGGTTCTGCAAACTACAAACTGCATAGCAGCTGCAGTCTAACCCGAATTTTGCAAAGGAAAAAGCATTGCTTCCCCTTGAAGAAGACACCTGCTCAGTGACCTGTATACAGATGTGCCTCTCACGCTTCCACAACATTAGAAAGTGTTCAAATCCCATCAAATTTCCTCATTTGTTATGTGTTTGTTATGTTATTTACTAAAACAAAGTAGTAAACAGTTGAGTAATAATACCTGTTTTTTTTTATAAGAAAATCTGAATTATGTAGCTTGCATTTATGTTCTCCCTCCTGATGCATATTCACAGCAATTACAGCTGCAAGTCTTTGGGATATTTCTATCAACTTTACTCATCTGTGGACAGGCAGCAAAACAGCTGCTGTCAGAATCACTTAGCTGACCGCAACAAATGAATTGATGATGCCCTAAAATGAGCCTTTAATTAATAACATTTTCTTTAACCGAGAAAGAAGAAGCAGATAAATAAAACTTGCAAACATGTTTAACACATAGGCGGCTGTTGAAGCGTAAGCTGATAACATCCTTTTCTCACTCGTTCATGTCAGCTGTCATGGCGCTAGAATGTTTACAGACCAAAATGTATAAAGGAAACATTGGTTTTGTCAAGTTTTGATGCAAAAAGTCAAAAATAAAAATGTGTTACCTTTGTTCGAATGTTTCCTGGAGTGTGATGAAGTGACTGTTGCAGTGTCTGGTTGTCCAAAATCTTCCTCCCCTGCACTATGCACCTATTGAGGCAGAGGGGTTCAAACATATTTAACAAAGATACATTTTGTTTAACCAAGTTGAATAAAGAAACCACTAAATATGCTAAGTTAAGCTCTTTTTTTTTTCTTTGTTTACTAGCTCCCAGATTTTCCCTGTATTCCAGTAATAAAATAAAAAAACGTAAAATTGAAACTATTTTAGTGCTTTCTGCGAAATTATGATTTCAGGGAGGAAATTATGTCAGTAGATGAAAAGGGCTCTGCACTGCTTTGACAAGAACAAAAAAAGATTTTTTTTACTTCTGTTATGTTTCACTGGGAGGTCACAGCAAAAATGTTCTGAAAAATCAGAAAAAAAGTCCTAAAATATGTATTTATCCTTAATTTGAGTATGTACATAAGATGAGCTGCCACTGAAATTAGTATTTTTACCCTTAAAAAAATAATGAGATATTATGCGCTTGAAATAAGACACTGCAGTTGTTTTTTCTTATTTTAAATGTAAATTGTCTTATTTGATTGGTAATGTGTCTCACTTATCTGCTAAATTAAAGAAATAAAATCCCCTATTTTCAGAAAAAAATACTTAGATTGATATTTTTTGCAGAGTAAGAGTTAATTTGGTTCGGGCAGAGGGTCGTTATCTGTCATATTTCAGAAAGGTTTTTGCTCAGTGCATTTTTCATATAGAATCAAATCAGTTGATAAATTGATGCCATAATGTGGGTAGTGGTAGAAGCAGAAGAGACCAAATACTGGGTCAAAGTGGTGGAGGCGGTAACATGAACCAGAGTCTTTTAACACAAACTTTTTTAGATTTAAGTTTATATTGAACTCATACAATTGTTGCTCTTTTATGATTCAAATTTCTATTACTATTAGTTTTGAATTTTATTTGATTTCTCTTGCTTTGTTTTTGTGTTTTGCTCTTCAATGTTCTAAGCTTGTAAAAGAAAAATTATACCACAACAAATAATAAATGAGAAGCCAAAACTAAGTATGAGGATCAAATTCAAGAAGAAACTTAGATCTATAGACTGAAGGTCCTTTTTATAGGGTTCTCAGCATTCCATACCTACTAATAAATATAGTTTAGTTAAACATTGACAGACTGATGATTGTTATTAGACTGCCTCATCCATTGGGTTCAGATTACTAAAACTTCCTACATTCCAGAGAAATCAACTAAGGCACAAAAAGCACAATTTAAACTCACTATCATACTGTGTTTATTGGATTTTAAAAGGCCTAAAAGTTTCTGTACCTCCTCCAGCTCAAACGAGTTGACATGCTGATGGTTACCGGAGAATTTGCCTAGGCTTGGATGTGTTAAAGGGTTCAGGTACTTTCCCTCTTCCTCATTGAATGGCTCCGCGGGTTTCCGCTTGGAGGAGGCAGGTGAGGCATGGCAGGAGTTAATGGAAGTAGAGAACACATCCTCATCTTCCAAACCAGTCACAGTGATGCTGCAGGGAGCGGAGCTGCCACTGGGCTCCTGAACACTATGTGATCCGGATCCCTCCAGGGGTTGGTCCTCATCTGGCTCAGAGGAAAGGATTTCTTGTGCAGGTTTCTGTGATGGAGAACACGGCCGATCTCTACTTGATGTCCGAGTGATATGGATGAATCGGTTCTTGTTCTGACAGGAAAAAGGAGCTCGATGTACACTCTCCACGATTTGAGGGCAGACTAGATCATATGCTACTTTGGCTCCAGGATTCAGCCCACCTGTCCTTGTGTCACTTGGTGTCAAACATGAGTCCTGATCCAAAGCCAACAGAGTCGCTGTTTCTATCACAGTTTCTCCTGATAAAGATGACGTTAGAGATGTTCTCACGTCATCTGCTTGGAAGAAATGATCAGCATTATCTGCATGTTTAGTGTCCAGTGTCTCCTCGAGGCTTTTATTTCCCCGCTGATAAAAGTCTGTATCCGCTACAGTCGGCTGCGTTTTCTCCATATCTTCACTATCTATTAGCAGACTCAAATCCCCACAAGATCCACACCTGTCATTTCCCCCCAAATCCAGCTTCTTAGCACTCCCAGTCTTGGATCTCAGCATTATATCCACCACTTCAGGAAGGCTGGATCTCTTTCTGGGTGATGGCTGTGGAGAGGTGGACTCCGACCCCCGTGGAGAGCCGGTGTAAAGGCACATCTTGTTCACAGTGTCCTTTAGCCTCTCCACAGGAGAGCGAGGCTCGCTGCGGATGCTGGTCCTAAACCGTTCCATCCTCTCCACTGGAGATGAGAAGGTGAACTCCGGTGTGGCCAGCTTCTGGAGGGGAGTCCGAGACACGTGGGAGTAGAGGGAATAGAAGGCATTGGCCATGGCTGTGAGAACTTGCACTTGTCTGAAGCGACCTGTGAGAAGAATAGTATTTTAACAAACAGTTGGCAACAATTTCACTGCTTCACACATCTAACAAACAAGCTGACTCCACTGACATATAGATAGAGAGATGTAACGAATCCATACTAGCAAGTGAAAGGCTGGGGTCTTCCTCTCTTATACGGCGGATCTGGGCATCCAGGAAGAGGCGAAAGTTGATGCCCTGAGCCTGAGAGGGGAAGGTAAAGAATCGTGGTGGGATGCGTACAGTGACCTGAGGTTCTTCACAGCCAAAACCAAGCTCATATAGAGTCTCCTCTGCATCCTCTGAGTAGATTTGCAAAACCTCTGACACACTGAAAGAAACCCCCCACACACATATACAGGTTTATTTGAAATAATAAGAATCACAACATTGATTAATTTCAAAAATGTATTTTAAAATGAAACTTGGTTTTATATATACAGAGATATTCAAGCATTTCCGGTTAATTTCATGGATTTATACTTGCAACCACTACAACAATTCATCAGAAAAATGAATTTTACACTAGACTGATAAGAAAATGCTTTAAAATACACAAATGGGATGTTAAGACCAACACAGTAATAGGGAGAACTTCTGACTGGAGTTTTCCAGTTCATTACTAGAAAAGCAGACTCTGTCCAAGCAAAACAATGCAAAGCTGAAAAAAGCCCATTTCTGTTCTCATCTTTTTCTTCTTAGTAGAGAATCCAGTTACTTTATTTATTTATTTTTGTTTTATTTATATTATCTGTATCTGCTTATCATTCTGTATAAGTAACCTGCTAAAGTCATTTGTGACTTTGCTGCATGTTATATAGATATGCATACAGCAGCATAGATATGAAATTTAAGCTTGGCAAAAGAGAATTTATAAATAAAAGGTGGAACCACAGCTTTAACTAAACGGCAAAACAAAACCAATTTATGTACGGTAGTTGGAGCCGATTGACAGGGTGTGAGCTGTGCCTAGACTCAGAGCTCCAGGAGCCACAACACTTACGTTTCAAAGACATGAGGATCAACCAACAGGATTCATTGTATCATGTTACATCAACTTATTAACCAGAGACAACCTCAAAAATGTCTCAGCCAGGCTAAACAGAAAAATAACGGTTTTGTTTTGTTTCTCAGGTCCAAAGTCCTCTCTTCAGAGGAATGTGAATTACCCATTTCTTTTCAAAACCCAAAGCTTGTAAAGGCACAAAATCTGTGGTGGTGGTCCACAGTGTTTTATGAGGTCAAAGATACATGCAACCATCACCAGGATTTAGAGCACTTAATGTATCCCTCTGCTGAAAAGCCCTATGGAGAGGAGGATTTCATTTTCCAACAGGCCTTGGCAGCTATGACTGCCAAAAGTACCAACAGCAGGTTTGAAAACCGTGTTATCAATGCGCTTGACTGTTTTTCACATTTTAAACCCCCTCAAAACTTCAGAAAAACCTTCACAACCCTCTAAACAATGTGGTGCTAAAACAGCTGTTCGGATAAACTGGTTAATCAACCATTGAAAAATGACCTTCAGCTAATTTAGAGATCAAAAAGTATTTAGATGGAGAACAAAGATCATTTACTGAAACAACAATTTAATGAGAGCAGTTATTAAGCCAAATCAGTCAAAAAAATCTATACAAAATAATATTTCTATGGCATTTTACAATTTTCCAGCCTCACCTTGACACGGTTTTCCAAGTGGAGGAGGAAAGGCAGCTGGAGGCCATGCTGTGGCCCAGGTTCAATGATGGTGGGCATAGTTTCTGACGGGGTGCACTAAAAATCAGATGTGTGAATCGTTATGATAGTCAAACTATCAAAGCAGGGACAAATGAATTAACAAGCTCTCTGGAACTAATACCAGAATATACTGCATATATTCTGAGTTTGAGGATGGAGTAAACAACAAACCTGCTCCTGATCCTGCTGGGCTGTTTTGTGAGAAAAGGTTGCCTGGCCATGATAAACAAGAAATAAAAATAAGCAAACCGACCAATCAACAACAGTTTTGAAAAAATGCTTTAGTATATTTAGATTCATTTGAAGGTGTTGGGTAGATTTCCATATAGTGATCAATTTAATGTGATCAGATAAACTATACCGTGCATTAACTTTATTTACCACACAAATTCTAGTAATAATATCTAGTAATAATTTCTAGAGAAATTCTACCACATTGCTGTGCCATAAAACCTGCATTTTTGATAATAATAACGTAATTATTTTGGACATTAAAGACTAAATCCCATCAGTTATGATCTGATGAGATGTGTAGAAAACAGTTTAAACAGTAAATAGTTTCTACTTACCCACAGGTTTTTGGAGTTTCCCCAAAGTTTAAAACAGAGGCTGAGAAAATAAAATAAACATTACATGTTTTTTTCAAATCTTTTAACCTACCTCCTGTTTTCAGAGGTTTTATTTAAGCATTGTATTGATAACACAGGTCTTATATTTATTAAACATGTTTTAAAAGCTAAATTTGGTATTTAATTCAAACATCTATGTATGATATCCAAATTTGTTTGATATTGAAAACTGTTTTAGTGTGACAAAACAGCTCAAACAAAATCATCGTAATCTATGACCTAGATTTAATAGTGAATCGTCAGAGTTAATCTGAAAAATAAACAAAACATCTGTGTCCAAACTATGAAAGTTTGTTTTTTTGTTAGATTTAAACGATGCTCAGATAACTTCAAATACCACCAGTTCTCATAGAGCTAGAGCTGTGGGATTTCCACTAAGTTCTTTTACACTCTGTTCTTTCCTAATCCACAAAATGAAGCAACTTCATGCCTTAATGTTGATCTTTTTTATCCTTTTAGTTATTCTTTTATCATAACTGTTATTTAATCCTTCGGAAATCACCATTGCATAAAAACTAGTATGCAAGGACAAAAAATAGTCTGATAAGAAAATGTGGATAGCTTCTATTTTAGGTGTAAAAAAAATCCTGCATGCTGATGCATTAATGGAGTTTAAAAATAACCATGACCAAACCATTTGCCTATTTAAAACATTTGCTGGGTCATTACTTCCTCTTACCTGTCTGCATCTGCCAATACAGTTTAACAGCCAAGTCATGTTTCAGATAACCAAATATTTCCCTTTGAGCAAATAGAAACTGTTTGCGATATGAATTTATAGGCTTTTAAATGAAATACAACTTGATATCTTAACCTTTTTTATATTTATGTTATTATTTTTGATTTTCTTTTTACAATTTTTCTCTTCCTGCTGTGAAACACATTGGTACAAATTATCATTTGTAACATACTTCGAAGAATAAAGTGACATTTGTGTTTGAGTTCATGTATGAACTTACCATCAGCTCCAAGACTTAGATCATCAGAACAGGTGTTAGCTTGAAGTGCAGAGTCTAAAAAGGGTAATCAGATATTAAAATGTGATTTATTTGTGTTCTAAATTAGACATCATGCAAATGCTGCATGCAAAATGTAAACTAGGGATATTGGCTTAAATATCTGCAGCATTTGCATTTATTCAATGTGTGCATTTACAATATGAGCTCATCTGAGTGAACATGATACTGAATCTGGAAAACTGTGTTTATCCTGCAATTCAACCTTATGTCATATTAAGTTATCACATTTATAAATTCCTTTCCTCATTAAGTTGAATGAGGATCATCAGTTAAATTCTAAACATAGATCAGGTAATATATTACTAAAAACATTTTACATAATTCTGCTATTAAACACAGGTTGAAGAAGTTTTCAAGTAAAAACTCTACATGAAAATGACAAATATGAGTTTTACTAAACTATAAACATTTGAATACATTTTGATTTTTAGTTTCCATTTTTTCAAGCAAAATAATATCTAGTAGGTAATAGCAAGGGACATATCTCACCAAAACTTAGCTGGCCTTTGTTCGCCAAGCTGACATCAGATCTGTGAAACACATTGCAGTTTTAAACACATAACATGAACACACAAATTAAGCCTGTTTCATTTGCATGCTTCTATCAAACGTGGGGTGTTGTTTGCATTTCTGGCTTAATGTAACAAATGTAAGCAGCTAAGGTTACAGTGAAAGTTTTTTTTGGACACTTTATAACCAGCAGTTTTCAATTGGCTGCTGAGGTCTTGCAACTTCCTCTTGTAGAAGTATTAGCATTCAGGTTAACGCTAAGCCAAACAGCTTATTTTCGTTTTCACTTCTGAGAAAGCATTCAACCACATTCAGCCATTCTCTAATGCTCCCGGCAGGGGTTTCAGGGCCCCACTTACAGTAGATGATGATTTACTGTCATCTAGCCTGTTTCTGTATTTCATAAGTGTTTCTTTCCCAATGACATTTAAAGCAATAAAATATTGTTCCTGCTTCCAACGGTTATTTTAGTTAAACACAAAGGAAATTTGTATTTCTTTCAACTTAAACCAAAAGGTAACTTTAAATACGACGATTATACTTTTTTTTAATAGCCTTTTGTTTTCTTTTAAATCTTATAAGCATTGGTAAACCAACGACAACAAAAAAAAACTAACTTAGGAGAAAGCCACCTTTGTGTGCTCAGTTTGTGGTTGATTGCAAGCTTACTTTTCTTATTCTCTGTTTCCATTGGAACTATAAGAATGTATCACCTCAGGCTACTGCAGCAGAAGAAAAAAAACATTTCTATGTAGCAACCTGACAGAGCTACCTTCCTGCACCGTCTGACTTCAGAGAGTTTCCACTCTGTGTTCTGTTGTTTGCTGTAGTTTCCAGTGATATAGATCTTACAGCTGGAAAATGCTAAAAGTAAGCAGTTATGAGCTCATTAAAGAACAAAACAATTTGACTCACCCACAACCAAGCAGCCAGTTCTCAATCTTTCCAGTGAAGCCAGCTGTGAAAATGACACATATAAGTACTCTTACTAAAATAAACAGGGTATGCTTTAAAAACCGAATTTCTTGTTCAGTTTTATAAAGTAAAGAAAAAACCTGCTTCAAAACTACAATGCAATGAGCTTTCCACATAGTAATGTCTTTGCTCTAACCATCAGAAAAGACGTCATCATCATCTGCTATGGAGGCTGAGGCTGCAACGTTTGACAGCGGACCCTCTGGATCTTCTACAGTTGGCCACTGTCGGCTGCTGTTGATCCAGGCTCGCCGCCTGATGGTGGACGATGGCGTATCCATCATCTCAACTCACAAACAGCTGCAGAACATCATGGGTTAAAACTGCAATACGAAGACAGAAAAATAAAAGAAGTTTAACGTCTGAAATGCTGCTTAATTTACTAGATTGAGGCTATAAGATTTTAGGATTTGAAAGCATTGTAATCAAATAAAATGTTATTATTAAATGGTGCCTATCCCCAGCTGTCTATGGGCGAAAGACGGGGTACACCCTGAATAGGTCGCCAGTCTATCGCAGGGCAACACAGAGGCAAAAGGACACACACTCACTCCGACCTAAGGAGAATTTAGAAAAGCCAATTAACCTAACAGTCATGTTTTTGGACTTTGAAAGGAAGCCGGAGTACCTGGAGAGAACCCACACATGCACAGGGAGAACATGCAAACTCAAAGCAGAAAGACCCTCGACCAAGAATCGATCCTGGAACTTTCTTGCTGCAATTAAAAACCAGATGCAACCACCTCATCCAAAGGGGGTTAAAAGTAAAATTTGGTTATTGAAAAAGTATGCATACAGCTGGCTGGACATCTGACTGAAATCAGTTTTCTATACCTGACCCATACTTATAAGATAGACAAATTAGGCTGCTAGGAAATATTTTCTGTGGAGAAACACAAATAATCAAACCAAATGATCTCCACCCATTGTTCTTATTAAAGTAACCCTACTTTAAAACAACTCTGGCTGCAGGGTTGACTGAATGGCCCCATTAACCAACTGATTCCATCTTGCTATGCTTCCAGTGCTACTTTATATAGAGAAAATTTGAAAAAAAAAAGGATGTTTTTCTGTGTAATAAGTAAAGAATTTTATATTTAGGTTATTCAACTGTAACTTTAGTAATCGATATGTTGCATTATTTTGCAAAAGGGAGAAAAGGTGTTGATTTTTTATTTTAAATAAAACTAAACATTAACGTCAGTGAGTTAGATTTGCAAGCTTTCCTGATACTGCTTTGCTTATTTGTTCCCTGATTGGCCATGGGTGTGATCGGTCATATCAGATATACCAGGTTAGTTGGGAGAAATTAAAGGAGCTCACCAACGTAGCAAGGAGAATAAAGACCATGGCTTCTACTGCACACCAAAGTGCATAGAAAAGCTAAAAGAGAAGGGCATGGGTGACAACAAGAATATCAACAAACCTCAATGGGTGGATCAGGTCAAACTGAAAGGTCAAACTATTTTTTTTTTTTTTAAACATGTTTTGTTGGCATACTCCAAACCATAAAACACATGTAACAACTCAGACATTTATAGGAAGTACTACACACTGAAGGCAGTCATTCTAGATTTCTAGACATCAAAGAATATCATTTTACTTTTTCAAAATCACAAACCATACCCAAAAGCAAAGAAAGAACCAAATAACACCTCCAGCTTTCTGAATTAACATGCAGGCCAACATGGTCTATTTAATACCGACATTAAATAGACCGGCACAACATTAAAATGTGACCACAATCCTGGTGACATATTTCACCAGAATGGCTGCCATTCAGCTAACAGGCAGTTAAAACCATATATGAATTGCTGAGGCTTTATTGGCATAACACCTTCTTTTTATTCACTGCCAAATTCCTGTTGTTCAGGTCAGTCTCCTACTGACAACCAGTTAGAGAGTTAGAGAATCTGACCAGACAAACCGGAAAATGCTGAGTGCAAAATAACTGGAATCTATTAAGAATGGACACAATTTCCTTTCGTATGTCAAAACAACTAGTTATCAAATTAACGATAAATGATTGCATCAATGCAGTAAAGTGGCAATGATGCAATACACTAACTTTCTAGATCGGCTTTACAAAATCCATTTAAACTTTTTCAAATGGATAGAAGACGGCAGGGGAAACACTTCCTAAATTCACGTTTCTTGCTGAATTTTAGAAAGTTTTTCAGTCCAAATGTGGCACCACTACCATTCTATCCCCAATTGCATTATTTCAGCTGTAAGATTACAGGTACCTCTATGTTTAAACATGTAGCTGTAAGTTTAGACTACAGTACAACATCTTATACACTACTATGTAATGAACGATGAACATATACTTGGACCAAGACAAAACTAAGGTGACACATCAACTCAGAATCCAATCCGATTTGGGAAACATAACAAATAGCCTATGGCACATAAGGACAAACGCTATGAATCAGAAACCTTTATACATAAACTAACTTACCAGGAGAAGAAACTTATCTCTTCTAAAATTTGCACCGCTCTATCCTGGCCTCTTCTATCTCCATCTTTATGAGCCACTTTTTTAATCAACAAAGTGTGTGATGCCAGCAAAAACTAAGAGCCTATGTGCATCATTTAACTAATAGGTCAATTTAAAAAATGACTACATTTAGATATAAGGACAGCATTCAAAGGACAAAAATCTATATTAAAGGTAATCAAAGTTAAGACCAAGAAAGTAGAAATAAAATGTAAAAAGTTGAGCTGAAGTATTCAACTATCTCTGCACAAAAATGAGAAATGAACAGAGATAGATTTTACCTGCATGCTCAGTGCTGCAGGTTGCAGTTGTGTTTCAGCGGCGGGCTTGCTCTGGTTTCCTGTTGAACCGGACTCACTGAGGCTGCAGATACTTGGAGCGACTTCATCCGCAGCTTCTTATCGGGCTGCTGAAACAGGCCGGCCTCTATCATCAGATATGCGCCCAGAGATAAGCTGCCGGAGTTTGAGCTGATTTCCACAGAATGGCGTCGCTCAAACAGCGCGGGAGGGTTGAAGTGAAGCCGATCGGCAGCTTCTGTCTGTCTGAGGAAGTAACTTTGCATCTCATTTGACAGAGTGCAGTTATCTGCGTGGCGTGGGACGCAGCCGCGGCACATCCTGCGCGAAACAGGCGCTCATTCTGACAGGCTGCTGGAAAGGTCAGGGGGGGAAACGCTGCTGTTTGACTTGATTTCCAGAACAGAAAAACAAAATTATGGTATCATCAGAGTAATTGCTTAGTTAAATTTTAATCTAGGGTTTCCTGTCACCTCCATATTCCCAATTTCTCACACTAAAAAGGATAATATCCAATGGTTTATTTCCTCTTTACCTGGTGCTTTTTTTAGTCCCAGTTTTAGTCCATGTTTTTCCTCACAAGTTAAATAATAAATGCTCTGTCTACTTCAAATGTTTTTGGCATTAACTTAATCAACCTGGTTAGTTATTTTAACACACTTGTTTCATGGGTTGGACATAAAACTATTGTGTTAAAGTAACTAAATATGATAAAGTAAATGCCAAAAGCATTTGCATAATTTTTTTTCAGTGTAGTTTAATAATCTCCAGTTGGAATTTGGGAGTAATTAAACCAACAGAAATATTTTAATTCTTAAAGCTTCAGGTTTGCATCTCAAACCCATATGAGCTCCACAAAAAGAAAAAAAGAACCATTGCATTTTATTTTTCAAAAGACCAGCTCATTTATCCTGGATTCATAGACGATAAATCCACAGGGATGTTTTTCTTTTTATTGTTACTTTTCTTATTCATTTATCTTTATTTTGGTCCATTGAATATGTTTAAGAACTTAATTTCCATCACACCTTCCAAACCGAAACATCCAGAGAAGTGCTGTCTCCTGTCATGGTGAGTTTTTCTAAAATCTACAGCCTCCCAGGAGGTCTGAATTGTTCAGCCGTTTTGTCAATTGTAACAAAAACTAATAACATAATGAATTAAGCTTTTTAATCCTTAGCCTATTACCAAATAATCACACACAGTGTAGTTTGCTCAGGTTTCGATTACGCTGGTTCCTGTATCAGTGCTGGTAGTTCCTCATTGTTTAATTTACTTGAACTGCAGAGAATAATTATTAAACAACGTTGTGAAATTCTCAGTTTTAAGTATATTTAAGATGCAAGTATTTCAGGACGGCACATTCTGCTTTACTTCAGTTCTCTAAAAATCACCAAAATGTAGAAGATAATGTATATTATGGGAACTACAGACAACTTATTGTTACTCAGTAACATTTACTGTGCAATACAAATTCTACATTTTGCCACTTTGTTTCAGTTAGATCCTCTGAAAACATACAACCTATAGCTGCACCTGACCTCTGACAATGTTTCCTGCCCAAACTATTTACAATTCTCACCCCAAGGTTTGGTGAGAAGTTGGCAGCCCTGCATATGCACCATGCATAATTTTATTTAGCAGATTTGAACATTTAGCAATTATTTAAGACTCTTAATTACTTTGGTGCTCAATTATAATATAGGCTATAGTAAACCCTATATAACAATTTCAACCTTTTATGTTATAAACAGCTGATAACAACTTGAAAAGTTTTTTATCTGACTTGATCAGATTTTTGCTTCAAGAAATAGATGGCTAATGCCATGAGTCCATTTGGTGGATGCTTCTGATGTACATGATCTCTAAATGATCTGCTCGCACGGTTCTTTAGGGCCTCCTTGCACACCTGCTAATCCATAAGGTCACCCTTTAAAAGGATTCATAATCCACCTCGTTCTTTTAAGTCTCCTCTACTAAGTCAGTCTAGTGCTCTTTGCACTCAGTCTCTTGGATGATTCCTTCTGAGGGATTTTGACTGCAAGATTTGTTCTGCTTAACTTAAATTCAGATATCAAGTTCAGACAGAATACCCCAAAGAGACTGTCTTCTGCAGCATAACAAGACTGAAAAGTTCCCCTCCACATCTTATTTTCTTTGATGAGACTTTGTCACTTACAGGTTCCTTCTTCACCAATAAGATTTTGAAGTCAACACTACAAATGTAATAAATAGCTATAAAGAATACATATTTTAAACATTTTCTTAAATGAAAAGGCAACAGTCTATGGGCAAAAGGTTGGGGAACAGTCCAACGCAGGGCAACATGGAGACATACGCATGGGCGGTTCTAGACAGGGGCCAACAGACCCCGCTAGTGCCCCCGTAGAACAGGTCATGGTCCCTGTTATGACCCCTGCACTGAAAACATACACTGCAAAAATCCAAATATGCATAATTTTTTTCTTGAAAAAAGTGAATTTTTCCTTGATTTCAGAAATATGCCAACATAGTAAGTGGATTTACGTTTCAAATAGAAAAACCATTAAATTATTTCAACTGCATAATAACTAATTATCTTATTTTGAAGAGCAAACATACTTATTCTTTTGGCAAATCGGCATAATCTTCTGGTTAATTAAGCGCAAAAATTTCTTATGATGACATGCACTGATAGAAAAGACTAACTGGTTTCTTTCTCTCAACAATTTAATATTTCACCTTAACAAATTACTTCAACAATAATTGTAAAGTTGCATATCTTTAAGCTTCAGTCATAAGATAGGATCACAATTTTCATCTGTTAGATCAGGAGACTGCAACTTTAGCTTTGTGGCCGACTAAATATACTAAATGGTGCGTTCTTGCCCTGTTTCTTTCAAGCATTTATTTTTTTTTGTGTGCATTATTCTTTTGTTCTGTGGCCCCATAAAAAACACTGGATCATCCGGGCGTCCCTTATACAGTTCATCATACAACCATGCAACATACACCTAAGAACATTTTAGAGTCACCAATGCCCCAGAGAGAGCCCATGCAGGGGGGAGAGCAAACTTCCCCCAGACCAGGAATCAAATCTAGGACCTTCCTTCTGTGAAGCAACAGTGCTACAATGCTACAGTACTACAGAGAAGTGGTGGGGTAGCTGGTGGACTGGTGCAAAGATAACAGCCTGATCCTGAAAAGTGGAGAAGACGAAGGAGATCATCTTGGACTTCAGGAAGAACCGGCCTAACCACGCTACACTGCTCATCAACAGCTCAGCTGTAGAGGTGGTCAGCAGCACCAAATTCCTGTGGGTGCACATCACAGACACCCTCACCTGGACTTTAAACGCCACCTCACTAATCACTAACCGCATCATACTGATAACACATAACCAAAAATACTGCATATGTGCATCATATATGTTAATGCTCTCAACTTCCATATCAATGCATTTTTTGCACTTTGTTTTTTCTCTCACACTGTTTACATTTGATTACTGCTGCAATTTAAGGAATGTAAATGTTCATTTACTGACTGAAAGCTGTACTAAATGAAATTTAGTTTTATATACACTCTGTGTATACAAATGACAATACAAATTGTCTAAGTCTAAGTCAATCTGTGCCACCCTGTAGCTCCCTTTGATATTGTTTTTTTTTTTGTAACTTAATCAGAGGTGTCAAATAACAAAGTACATATACTTCGTTACTGTACTTAAGTACACTTTTTAGGTATCTATAGTTTACTCCATTACTTATTTTTCTTCCTACTTCCTACTTCTACTCATTACATTTTCACACAAGTATCTGTACTTTCTATTCCTTACATTTTTAAAACTAACATTACTAGTTACTCTTGGCTTCGGTTTAATGTTTATAAATATCTATTTCACGTCATGTGCGCCATACAATGCAGATCATTGGCGCCATCCATATCTAGTGTAATTGGATGAGTCATATAACACAGGCATCCCCAACCTTGGTCTTCGAGGCCCGCTGTCCTGCAGGTTTTAGAGGTTTCCCTGCTTTAGCACAGCTGATTATAATGATTGCAGTTGCCCAAAAGCCTGTTAATCAGCTTTCAATTAAAATCAGCTGTGCTGGAGAAAGGAAACCTCTAAAACCTGCAGGACAGTGGGCATCGAGGACTGAGGTTGGGGATCCCTGATATAACACAAACACTCATTGGTGAGCTATTCGTCTAATTTGTGCGGATGCCAAAGGAAATCATCGGACACAGGCGAGAGCGTATCGGGAGATGGAGATGGAGACTAACAAGACCTCCCTCATCCTCATCCCTCATCCTATCTCAAAGAATTTTCGAAATAGTCGAAAAATTGAGCTTTCAATTCATATAGCGGCATCTGGCTGTTTTTTAAAGTTCACTTTATACTTTTATACTTTAAGTAGTTTTTGGAGCACGTACCTTTTCACTTTTACTTGAGTAAAGAGGTCAAGTTGATACTTCAACTTTTACCAGTGTTTTTAAACTGCAGTATCTATACTTCTACTTAAGTAACAAATGTGTGTACTTTTGACACAACCATTTATATTTTTATATAATTTTATAGTCCTTGTTTGTAAAGATCATTGAATAAAGTGTTTGAACAAACTTGTCAAGCATCAATTGATGTGTATCTATTGTTTTATACTACATGTCTATGAGACCTACTTTCTAATTTTTCTCTACAATGTTTGAAATACTTTTTCTATGTCAGATGAGTTAATGGCATGAGGAAATGTGTTAGAATGATGATTAAGAGAGCTGCTGGGATGTGAAACCATCTTTAGTGCCGCTTAAGTGATTTCAGACTGGGGTGGGTCTATTTTGGATTCACTCCACCCTCTGTGGTGTTTACATGGGCACATGTGCTGCTTCATTGACAGCCCCCTTACTGTGATAAAAGCCCTCCCACCACAGGACAACTTTCCACTCCCAGCGCGGTTGCAGGCAGTGTGTGTGTGTGTGAGGATGATGATGGCGTTTCAGCTCCTCCCGCCAGCTATTTACCGAGCAACCGGCCTCAGCCAGGGAGTGGCCAGCAGCCACGGAGGCAAGACTCAAACCCCCAATCCGCCCTCCTTTCTCCCCTCCTCCTTGTTCAAGGCTGCAGATGAACCCCTGCAGAAAATACTTTATTGTTTCATAAGATCGACTTTCATCATAAATGGAAGTAATCTGTATTTACTAAGTGTCATTATTTCCTTGTGACGCTGTTTATGCGAAAAACAGATAACCAAACGTCAATCATGTTCAGGAGCGCAACCTAACTTTTGGCCACGCCCATTTAACAGCTTTTCTCTAAATCTCGTGGCTGGTTGGGTTTTATAGGCGGTACCATTTACAGTAATTGGATAGAGAAGCTGTCATTTCAAAGGACGTCATAGCGAGGTGCGCTTGTTTTAAAATTGGTGAGAGCGCGAAAGTAAATTTAAAATACAAATTAAGTAGAGCTGTTTAAGTTAATCTGATTTACAGCTTCACGAAAAGCAAAACGGCTGCATATCTCACATAAAAAAACATAAATGCATTATTGATAGTATGCCTAATATCTGCATTTAGTGCTTATAATATATCTTATGGAATGTGATCTGCTGGCTATTCCTCAGAGGTCCCACCACTGTTTTACAATTTATCCATATGGCCTCTTAATACAATAAGTAGGAGTGTGAAATGCTATTTGATTTTAGCAGATGAATGCATTATGTATTTTTTTTTTTTATTTAAATTTATTTTTATGGATTAATTTAAGTGCTTGATGATGATATCACTGACACTGTCCCATTAAAGTTTGGCTCTTGAAATTGAAACCCTTACTTAAACGTTGTTTAAAAAAAATAAATAAATAACAGAAAATATTAGAACTGTAAATTTACAGCCATATGTTTATATTACTGATTTATATATATTACTATTTTGCACTCAAAAAAATGAAATTGTCCAGAGAGCTGTTTTAAACGATTTTTTTTTTTGTTTGTTTTTTTGTTTTACACAAGTTGACAAATCTGTTTAAGTCTATATCACACATGATACATGATTTTTGTAGGTGTAATGTTTTGAATTGATTTAAGTTTTTTTCTTCTAACGGACTACACCGGTACTTAAATCGAACGCACCTTTGTTCCTCCTTCCAAGAGAGGGGAGGGAGACGTTAAGTTAGTGTGAAGTTGTGAAAAGTTCTCAAGCCGAAAAAAGAGCTAAGAAACTCCTCCCGTCTTCAAATTATGAGCAGTAAGTGAACTTTTAAAAACTCGGGGACCTATATAGCAGGCTAGTTTTATGTTAACAGTATGAAGTAAGGTCAGTTTGCCATATTTAATTCAGATTTAACACGACACCGTTTCGTTATCGATCGGACGTAAGAAGCAGTTTAAAAGTACGAAACTATAGTCAAACGCGACTTGTTTGATAATAAACATTTATATAAAGAAGCTAATTTTCTATGCGATGTGCTTTCCATGTATTAATTTAACGCTTTTATTTTGATTCAAACAACTTATTGTATTTTTTCCTGAGCAACTGAAGCTGTGTCGGTGACTTTAGCTAATGCTTAGCGAGTTTTCAACACATTACTAAGCTAATCAGCTAGCCTGCGGTCAACAGACACTGACGTCGATTTTATTGGTTTAATTTCTTCACATTTACAACACTTAGTAAAGCGTTTGTATGTGGGTGAGTTTATACTTTGTGAGGAAATGTTAGTGAGTGTCTTTGTTGCTTAAGAAGTCGGCGATCTTCCAACTCTTCTTCCGCAGATCAGCAGCAGCAGCAGGGTGAAATGGCCGCTGTGGAGAGTGGAGGAGGATTCAGTCAAAAGCGAAACACAAATTCACAAGTAGGTTAACCTGTCACACAAACCGGCTCCATTGTAACATTGATGTTTTGTGTGTATTGTCGGCGTGTTTTCTGTTGACCCGTGTGTGTCTGGGATGTTGATTTTCCTCCCCGGAGCACATGTCACCGGGGTGGGGAATGGGCAGGTAGAGTTCGCCCACACGGGGTGTTCCCGTCTTCCCCGGGCACTTCTTGTGCGTTTCGTTCGGCCCATTTGGCTGGCCTCGGAGGGGGTGGCTTTGGGAGTGTGCTAGTTTATAGGGCAGGATAAAGTGTGGGAGGGCGATGGGTGGGTTTGGGGGGAGGGGAAGCCGAGCCCGCCGCCGCTCCTAAAAGAAATGTGGTCCCTCCCAAACTCAGCCCCCCATGTTTTCACTCTGAAGAACTCCATCAGAATGACTGCATTGTAACGTAGAAATCATAAAAATGCATCAATTCACACGCAACACCTGTCATTATGGTGGTAATCTGAAATCCCCTCACCAAGTGATTTGTTTAAAAACAGATCACCCTATTTTTACCAATACTACCTTCACCAGAACATGTGAAACACTTGTTTCATTAATAAAGTGTATGTTTTATGCTTTTGCATATTTATTTTGCTTGCAGTTACTATGCAATGATCCTAAATCTGGGATTGCTTGCATAATGCCAACCTCAAATAATTTAATTCATTCACAGACAGTTAAATCCTGCCTACTGCTTTTGTTCAAGAAAGGGATGCATCCTTGCAGCTGTGTAGGAATGAATATTATCCAGGATGGTATAGTTAAAGAAAAAAGCCACCTCACAGTCTCTGACTTGATATGTGCACTATTTGTTAACCACAAAACACCCTTTCCTGCATTAACATAGAAAATATTACCACTGGTTTTCATGGTAAAAATACATTGATTAGGCTGTATTTAACACCAAACACTAGAATGTTACAGAACAAGCATGGTAGATGTAGCTTTATTGTCTGGGGTGAAAATGTACATTTTTATTGACTAGATCAGGCATCCCCAGAGTCGGTCCTCCAGGGCCTCTGTCCTGCAGGTCTTAAAGGTTTCCCTGCTTCAGCACAGTGGGTTATGATGATTGCAGTTGAGCAAAAGCCTGTTAATCAGCTTTCAATTAAAAACAACTGTGCTGGAGCAAGGAAACCTCTAAAACCAGCAGGGCAGCGGCCCTTGAGGACCAACTTTGGGTATGCCATGGCAAGATCAACCTTCCTGAAGTTGTTGATCATCTGTTTGGACTATAAGGAATGGTTTTCACCTATGCCATGCATATGCTATGCCGAAGATGCATCTGGAGGTATGGAGTGAGATGTCATCTGTTTAGCATAAAAGGCTGACAACTTGAATTGCCAAGGTTTGCATCTGCTATTTAATCAGATTTTTGTTTGTTTTTTCCTATAAGCAACATTTTAAGAGAGCATTTCTGATTTCTAACAGCATCTTAATTTCCAACCCTAACGTGCTCTTCCGTCGAATTAATCGTATTACTGTTTTTGTTTTTTTAAGCGATCCAGAATTTTTGAATAATAGTGTATGTTTCCGTTTAATCATAGTATCATTTCATTTCTTTATTTTACTCCCAGGACTCGCAGCAGCCATCTCCTCTGGCATTGTTGGCCGCCACGTGTAGTCGAATTGACACCCCTGGAGAGAACGACTCCTCAGCTGAGCAACAACAGAATCAGCAGCAGCTGGAGATAAACCAGGGTGTCTTCACCTCCACTGCCAACGGTTGGCAGGTCGTTCCTCTCAATGTCCACTCATCTTCAGCCTCCAACACCATCACCACTGATTCGTCAGGGGGGGATAATTGCAAGAGCAGGCAGGTGCTGTCAACATCATCAGCAGCTGCAAATACTCAGGGTCAGCAGCAACAGCAGTATGTAGTAGCTCAGGCTCCATCAATGCCAGGTCAACAGTTGCTTACCACTATCTCAGGTGTGATGCCTAATATACAGTACCAGGTTATACCCCAGTTCCAGACAGTAGATGGCCAGCAGCTACATTTTGCACATGCTCAGCAGGACCCCGCTGTATCTGCTGCAGCAGCACAAGGACAGCAGTTTCAGATCGTGTCCTCTCCCAATGGCCAGCAGATCATAGCTGCAACCAACAGAGCCGGTGCAGCGGGAAACATCATAACCATGCCCAGCGTCCTTCAGGGAGCAATCCCCATACAAAATATCAGCTTAGGCAACAGTGTTTTGCAAAACCAGCCACAGTTTCTGGCAAATATGCCATTGTCCCTGAATGGAAACATCACATTGTTGCCTGTTAGTACTGGCGCAGCAGGTGGAGATGCTAATGGTGGCGCGGATTCTGGAGGCAATCAGCTTGCACAACAACAGCAATCGCAGCAGCCAGCATCCTCTAACAGTGGGGCGAGTTACATGAGCACCACATCAACCGCCACAACACAGACCTCGTCCTCGTACGGCGTCACCCAGACACAGAAGAGTAACGGGTCAGTGACGGGCACGTTTCAGCAGAACATCCCGATTCAGACAGACAACAGAGACGGACAGCAGCCTCAACAAATTCTAATCCAGCCCCAGCAGGTCATCCAGGGTGGAACAGCTCTGCAGACCATCCAGGCCGGCACTGCAGGCGGTCAGGCTGTGTTTGCAGCTCCAACACTCACTCAAGAAGGGCTTCAGAATTTACAAATCATGCCAAACACGGGCCCCATCCTCTTGCGCACTGTGGGCCCCAATGGGCAGGTGAGCTGGCAAACCATTCAGATCCAGAGTCCGACGGGGACACAGATAACACTGGCCCCAGTGCAGTCTCTGCCTCAGCTAGGCCAGGGTCAGGCGGCTGCTGTCAACACAGTGCAGATCCCAAGCCTCCAAACCATCAATCTAAACACACTTGGGAGCACCGGGCTGCAGATGCATCAGCTGCAGGGAGTTTCAATCCCCATCACCAGCACAACAGGTCAGTCAAAATCAACGGTTTGAGTTACTAAAAGTTCCTTTACAACTATTTTCTTTCAGATAATGTCCTTTTCCAAGTTAACATACTTATACATGTAATCTAAGAAAAACAACTCAGAAATGTTATGAAAACACCCTCTGCATTTCCTGATTTCATGATCAGATCTGGTTGGACAGGTTTAGCCATTGGTTGTTACCTGAAACTAAACCACACTGTGGCTGTTGGCATAACGTCCGTTTCCATTTACACACTAGTCGTGGTTTGGGCTCAACTGCACTGTTAGAACATGAGTTCATTTTTACCACCATTGGGTTTTAAGTTTCCAGTATTTAGTTGATTTAGCTTAAAAAAATGGCTCCTGTTGACATACAAGCAGATACATTTTTTTTTAAGTTAAGGGAATAATAAGAGACTCAAAAAGATGTTAGGGAATGACTGCTGGATATCAGATATGAGTTATACCTACTAATAGCTTGTAAAATTCAGGTCAAAACAGGGATGGGTTGACAATTTTTTTAATAGCTGAATATTTAGTAAAATACTTGAGGAATTTAAGACTAATAATTATTGTTTTAATGGATATTGGTCCTAAACCTTTACTTGAATAATTTCTTATCCATCCATACAGGAGACCAGGTATTGCAGACAGGTGAAGGTTTGGATGACAATGCAGTCATGGAAGACGAGGATTTGAGCCCACAACCTCAGGGACGCCGAAATCGAAGAGAAGCCTGTACCTGCCCCATGTGCAAAGATGGAGAGCCGCGGTATGTTACTACAGCAGCTATAACTGCTGTCTGAATGGGTTCATAGGGCAGTGATATGTTTTAAAGGATGATTCTTCTTTTAGTTTATTCTGATTGTTTTGTGTAACTTAGAATTTAGTAAGATTAAAAAAAAAAAAAAAAAGAAGTTAATTCACAACCCTAGACTTCCCCATATGATCAGCCTGCTGTATTTGGCGACATCTAGTGGTCAACCTGGACATAATATATATGGATTCAGGAAAGGTCAACAGCCTGTGAACAGCCAGTCTTATTGGCCCACTGGAACGAATTTGGAGGTTTTTGTTCTCACAAACATTTTAAGATTATTTCTAGACTTTTTATGGTTTCTAGAATACAGAGTCCACCACTTATTAAAGCATATTCACTTAACACATGCATAGTTATATTTCTTTTTAAGGATTAAACATTTTAGAGCTTGATGACAGATTTATTTTTCTACTTTGTAAACAAAGATTGCAACTATAAGAATTAAATTGGTTGTGACCTTTAAAACTATATACATTGCCAAAAACCTAATCTATTATCTTGTGTTATCAGCTGTCTATGATTTTGCTAGATTTTATGCAGATGGTTATTCAGTTCAGTGTCATGTCATTTTTTCTCAGGATAAAGATCATGATAGAAAGCTGTTTGTTAATGCAGCCTGTTTTCTGTAACACAGTTATGCAAAACCTCTAGTAAAGGTATCAACTAAAATCTTTTATTGTGGTTTCATCCAGGGACCCAAATAAGAAGAAGCAGCACATCTGTCACATTAGCGGCTGTGGGAAGATTTATGGCAAGACCTCCCACCTTAGAGCCCATCTTCGTTGGCACACAGGGGAGCGTCCCTTCGTCTGCAACTGGTCTTTCTGTGGCAAACGATTCACACGTTCAGATGAGCTTCAGCGCCATAAGAGGACTCATACAGGTATGGGTTTTTCCAATTTCCAAGCTGTGTTTGAATGCAAATACCTTCTGTATTTTATTTGAACAAAGTATTCTAATAAAATCATGTTTTTTCTTTTTAAAGGGGAGAAAAAATTTGCATGCCCTGAGTGTCCCAAACGCTTCATGCGCAGTGACCACCTTTCCAAGCACATCAAGACCCACTCGAACAAGAAGGCACCCGTTAGCAGCAACAGCATCTCCGTGCCGGCCGACGACGCCTCTCCATCGGCAGGAACGGAAACGAGCGGAGGAGCCGGCTCAAACAATGACCAGCACACCATTGTTACCATGGAAACCCTATCTGCGGAAAGCCTTGCTAGGTTAGCCAGTAGTGGCATCAGCATGATGCAGGTGGACCTTCACCAGCTCAATGGAAATAGCTATTAAAGACGGTGGAGAAAGATGCTGGAGGATAAAGTTGGACAGTGTGTGGGGGGGTTGAATGGGTTATGTTTCAGCAGAAATGCAACTTCTAGGAGATGTTGGTCTGGAGAGGAGTTCTCCAATGCTAATTTTTAGAACTGAGGCAGAACTTTTTATTTCAGTCTTGTATGTAGATGCCTGTGGTGTTTAGGGTTCAGGGATGGACAACTGAGGAAAGAATCTTAAATGAGAAATCACTGTGAAATCCTATTTCCTCAGAAAGGAAATGGCATTACACTAATGTCTGACCCCACAGATAGAGCCTTACCCCTGCTGCAGTGAAAGACAGGTCAGCACAAGTTCAGTCTAGGAAGAGATATCAAGTCAGACTCTTTACTGTTTCCCACCAGCTGCGTTTCATGTCCCTCAGACCAACAAGCCTCAAAATGAAATATCCTCATTGATTTTTTTCTTTTTTTCAAATCAAATAGTTTTATAGAGTTCAAGCCAGAAGCACAAATTTGTTTGAGGATATTTGTGTCAGATGACTGAAATCCTGAGAAAACTCTTTAACCTCCTTAGTGAGAACTCTCAAGCCATTATGCTCTAATGTCAGAACGGTGAGGCATCTTTTCTATGTATATACTTTTTCTCCTTTTTGGTAAATAGTACAGACATTCTTAGCACAAGCAGGAATATATATATATAACATAAGTGGTTGCCTTTGTCTGTACATCTTATGCACAATCAATCTTAATCTTATTTTTATATATATGTAGATGAAATTTGTAAACTTCAAAGCTTTTCATATAAAATCCAGAACTTCCAGTCTTTTTTTTTTTTTTTTCCATATTGGGCCTTTCTCCCCATCATGTCAGTGATCTTTTCCACCTTTGGGTTATAGTTTTTGATTTATTCAATTGTCAGAATTATTCTGGCAATCATGTTCAGAAATACTGCGTATACAAGCTCCAGACCAAAGGTTTATACTCCTAATTGAAACTACTTTAAAATCCGTGTTTGGTCCATAAGCTTTCTGAAGAGTACTTGCTTAGTGAGGCAAATGCCAAAATAACTGGAAAAAATGTCCAGCTTTAGGCAAATCATGTATGAACTTTCTGTATATGTCTAAACAAGTTCCAAAACGCATTGTCGGAATGTATTTGGATAACCTTTTTTTTTTTTTCTTTATAATTATGCTTCGTGAAACAATTGTAACCTGTGCAATGTATGTTTAAAACATCAGATCATTGGATAACAAGTGCTCTTACCTCCTTTCCCCAGTTTTAAATAAGGGATTTTATAACATGTTTATACAACTACTGCAAATGCCAAACGCTGGATTAAAAGGACATCTTTCTCATTTGCAAACACGTCTTTAGCTTTTTTCACAATAAACACAAAGGAAAGCAAAAATGTAAAAAACATTTATTTAAAAAAGGTAACAGGTAAAACAAATTGAAATCACATCTCGGTTTTCTCCTCAACCTCCAGTTTTTCACGCAGACTGCAAGGACAAAAAAAACAAAAAAAAACATTGATTCATTCAAATTGGTTAATATCAGAATCAGCTTACAAAGGCATGACTGCACCTTACCTGCTGAGGTAGGAGTGAACATTAGAGAACCCGTGGTACTGAGCCAGAGGAAATAAGATCCCTGTAGGACAACGGCCCTCACGCTGACGGCAGAAGCTGCAGTTGCAAATACCTCGGCATGGGGGGCACTTCCAGTCCTGAGGAGACACCATAAAGCTTTAATAGGGGGAACAATAAATTAAAGATAGATTAAGTAACATTTTTAATTTGACTCAATGGTAGGTTTCTGGCCTCATTTTGTACTTGGAGTGAAATCAAATTTAGAAAAATGAGAAGGCTCTAATGCAGAGATGGGTTTTATCTATGTGTAGGAGACGAACCAACAGAGGTGATACTAGTCTCAGAGCTAAACTGAAGAGTAAGAAAAGTTATTTTTACACTTTAACACTTAACTTTATTCTAAATTTGGGGTTATTGACTCCTAAACCAAACCCAACTTTCAGACCACTAAAGAAATTGTTCTGCCACGCCCACGCATAGCCAATCATTGGCCACCCCATCCCATTGGGATGAATTACATCCCAATGGGATGTAATTCATAAGCAGTTGGCCTCTAAAAATTGTAATCTTGCAACTAATTTCATAATTGAATTGTTTGTACATTAACAATAAGCGAGTTTGTGTGCTTAACAGGAGACGAACTTATGCATCTGCAAGTCATCTAGGAGTCTAAGTAGAAATAAATAATGATTTAACATATTAGTATAAAAGTATGGTGAACAATTTATCTGCAAATTTAGGTAATTTTGTTTTTAATAAATGCAAAATTCCAAGTCTACAGTGAGAGCTGGAAGTAGCAAAAACCAAAGCTTAATGGATACTTAAAACATTAGAGGTGTGCATGCACAGCAAGAACAGGCCAGTAGATGAGATTTTTTGGGAACCTTGAAGCTAAAAGAAGATGGTTCTCTATACCTTTAGTTTGGAAAGAAGGGATGTTTATTAGTGAGCCAGGACTAGAAAAATCTAGTTTGTCTTTTTTTGAAAAACAGAGGTTGTGCTTGTTCATGTCCCTGCTGGTACAGTGTAGACTGATCCTGAACTGATTCTAACACCTATTCACTTTTAGCCACCGCTCAGTGCAAGTAAATAGTTTGTTTTATCCTGTTGATAAAACAGGAAACGATAAATTGTCAAAGTATATCCTATAGCTCCTTTTCCCTTTCCTATAACACACTGCAAAGGAACCAAGGAAATAGACAGCAGTGTGGTAGAAAAACGTATCCAAAAAGCAGGAAAAACCTTAATCTTCAGATGCAAAGGTGCACTACTGCAAATAGTTCAGAGATACATGATGTGGTAGAGAGCAAAATGCACACATTTGGTAAAACCTCCTTATGTGCAGCCACAAAGAATTGTGGTTTGTGGGTAATTTGGGATTTAAGGGTGTGGAACAGTGGGAACAACCCTTTTCTGGGCAGCAGTCCATGACCTTATTCTTAGGATAGACTTGATGCCACAATAGTGACCCAAAAGTATTCCAGACAGTCAAAACAGAGAAAAACAAATGAAAATGTTTACATTTCTAACCTAAAAAAAAATAAAATAAAAATCTAGGACTGTAAAAACATTTTTGCTGGGCTTGTAGCTTAAACACAGTTATTGTTAAAACTTCTGTATATTCAAAAAGAACTTGAGAAAACAGTACAACTTTTAATTTATTACCAGAAAAGAATTTGATCCAAAAGGTCAAATTTAACTGATAATAAAATACTTCATTAATTCAAGGTCTTTCAAAGTAAAGTTTGCTTCTTTGAAACTAAATTCATAAAAGTTTAAACAAGAGTTTGTTACAGTATCCTATTTTATTTGAAAGTATATAACTGATCCTCAGAACAAGCTGTTTTATGTGAATCGCAGTGTGCAGCGGGTGGATAGCACTGACCGGATCAAGCAGTGCCTTCTTGACATCCTCGCCATATCTGTTCCTCAGGCATGGTCCGCAGAACTGACCCTGAATCCCGCGACAGCTCTCGCTGCGGCAGCACGTCTTTGTGTCCACGGTTTTCTGGCGGCACTGATGACAAGTGGAACCCTGACAAGACAAAAAAAACAAAAAAAAAAACAGGATACATTAAAACATTGATAATGATTAGATGTGGCTAGAAGCAAAATGGCTGCTCCTCATTGCAGAGGTGATCTGGATCCCAGACAGGTGTGAGCAAAGTAACTGTAAAATGTATTCACCCTGAAAAAAAAAATATATATAAAATAGATATTCAATTGAAAACACAGGCAGCTACCATAAACCAGAACATAAAAACATTTCTTGTCTCTAATTTTAGTAAAACATGATATAAATTCATAGCAAAATATAAATAGATGTTTTTCATATGTTTTCCAGCATCATACCATGGCACATTTGGTTTTCACTAAATCAAGAGCCTGTTTTCATTTGCGTGTTACTTATAACTATACGTTTATAGTTGGACATTCAAACTATCAATTTCCCATACCTACTGACGATATGGTGGGTTTTTTGTAATATTGATAAAAATTATTTTGATGAGAATCTGTTAGTGCTACAGATATCTGATATGACTATTAAGTTATGACTAAATTTAATGGTCTCTGTAAAGTGCCTGGAGATGACATATGTTGTGAATTGGTGCTATATAAATATACTGATTTCAATTGAAATATTAAAAAAAAAATTGGCTGCATGCAGATTAGTAAAAAAAAAAAAAAAGTCTAATAAATCATTATATTTTAAACTGATCCTGATTTGGATCCAGGGCAATTTAACAGACAAGGAAAAAAAAAAATTACTGTAGAATGCCAAGGCCGGTCATCTCCTTTTATTATTAGTGCAATGAAAAAAAACAAAAAGTAAAACCAGTTAAGTGTTTTTATTACTGCCACCTGCTGGACTGAAGGTGTAGGTCAGTTTTTCTTTAGTTGATTCAGATAATGGCTCGTGGCCCAACCGAAGGCACACAAAGCCCCAGGATTTGTTTGACCACTGAGGAATAAATCCTGCAGCTTTAAGAGGAAAAAGAGCTACTTCGTGCTAAAATTAGTAAAACTGTAAGAGCAATTGCTGCAAACTGTAGTCCAGCGGTATTTCTGAGACATTCACCAGTTTTAGAACTAAATGGTTTGTTGCACTAATAAGTGCAACAGTTTCTTATTCATATACAGATACTCTTGCTCTAGTTCGTTTTATTATGAACAAGTCTAGGAAAATAATAATTTTCTTAAACTGAGACCATTTAAAAAAAATGTTAGTTAAAAGTTCCAGGAAGAAAACACAGGCATCCTTTTACCAACATATGTTTAATAAATTATTTAGTTGATTAATTAGAGTAGCACAATGTTAGAGAACTTGGCAGGAGAAGCGGTGTAAAGGCAAACTTGAGTTTTAAAGGATTATTGAAGAAATCCATTTTTTACCCTTATTAATATGAATTTTACAAGTTAACTTACTGTGACACTGTTGTACACCTTGTCAGTCATATTGTCAGCCACTAACTCCAGCTCATCTGTAGTGATGTCTTCTACTGGACGGATAATATGAGGTTTGCTCTGATTGGGTCGTGGAGCGCCACGACGGCGAGGAGCTCGATGCACCTTGAAACAGGTCATGAAGGTTTTGGATTACTTGCATTGAATGCCAAAATAAGAGCCCACATAACTCTTAGAATTTATTACCATTCCGAATCATATCAGAAGCTGCATGAGGTGTAAAAACAGACATTGTCTTATTGTTAATTCATTTGTTAACTGACCTCCAGCAGTTCCTCCTCCAAGGTAAGCTCCACGTCTGCCTGCTGCTGAGCTGGAGGGTCCTCGATTCCCCCCATAGAGCGGGTCTGTCTGCGAGAAGCCCGCTCTGGATTCCTCCTGGATTCCCCGTCAATCAGAGCGCGGTGAGGTGCACACTTTAAATTAGAAATAAATCAACAGTCACACAGTGCAATAAATGCAGTTGTGCCTCCCCCCTAAAATCAGGCAGCTCTTACTCTGTCAGCTTCATATAGTAGAGAAAAAGATATCCATTTTCAATCATACTTACGGGGCTTTTTCTTTTAGTAGTCTGTCTGCCTGATTGTTTTTTCAAAACCCCAACCCCTCCTGTCATTTTCTGCAGATCTGCCATCAGCTGAGCTAGCTGTTGGGAAATAAAGATGAAAATAACACATAAATGAACATCGGTGCTTAATCTATAAACTCTAAAACTAGCATTAGAAGTCATATATGTTGTTGACTATAATGCAACTGGCTCATAAATGAAAACCTTATGTATAGACATACTAATCTAAATCATAGCACTAAGTAGTTTGTTTAGCATTAGGACCTCTAGATGACAATATCTTTATTAGCATTTAGGAACTATACAATTCCCCACAATCCTTTGCATGGCAAAGCATATAGGCAACATAATATTTCTTCACATGTGCCATGTGTAACACATTCAAATGTATCCATCTCCATATGTTTTGGTTTTTATCATGTAGAGCTTAAGCTGTCTGCTATATTTGTGTAGTTTTGCAGAGCTCTTTTTAGGAAGGCCGTAGTCCCAGTTTTACTAGCATTATCCATGTGTGTTTCTGCTCCATAATGATGTTCATAAGGCATGACATATTTCACAGTACTCTAATTCAAGATAAGAATAACATTACAAGTAAAAAATAATAATATCATTTGAATAAAATAATTAGTGCAGATTACTCAAGCATCTAGAAAAAACACTGAGTTTTAAGGTGTTTTTATTCCAAGCTTTAGTTGAGTTTAGATACACTTTGATGTGTTGTTAAGGAAAAAATATTTACAAATGTCTAATTAAATGGGTTTTTTTTTTGGTTTTTTTATATTTCCCACATTTACCTGGACACCCACATCACACATATTATTAAACCTCTGCTTGCAACTTGTGGAACATACAAGTTTCTGTTGTTACCATTGCTTTGTTGGCCTTGATGTTCTTCTCTCTCTTGGCCAGGAAATTGTCAGACTCATCGCTTGCAGATCCTGATCCATGCTCCTCAGCCTCATACGGTTGACTCACAGCGGTCTCCTTATCCTCAAATTTCACGCGTCTGCCCTTCTTCTTTTTTTTGGGCTCTCTAGGCCTCTTCACTCCCCTCTTTGACGTTATATCACTCTCCTCCTCTGCATCTTCATACTCTAGCTGGAGAGAAGGAGCAGGGCGAAGTGCAATCCTCAGTCTGAACGGCTCATGGGCACCCGGGGGTTCAGATGTGGCCTCCAGCTCCATGGGAGGGGAGTTAGGTTGTGCTTCATGAGGAATATCTAAAATCTGTATGTAGAAGGAAGGATTTTCCATAAAAATGCACAGCGGAGTTTATTAACAACAAAACAAAGAAAGACTGTGGAAACATGTATTTAACAATGGAATTGTTAGAAACAAGTAAAACATTTGAATTAATGATATATTTATTTGCCAGTATTAAATATCTTCACAATAAGTGTAAGAACATACTACGGAAAAGAACATACCACGGAAGATG